>NC_058085.1:308316917-308649417 GCF_014858855.1 Bufo gargarizans | reverse complement strand
GGCTGCTTTAAAATCGTTTTTTGGCTTAGGGGAGGTGACAGAATCCCTTTAACTCAGGATTTAAAACACTCGGGCTGCATCCAACCCCATTTATGGGGAAGGCACAACTTCCAGAATCATCCCATTGTCAAACAGTGATCTAGACAGAATAGTTTGGGTGCCGCAAAGCTACAACAGTAAGCAATCACATTCATTGGTATAATTGGTCCATATTATACGAACTACCCCCCATCCAGTTATGAGTATAAATATTGGAGTGCGTCCAAAATTTGAACCTGGTCCTTTTGGTGTGATCAGCCAATAGCCTTCAAAGCTCAAAAAGAGCAACTATCCTATGCTGCTCATACCAATAACAGTCATTGTACTATGCGGAGGAAAGGAAAACATTTTTTTTATTTTTAGCTAGCTTCTAAAGATACCAACTATGCGCAGGTAGGTGTCACATCCATAGAGGTATAGATGAAAAAGTCCATATAAGGTTGCGGAATGAGTCCCACTCCATGTGAAATTCTCCTTCAGCATGTACGTATTCCCCACTGTGAATAATAAATAATAAAAAATCTAAAAGATCACGACTTACGTTCGGTAACATTTTCTTAAATCAATATATATATATATATATATATATATATATATATAAAACAATATCCTACACATATTCTGAATGGGGATTAAAAGAGGTAGCCAACTTTAAACTCCTAATTCAAACCCTTTGGCTCCATAGTGTCTAATTCAAATATCCACCTGAATTCCAGTCTCTTTAGTACACATTCCCGGTCACCCCCTCTTCTCAGTGGGGAGACCTCATCAATGATCCTAAATCTCAGCTGTACAACATTATGATGACAATTCAACAAGCGCTCTGGTACTGGTAATTCTACCTCATTATCATTCATCTTTGTCTGTTTCTTAGTTAATAATTTACGGATCGAGTACCTATGTTGGTTAATCCTGTGCTTACAAGGTTTTGTGGTTTCTCCCACGTAAAGTAAGCCACATGGGCACTGTAACATATAAATCACATGATCAGAAGAGCATGTGTAAAAGTCTCTGATTTTATACTGTCTGCCCATTCTTGGGTGTGAGAACGTGCTACCTTTGATGAGACTGTTGCCGTTGCAACAGTATAAACAGGGTTAGCATCCATTTTTCTGTATGTTGGTGTCATAGTATTGACCATATGTGTCAACCTGTCTCCCAAATTTTTTTACCTTTTATACGACATTAGTGGGGCTGGACTGAAATTCCTCTATGCCAGGAAAGGAATGAGATAAAATGTGCCAATTATGCTTCAAGATTCCTGTTATCTGTCTACTCATTTCTGTATATGTGGATACAAATGGGATTCTTTTTTTCTCCCTCCTCCTTCCTATGTGCAATTAACAATTGTGGGCGTTCCTGCCGTCTAGCCCTTTCTAAATGTCGATTGACTAGATTTTGGGGGTGTTTTCTTTAAATAAATCTGTCCCATGGTCTGTAGTCTCTTGTCTACTACTTCCTCATCAGATACTGTCAGTCTTGTCCTAAGTAACTGGCTATATGGGAATGAGTCCAACATGCTTTCTTTGTGGGCGCTGTCAAACCTAAGCGCCTTATTTCGGTCAGTCGTTTGATGTACAAATCCATTTGCAACGTGCTATCTTTTACATAGACAAATGTGTCAAGAAATTGTAAGGATTGACATGAATGAACTTTAGTGAATTTCAACTGTCTATGGATCCCATCTAGATAATTGTGAAACTCATGTAATTGTGCCTCTCCAGGTCAAAAATATGTCATCTATATAACTCATCCACCCTCTTACATATTTGTAGAGGGTGGATGAGTATACATAAAGTTCCTCAAAACATGACATATACAGTGGGATGCGAAAGTTTGGGCAACCTTGTTAATCATCGTTATTTTCCTGTATAAATCGTTGGTTGTTACGATAAAAAATGTCAGTTAAATATATCATATAGGAGACACACAGTGATATTTGAGAAGTGAAATAAGGTTTATTGTATTTACAGAAAGTGTGCTATAATTGTTTAAACAAAATTAGGCAAGTGCAAACATTTGGGCACTGTTGTCATTTTATTGATTCCAAAACCTTTAGAACTAATTATTGGAACTCAAATTGGCTTGGTAAGCTCAGTGACCCCTGACCTACATACACAGGTGAATCCAACTATGAGAAAGAGTATTTAAGGGGGTCATTTGTAAGTTTCCCTCCTCTTTTAATTTTCTCTGAAGAGTAGCAACATGGGGGTCTCAAAACAACTCTCAAATGACCTGAAGACACAGATTGTTCACCATCATGGTTTAGGGAAAGGATACAGAAAGCTGTCTCAGAGATTTCAGCTGTCTATTTCCACAGTTAGGAACATATTGAGGAAATGGAAGAACACTTCAGTTCAAGTTAAGTTAAGCTCGAAGTTGCAGACCAAGAAAAATCTCGGATAGACAGAAGTGACGAATGGTGAGAACAGTCAGAGTCAACCCACAGACCAACACCAAAGACCTACAACATCATCTTGCTGCAGATGGAGTCACTGTGCATCGTTCAACCATTCGGCGCACATTACACAAGGAGATGCTGTATGCGAGAGTGATGCAGAGGAAGACTTTTCTAGACCCACAGCACAAAAAGTGCCGCTTGAGGTGGGCTAAAGCACATTTGGACAAGCTAGCTTCATTTTGGAATAAGGTGCTGTGGACTGATGAAACTAAAATTGAGTTATTTGGCCATAACAAGGGGCGTTATGCATGGAGGAAAAATGAACACAGCATTCCAAGAAAAACACTTGCTACCTACAGTAAAATATGGTGATGGTTCCATCATGCTGTGGGGCTGTGTGGCCAGTGCAAGGACTGGGAATATTGTCAAAGTTGAGGGACGCATGGATTCCACTCAGTATCAGCAGATTCTGGAGACCAATGACCAGGAATCAGTGACAAAGCTGAAGCTGCGCCGGGGCTGAATCTTTCAACAAGACAATGACCCTAAACACTGCTCAAAATCCACTAAGGCATTTATGCAGAGGAACAAGTACATTGTTCTGGAATGGCCATCTCAGTCCCCCGACCTGAATATAATTGAAAATCTGTGGTGTGACTTAAAGAGAACTGTCCATGCTCGGAAGCCATCAAACCTGAATGAACTAAAGATGTTTTGTAAAGCGGAATGGTCCAAAATACCTTTAACCAGAATCCCGACTCTCACTGGAACCTACAGGAAGCCTTTAGAGGCTGAAATGTCTGCAAAAGGAGGGTCTACTGAATATTGATTTCATTTCTTTTTTGTGGTTCCCAAATTTATGCACCTGGCTAATTTTGTTTAAACAATTATAGCACACTTTCTGTAAATCCAATAAACTTCATTTCACTTCTCAAATATCACTGTGTGTGTCTCCTATATGATATATTTAGCTGACATTTTTTATCGTAACAACCAACGATTTATACAGGAAAATCACAACGATTAACAAGGTTGCCCAAACTTTCGCATCCCACTGTATATATATATATATATATATATATATATATTTGCATGGGTTGGGGCCATATTGGACCCCATTGCTGTACCCCAGCGTTGAACATAGAACTTATCTTCAAAGAGATTCCAAAATGGACAATATAAAGATGCAAGACTCTTCAGGCTACTCTGATTGTTCTAGAGCCCACTTGACTGCCTCTAGTCCCTTGGTTCATGATCAATACTTTTATATAAACTAGTTACATCAAAGGATACCAAAATATTGCCCACTTCAAAATTGATGGTATCTAGTTTGCACAAAAAGTCGGTTCTATCTCTGAGGTCGCCCCCACTGCATATGGTCTAAGCAGTCTATCAAGGTAAATGGCTGCATGCGCAAAGACAGAATCTATTCCTGAGACTATAGGACACCCTGGGGGGTTATGCAGGTCTTTATGTATCTTGGGGAATATGTACAGCAGGGGAGTGACATGGTGCTGTTGGATGAGATAATAAAACACAGCAACTTCTTGAAGACATAGAGTGTCGCGGTTTCTTCTAATTTCCTTAGTTTTCAAGCTTCTTACAAATTAACTTTTGCTTTGTTGGGGACAGTGTGAAGATCCATTCTAGCTTCACCCAGTACTTTGGTCTGCTTTTATTAAATTCTAACTGACTCAGTGTTCTGCTTCTGCATCCGGAAGTTCTCTTCAAGCCTGGAGGTGTTTCCTAATACAGGCCGTCTGCCACTATTACAGATGTAGTAGAGTTAACACTAATGCTTTATGAGATGTGTTTTCTAAACTAAATGCGTTAAGCAAATACCTTCAATTGCTTTTCAATGGCTTTTCTTTCAGGATAACGCGATGAGTTAAGAAATTTGAGTTGAGTTTGAGTGTTAACCCTGCTATATCTATGTGCTGGTCTAGACTTCTTTTCCCATACTTCTAGGTCAATCACCAATGAGCCTTGATGATCCTAATCCTTTCCCCTATCTCCGTTACACATAGTGTGTATGAGACAGTTTGTGCTCACAGCACAGAGAAGAGAAAGGTACATCAGTAGGGTATTTTCCATCTCTCGTGGGCCTCCTTCCAATCCCCTTAAACCCCATTGCAACCCAAACTTAACAATAACACACTGAGACTGATTCTTGGATTTAAATGGCCACAGCAGCCGTTTATTAATAAATACATAACATAAATAAACATAACTCCATTTGTTTATTCCCTGACGAGGGAGGTCCTTGAAGCCCCCAAAAACTCGTTATCACAACTCCCCAAACTGGCCCATCCATCTTGCCTCCAGCTGTAAAACACCAGCTCGGAGACTAACTGACGGACGCCTTTTTACACAAGCCAACTGTCCAACCATGGGAGTCCAGCCCCACCATTGAGGCCCTCCCATTCTCCCGAAGTATCCGTACCACCAACTTCGAGGACCTCCTACCCAACACAGTGTATATATAGAGAGGTGAACACAGAAATCCCTCCCCCATTAAACTAGCAGGGCGGTGCTGGTCATCTCAGGTGTTGTAATTAAAAGTGCTAACAGAAATTTAAGTGCACAAAAACACATTCAAAATTAAAAATTAAAATCCAAAATGAGCCATTATGAACAAACATTCTATAATATTATTACATCCAGCAGGTAGGGAGGAGAGAAAGAGGAGTGCAGTCACAAGACATAAAAAATGAATAAATATATGAAAAAATCTGAAAACGCTCAATCTGAACACTCCTCTATATCTGCTGGGTGCAATCCATTCCAGTTCAATTAGGCTATACCATAATGTCCTTCAAAGTTGCAACATGGTGTAGTTGTTAATGCTATTAGTAAATATACATAAGTTCCTTTCTCTGGTTTAGTCCTGCAGGGCTTCTAGAATTTAATTTTAAAATCCAGAAAGCTTCTCTTTGATATACAAGCTTTTTGAAATCTCCGCCCCTTGTGGGCAAAAACACTCTTTCTATAGCATAGGCTGTAAATGAAGATAGACTTCTATTATGAGCCGTGATAAAGTGTTTTGCCGCACTTAAGATATTAACATATGCAGGATTTAATATAGGTCTTTAACGCGGGACAAAAGGGGCAGCTGCCCCGGGCCCAGTTGTTCCTGGGGGGCCCAAGGCAGCTGCCTTTTGAGCCGCGCTGGCCACTGCCCACAATTTCAATTACATCAAGTAACGTGCCACGGGGGAGGGGGCCGTCCGCCCCAGGTGTCAGGCTGTCAGCTGCAGGGGGGTGCTGCCATGCCTGCCTGCGTGCCAGTAAGGTGTAGTATTCTGACAGAACACCGGCACTCTAGAGCGAACTCTGAGAGAATGAGAGCTGTGGGAGCAAGGACCTTACATGAAATTATCACCATGTGACCAGTAACATAGCGATATTACTGGTCACATGGCTATGAGGTAATCAAAGGTCCTTTCTTTCTTCGAGTGCCTGTTGCTGCAGCCTGCAGGAGAAGGGTAGGTCACGTCTTTCGGCAGCGCTCTGCTATCACAGGCACTGGCCGACTGTCTGCAGAGTAGGAAGATCAGGGATGGCTGCTCAGCAGCATCTGCAGAAGGGAGAGAGTCTGTCAGCGCTGGAGAGGTGGATGTGACCACTGGGGAGTGTCTGAGGATTGTATGCTAAGGGAAGGCTGTGTGGAATTATATACTGGGGGAGCTGCTGTGTGGGATTATATACTGGGGGAGCTGCTGTGTGGGATTATATACTGGGGGGCTGCTGTGTGAGATTATATACTGGGGGGCTGCAATGTGGGATTATATACTGGGGGCTGCTGTGTGAGATTATATACTGGGGGCTGCTGTATGAGGTTATATACTGGGAGTGCTGCTGTATGAGATTATATACTGGGGGGCTGCTGTATGAGATTATATACTGGGGGGCTGCTGTATGAGATTATATACTGGGGGCTGCTATATGAGATTATATACTGGGGGTGCTGGATACTGTGTGGTTCTATACTGCTCTACTGTATACTGTGGGGTTCTGTATATTGTGGGGTGCTGTATACTGGGTGCTATACTGTAAACTGTGTGATGCTGTTTACTGGGTGCTATACTGCTCTACTGTATACTGTGGGGTGCTGTATACTGGGTGCTATACTGCTCTACTGTATACTGTGGGGTGCTGTATACTGGGTGCTATACTGCTCTACTGTATACTTTTGGGTGTTGTATATTGTGGAGTGCTGTATACTGGGTGCTATACTGCTGTACTGTATACTGTGGGGTGCTGTATATTGTGGGTGCTGTGTACTAGGTGCTATACTGCTCTATTGTATACTGTGGGGTGCTGTATACTGGGTGCTATACTGCTCTACTGTATATTGTGGGGTGCTGTATATTGTGGAGTGCTATACTGCTCTACTGTATACTGTGGGGTGCTATGCTGTATGCTATAGGATGCTATACTGCATACTGTGGGCTGTATGTATTGTATACTGTGGGGCGATGTATACTATAAGGTACTATACTGCATACTGTGGGGTGCTGTATACTATAGGGTGCTATACTGCATACTGTGGGGTGCTGTATACTATATGGTGTTATTCTGCATACTGTGAGGTGCTGTATACTATAGGGTGCTATACTGCATACTGTGGGGTGCTGTACACTATAGGGTGCTATACTGTGCGGTGCTGGGGTGCACTGTAACGCTAGGGTGAGCCGAGCTCTGGTCTCCTTCCTGAACAGCAGAGTGGTGCCCACTTCCATCCCTGAGCCCAGCTGCCCAGAGCACTGATCCTGAGCCTGCTGGAGTCTTCTGAACTGTAAGTATTTACAGTCATTCAGAGTAATCTATATTATATATAGTGGTGGAGGGCGTGATTGCATGCTAGGGTGTGGGAAGGCGGGATCCAGGGGCCAAAGTAAATTCTCGCCCAGGGTCCAATCAATATTAAAGATGGCCCTGCCCAAGCCGACTCACTACAAGCGCTCTGCGAGTCCACACGTTTATTCACTGATACAATTTTAGCTTTTACTTTTAGCAATTTGTTTTGGAGAAACATCCTTTAAGGCCTGTATCACACTTGCATTGTTTTTTTCTGGTTTTGAGATCTGACAGAGATTTTAAAACATGGCCAAAACTGGAAGAGTATGGAAGTATTAATTAATGCACCAGGACCAGGGAATGGTGAATACATCTCTCCTTGTGCTGGCTCTGTACTCACCGTTTTCTGATGATGCTGCACGTTGTGCTGTGGCCTGTGCACAGCGTGAAGACATAGGCCTGCTCTGTTTCCTCACACTGTGCAACGTCTGGTCACAGCACAGCGCTACAGGAAGAGTCTGCATCTCTCTGCATTTGAAATTACAGACCAGAGTATCATTCATCAATGCAGAAAACCTTATAGAATTTTTGGAGACCTAGCTAGTCTGACAATTATTCAATTTATATACACACACCATCTGGGGTCATGTGATCGTCCTTCCTTATCTTTCCTGTCCACTGATCTGATAAATGTCTGACAGCATTTTGAGAAATTCATCCCCAAAAAATGTGGATTCTATTTGATCTGAATTTTGGGACTTTTTTAGAATTAGTTCGCTCATCTCTAGCCCTATTTAACCATCTCATCTACTGCCAGGTACTACAGATGTGACAACCCTCATTTTGCTTATTTTTAAGTGTTTCCCATTTTCTTGAGGGATTCATATGGACTGCTTCAGTGTGGGTTTTATAAGTTAATGTCAATGGGACAAATCTTTAAAAAAAAAAAATTATGAGGAGGTAGAAGGGAATTACACAACAACACTGTCCTTATCACAATATGTGCTTATTTTTTCCATCCAACTTATCATTGACATTTCACAGCTGCAGGTCTATATATGCATGCCCCGGAAACTCTACAAAGAAAGTTTAGCGTCCTTTTCTCTGTAATAGTTGCTCAATTGGCTTGTACTTCAATCAAAAATGGATTCCTAGGAAAATAAATAATTTACACACTTAGTAATGCACTGACTAAGCGATGAGTGTCTTGGGCATTTGATGAACTTTAAACCTTTAATAAAAGCTGCAAGTTTTACATTTTAGACTGCTGGATGCTGGACTTCTCCTTTTAACTGACTGAACTTGACTGAATTTTTTCTATATGGACTGATAGACCAATTTGTAATAACTAGCTTGTAGATGATATGTAATAAATTGTGTATAAATAACCCTAAATAATCCAGAAGTACTGTTCATTCATGGTAAGTCATTGTACACCGGGCAGGAGCAATAAGGGAGGCAGAAATATCAGGTTTAGAAATTACATGACGGAGGTATTGGTTACTTTCCCCTTGACCCCTCTAGTTCTTACCTAACCCCTGAAAGCCTACCCAACCAATATACCCCATAACCCAAAACCTCCATAAATAACCAACCCCAATAAAAACACAGACATCAGGTTGGATTAAATCGGCCACAGCAGCCGTTCAATATTATCTGAGCTGGCGATGAGCGCCAGCTCGGAGGCACCACTGATGGCCCCTAAACTCTGCCACAACCGACTGCCAACCATGGGAGTTACCATAGCCACCGACCAAGTGGCCGAACCACAACCCACACGGCACCCCAGAAGACGAAAGAGTGTCCGATAATCCAGACCAAGGCTGGTTAAGAACCTGAAGAAAAAATAAAAACCACCAAGGAGCAAAACAGACAAAATACTTTTCCCCAATATAACAACATGAACATGACTTCACACTCAATCGGGCCGAACATATGACTGGAACCGAATGGATTCCCAACACCCTATCTGTTTTATTACCTCATCCCCCAACCCCCAGCTCGCTGCTTCTGTAGCAGCACCAGTCCGGAATGAATGGCTCGAATAACCTGCTTGCCCTACCCCCAACTGATCCAAGCATCTCCTGAAAATAGCTGTAAATTGAAAGTGAGACAGGAAAGACCCATCAGCATGAACCAACAATGGCAAAACCTCCCTCTTCACCTCCCCCCAAACCAGCTTGCCCAAGTGCAACGGACCAAAAAACGTTAATGAAAAGGCTAGACGAAACAAACACAGTTCCCATATGGAACTAAACACCCTCTGTAACTATTCCCCTAAATCCAGCAGCAGAGCGAAAGAAACAGGCCGCCTGCTGTCCTCCCCTGCTCACAAAACTGACTCCAACCTTTCAACGCCCCCGCACAACCAAAAACGACTTTGTAAAATCTGTAATTTTCCTCAACCTAAAACCAAAAGCCAGCCCTGCCACTTAACTGTTTATTTTTTAAACTAACCAGCCTTCATCTCTACAGTGGCCCACAAACAACAGCAAAGGCACCTCTAAGGCTACTTTCACACTGGCGTTTTGGCTTTCCGTTTGTGAGATCCGTTCAGGGCTCTCACAAGCAGTCCAAAATAGATCAGTTTTGCCCTAATGCATTCTGAATAGAAAATGATCTGCTCAGAATGCATCAGTTTGCCTCCGTTCAGTCACCATTCCGCTCTGGAGGCGGACACCAAAACGCTGCCTGCAGCGTTTTGCTGTCCATCCTGGGATGCTGAGCGATACAGATCGGTCCTGACACACAATGTAAGTCAATGGGGAGAGATCCGTTTTCTGACACAATAGAAAACGGATCCGTCCCGCATTGACTTTCAGTGGAGTTCATGACAGATCTGTGATGGCTATAGAAGACATAATACAACCGTTCATGACGGATGCAAGCGGTTGTATGATCAGGTGCACCGGCAGCCGAGTCTGCTGCAGACGGAGTGACAAGGGCTGAGGTGATGCAGATGCCTTAGCCACCCCCCTTAACATCTCCTGGACCTGCTCCTGCACCTACCCGGTGCCCCAGACCACAGCCGCCACCCTCAGCTACCCGATGACTGCCTCCAGCTGCTCCATTGCTACGGGTAATGGATCACAGCTAGTTTTCACCCAAAATGGCCCCCTTCTTCTCCCTGCCTGCCTATTTAACCCCCAATTTCCCTCCTCAAAATTAAACTAACCAATCCTTAACCCCCAGGGTCTCCCTGAAATAACCCCCCATCATATTAGCCTCCACTAGAGGCTCTGCCCCCCGGTCCGGCCTCTTCTAGAAAACTTGTATTGGTCGTGCTTTGGGCAGTTAGGGCACTTTTTCGGTGAGACAATTTTGATACATGAAGCCTAAAGGGAATTTTGTAGTAAACTGTATGTGGGTGCAATAAAAAAGACTGTTTAGAGACAAAGAGGATCTTTTTAATGTCACAAAATGCTTTGTCAAAATTTTGAGCTCATTGCATTCATGGACTCGATATCTAGTGGAGGACAATAAAACTTTCACACTCCTTATCTATAATTTCTACAACAATTTACTGCTACAAATGTTTGTTTCCTCCTCCACTCACATTGATCTGCTTTACATCACTTGCCTCAGCTAACTCATTATTCCTATGTACTTTGGTTTATAAATATGTGGATCTTCAGAAATTGTGTTAAGACATCTGAGGAAGAAACCTGAGTAGCCTCTAAAGCTTGCAATTTTGTCATCATATTTTCAGTTAGCCATTAAACGGTATCAACCGCTGAGGAATCTCAATTTTTTTTAAATCTTCTTTGTCAAGGTTAATAATCACAAGAATTTCATGTTTCAATAACCCCCCACCACCACTATTTTAAATTGTTAATACTATAAATATGAGAGCTTCACTATCAAAATGAGAGGCAATTGAAATACTGGACTTATATATATGGAAATTATAAGATTAATTGTTCCCTTTTTCACCCATTTGCTCTCTCTCTCTCTTCTGGCTTGTCAAGGATCTGGATATTTGGTCTTAATGGTGGGCATAGAAGGAGTACCAGGAAATAATACCTGACTTATTATAGGATTATTTTTTTTACCTGTAGTGGATATTTTAGATATATATCAATAACATTTTGTTATTTTTTGTTTTGTCGAGACCCTGGTTGCATTCTGAGATCACAAATCAATTCAACAATGCAGTCTGTATGCTGGGGCCATTTCTAGATATTTATTTCCTATAAAATGTGACAATTGCTATGGGCACTAGAAAATATGGCCCAAAGTGGTTGCCTCATTTTTGCCCTGGGATGTGGATAATGTTGACACAGCCCAAACCGTAGTGACTGTGCCGTGATGTTCTTTGAATATGCCATATACTGTAGCTTAAAGGGATTGTCCCAACTAAACAACCCCTTCTATTTACAATCTGCCTGTGAACAGTTAAGTGTCCACTGCTGTAAACTCCTGTAATTAGCTGTCAACACTGTGGGAGGCTGTAGGAGAACATGCAAACATAGTATTACTTGGCACTCACTGAAGTAAGAAGCGTTTTCCATCCAGACCAATAGAGGAGGTCCCAAAAGGAAAGCATATGGGCAGCATTTGTACATGTGGTCAATCCCTTAAAGGGGCTGTCCCATGACAAACAGTTATCCCCAGCCCACAGGATAGGGGATGTGTCTGATCAATGGAGGTCTGACTACCACGGCCCCACTGATGACCCCCACAGATCAGACATTTATCTTCTATTCTGTACATAGGGGATACATGTAGAACTGTAAAAAATATTCCAATACATTGCAAAAAAAAGTCTTAAATTGCAGAAAATAAACATTCACAAATGCCTATATGTATTTCAATATCCAAACAAAAGTCAGCACTATACAGGACGGGTCACGTGTCACAATCTCTGCTGCAATGTTGATGGCTGTACAGCATATGTAAGTAGTGCTCTCAGAGGAATATGAACTGTGTCAGCCTCATCAGCAAGAAGTAAAAAAAAAAAATATATATATTATTTCATTTTGTTAAAAACACATACACCAGACAGTAGACATTTGCCTACGCGTTTCAGATGAAGCGTCATATGAAACGCGTAGGTCTGTGTCTATAGTCTTTTGTACAAGTTTTTAACAAGATTAAATAAAATATCTTCTTTTATGGACAAGTGCGGAGGAACTACTTTTTTGGACTATCATGGTTTTCAGTATATAGAAATGCACAGTGACCTAAATAATGTTTTTGCTTCTCTATCTCCATAATTTTCAATTTTCTGGACCCTCTCTGTAAATAGACAGAAAATCATCCTGGGTCACTAGGGGGGGTTTAAAAAGATTATTCTATAAACAATAATATGTTTTTAAAATAACAAGAATCCTAGAAACTGGGTGAATTCCTATTACAAAAAATATGTTTTCTTAAAATCTATCGGTATAATATGCTCCATGCCAACAACAGATGCTTCTGTGATCTGCTACATGCGTGTTTAAGATAAAACTGGGTCACATTGGGATCACTGATTTCTGCAGGTGAAAGTATTCAGATCTATGGCAATACTCTACATGCTCTAACCTCTGAAATTCTTTTACCCCCACAGTCCACTTTGATCACAAGCCTGCACAGGATTGTAAGTCCCAATATTTTCTATACACCATGTATGTGATGCAAGGCAAAAAGAAAAAGCTGCTTTGACATGTTATTCCTGAAGACTTTCCAGGTAGATTATCAACTGTAGAAACAAGAAAAGTCCCTTTGATTCCAAGTGGTTTTCTACGTGCAATACAAAGCACCCTCAGGTTAAATTGTAATGAATACAAGCAATAATCTGTAAACAAAATAATTCACATCCATAAAAACATCCACATAAAAATGCATCAATAGTTTACATTATTGTATAGGCATGTCCGTCTTGGGGAATTGCAAGTGTGTTCTTGACATATACAGTCCTGCCTGTGTTTTAAATTTATTTTGCTTGGTTCTGTGGTGAAGTGTACAGTAGAGGTGTGGAGGGGGTGTGTATCTCACCCGGTTCCCAGTTAAGTTGGGTGAGGTAGCAGAAATCCAGAGATGTGTTTTACTTCAGTAAGCCAGAACTTGCTGGACATCTGGGGTGGATTTCTATAGACTGGGAGACAGGTTGGTAGAGGGCATCTCTCAGTCCACACCCTTAGTCCGCTTCAGGTATTCCCCTGGCACGAGGTGAGGGATAAGACAATGCTTAGTGTGTGTGTGTGAGAGGTGCTGAGAGAAAGGGAAGGAAGCCTGCAGAGGCTCTGTGTGGTCCCAGCAAGGAGGGCCACAAGGCTAAGTAAATCCTGACTTTGGGGGGGAGGAGGGCCCCGGTGACACATGGAGAAGAGGGGCATTACGTGGTCAGAGTCGGGAGGACTGCTGGACCATATCCCCCTAATGTATTGCGTGGTCACCGTCAGGAGGACTGGTGGACCGACCCCAATGGGTTGCATTGCCCAGAGCTAGGAAGGTGTCTGACCGCTTGCCTGACAGAAGCCGAATACCGTAGTGTGAACACTGAACTGGAGGTGAGTTAGGGAAAACCTCTGTGGTGAGCGCCTAGCTGGGCAATAATTTATTGGGTTGTGTTGATGTAGCATGTTGAGATGTGAAGCTGCGTAGTAGAAAATTGCAGCACACAGTATTTTTATTTTGCTATTAGGTTATGTTTTAATCTTATATCATCATATGATCATCATGATCCAGTGCAATTACAGGGTATAGTAGGCAGGCATGTACAAATCAATGTGGTGACCGGACGTTTCGTCCTGTCACGGCCTTCTTCAGCGGTCTATAATCTATATCTGGCTTCCTGTATTGTGTAGCGCTGGATGCTACCCTGTAACATAACCTAATAGCAAAAGAAAAATACTGTGTGCTGCAATTTTCTACTACATGACTACGACTAACAAGTTCTTGCTGGCACCAGTAATAACGGTGTGCGGTACTCCAAATTTTACAGAGATGTGAAGCTGCGACCTCACCATGCCAAGCGATGCCAAACCTGGAAGTTTGATGTGCTGTGTAACAAATAAAGCACCATTTGAGCCTGAAAACCCCCTGTTTGATGATAAGTCTGTCATGGCCGCCCCAGACAGAGAAAGCAATCCTTAGGGTGCATAATTAAACTTAGTTATGTATGCACTCCCCAGACCGGTGGTAGCATTCACAATTATAGATACAGTCCTGATCCAAAAATTTAAGACCACTTGAAAAATGGCAAAAAATAATATTTAGCATGGCTGGATCTTAACAAGGTTCCAAGTAGAGCTTCAACATGCAACAAGAAGAAATGGGAGTGAGACCAAACATTTTTTGAGCATTCAATTTACTGAATAAACTGAAACAGGCTGTTTTTCAGCTGATCAAAAGTTATATTTCTCCAAGTGGTAATATTACTCCAAGTGGTAAAGACGGCCGCACGAATGCCATCTACTGTCTGGAACTGTTGTCCATTTTTCTAAACTCCCCTTGCCATCCATCCCCAAAGGTTCTCAATTGGATTTAGATCAGGGGAACACGCAGGATGGGCCAAAAGAGTGATTTTATTCTCCTGGAAGAAGTCCCTTGTCCTGCAGCCATTGTGTATTGTAGCGTTGTCCTGTTGAAAAACCCAGTTGTTACCACACAGACAAGGGCCCTCAGTCATGAGGAATGTTCTCTGCAACATCTGGACATAGCCAGCGGCCGTTTGACGCCCCTGCACTTCCTGAAGCTCCATTGTTCCACTGAAGGAAAAAGCACCCCAAACCATTATGGCGCCCCCCCCCCCCCACTGTGGCGCGTAGAAAACTTCTCAGGTGGGATCTGCTTGTCATGCCAGTAACGTTGGAAACCATCAGGACCATCAAGGTTAATTTTTTTCTCATCAGAGAATAATACTTTCTTCCACATTTGAATGTCCCATGTTTGGTGCTCTCTTACAAAGTCCAAACAAGCAATTCTGTGGCATTCAAGGAGACGAGGCCTTAATTTGGGTCGAGGATCGTCCAGTGTCTTGACGGACAGACAATTGGATCCTCCGGCTCAGTGCTGATGATTTTTTTCTGGATCTTTCACTTGACTTTTTTGTTCCATAACCCTCAGGATCATTTAAAAAATTCCAAATGACTGTCTTACTGTGTCCCACCTCAGCAGCGATGGCGCGCTGTGAGAGACCCTGCTTATGCAGTTCAACAACCCAACCACGTTAAAAAAGGGAGAGTTTTTTTGCCTTTGCCATCAAAACATGTGACTACCTGACAGAAAATGACAATCTTTGCACAGATTTGGCCTTTTAAAGGCATGTGGTTGTGGTCCTAAAATTTGGATCAGCTGAAAAACAGCCTGTTTCAGTTTAATCGTTATTTTCAATTAATTGAATGCTCAAAAAATGTTCTGTCTCACTCCCATTTATTCTTGTTGCATGTTGAAGCTCTATTTGGAACCTTGTTAAGATCCAATATTATTGTTTGCCATTTTTCAAGTGGTCTTAAACTTTTGATCAGGACTGTATAAGATACAAGTAAAATCTAAAAAGCGTTTTCATGTGACTCTTTGTCCGGAAGCAGCTGTTCTTATAGTTGTAGATATAGTTATATTCCCAAGGCAGTTGTTCCTCAATTGTCCACCAAGATACTGTAGAAAGATATGAAGGTCCTGATTCACCTTTAATGGAGTGATCACACAGTTCTAATTGGCTAATAGGTTGCTTCTCATATGTGTTTTCTTGTGTCATCTGACCAGCACTCTGACTTTCCAAATCACACAGCTTCTTATGTGTGGACAGGAAGCTAGTTTCTCTATATCTTCTCCTGGGAGCCTCAATGTCAGTCTTACATTCACACGACCGTGTGTAATCCGTTCCGTTTTGCGGATCCGCAAATAACGGATCCGCATGTCCGCAAAAAATGGAAGAGTGGCTTCCGTATGTCATCCGCAAAAAACAGACCGCAAAAAACGGATGAGTAAAAAAAAAAAAAAGGAAAAAAGGAGGAGAGAATAAAATATTATAATATATTCATAGTTGTCACGGAAACTAATGTAGAAAAGTCACATGCTCCTGAATTCAGGTGCCATTTTGTGCTTTTCTAGTCGGATAGAGCTGTGTGGGTATCTTGTGCCTTGCTGGTATTGGATTTTCACTGTTTTCTGTGCGACAACCATGGCAAATTACTTTGAACGTGAACTGCTTCTACGCTGGCTCCTTTCTCGGCGCTTTGGAAGTAATTCACACATGCTGGAAGAAGAACCAAGGAGGAGACGGAGGCAATGGGTGCATCCTATTGTCTCACAAAGGCTCCAAAAGGGACACTTCCATACATTATATGCAGACCTGCGACAGGACCCTATGAAATTTAACCAGTTTTGTCGAATGTCTGTGGAATCTTTTGATCGCCTGCTTGCATCTCTTCGTCCGTACCTAACCTTTCAGGATACGAACATGAGGCGCTGCATTGGACCTGAAGAACGACTCATTGTCACTTTGAGGTAAATTTTTACAAAAAACTATTATGTTATAGATTAAATAATTTGTATTTTATATAATAATGGATCCCGCAAACAGCTTGCAGACATAAAGCATTTGTAGACGGATCCGGATATGGATCCATGTCACAAATGTATAGCAAATGTGGACCTGTCTCTCCGCTTCTCAAGTGGACAGATAGATTAGTCTACCTAATTTTTTTTAATGCATGCCAGATCTGTCATTGTGGTTTGTTTTTAATGTGGCATCTGCCACTTGCAGGGGTCTCAAAAATTTAAAATATGATGTTATGTAGCCTGAATGTGTAGTCTTTAACCATGCCTTTCTTTAGTAATGGGGTTTTCACATCTCAGACAATGTGGGCATATAGCTAGGATATGCCCCCATTGTCTGGTGGGTGTGGATCCCACAGCTTGGACCAACAATTATTGAGAACATAGCACACAAAGTGAAGGAGGGTGCACAGTGCATGTGCAGCCACCATCCATTATTTTAAATTGTCCACACAAATATAGCCAAGCCCAGCTCAGCAATTTCCACCAGCCTCATAAAAATTTAAAGGAACATTGGTCACATTGGTCACATGCTCCAATTCAGTTTTCTAAGAAAGACATGGATGAGCGCTTGGTGGTGGACCTTTAAGTGTGGTTTCAAGAGGTGGGAACCGTAACCTATCATGCTATGAGATGAGAATAGCCCTTAATACTTTATCACACAGTATTTTACTTATATATATATATCTTTTTTTTATATCTTTCAGATTCCTGGCAACTGGAAACTCCTTTGCTTCGCTGCACTTCGAGTTCCTGCTGGGAGTCTCTACGATCTCTGGGATAGTCAGCCAAACGTGTCAAATCATATGGCAGCATCTCAGGGAAGCGGTGATGCCCACCCCCAAGGCGGTAGATTGGCTACGTATCGCCGAGGGTTTTCAAGAATCTGCGCAGTTTCCAAACTGCCTTGGGGCACTTGATGGCAAACACATACGTGTTAAGAAGCCTGCTCACTCAGGGTCCCGGTACTTTAATTACAAGCAGTACTTTTCTGTGGTGCTGTTAGCCTTGGCTGACAGTAATTACAAGTTTGTAATTGTCGATATCGGGGCCTATGGAAGTACATCAGACTCCCGCATCTTTTGTGCCTCCAGAATGGGTGAGCGACTTCGCGCCAATCAGTTAGCCCTACCAGAGCCCAGAACACTACCCGGATCAGCAGGTCCCCCGGTTCCATTTGTAATCGTTGCTGATGAAGGGTTTGCATTATCACCAAATCTGATGCGGCCCTTCCCCAGACGCGATTTAGACAACCGAAAGCGCATATTCAACTACCGACTGACTCGTGCCCGTCGGTTTGTTGAGTGCGCATTTGGTATACTTTCAGCTAAGTGGAGAGTATTTATGTCGTCAATCCAAATGGATCCGGAAAATGTCACCCTGGTGATCCAAGCTTGTGTAGTTTTGCACAATTTCACCAGGATCCACGATGTGACCTTGGATGCTGAACTGGTTCAAAACTTGACTACCACACCAGTCAATTTTGAACAAGTCCGACATGGAAGACCTGGAACAGCTGGACTAGCTGTCCGGGAACGCTATGCGGACTACTTTTGCAGTCCAGAGGGAGCATTGTCGTGGCAGATGGATGCCATCCGTGGTGGTCGTTAATTTCATCTGGTCTCTGGGATCAAATTTGACAAATTTAAAGCATTTTTTTAGTTAGTTCCTCTTTTTTTCTTTTGTGATAGTTTAGGGACTCGCAAGGTAATGTGGACCCTTGACGTGGGCTTGCGAGCTGGGGTATTATTTTAAAAATTTAAATTTTAAAAATGTATTAAAACTTTTCATGGCCTATATGCAATTTTTAGACTAAAATAAAAATAGACCATGAAATATTTTAATATAAATTCACTCTAATTTTTAGAGTTGTAATTTGACCAAATTTTAAAAATACCCTCTAATATCACATTCAACTTATATTTTAAAATTGTTTTTTTCCTAAACAAATTGTGTTCGAGGATTTTAAAGACAAGCTCCTTTGTATATAATAACTATTCCTAATATTACACTTGAATGCAAGTGGACCTGACACTTGCATAGTGAGTTTGTAAAACTTTTTATTTTTTGACACAAGTTTGCGGTAAATGATATTTATTTTTCCTTACAAAAAGCCTCATATTCCGCTAACTTGTGCCCAAAAATTTCTGAATGGAGCCTTACAGGGGGGTGATCAGGGAGTCTATATGGGGTGATCAGGGGGTAATAAGGGGTTAATAAGTGACAGGGGGGGTAGTGTAGTGTGGTGCTTGGTGCTACTTATTACAGAGCTGCCTGTGTCCTCTGGTGGTCGATCCAAGCAAAAGGGACCACCAGAGGACCAGGTAGCAGGTATATTAGACGCTGTTATCAAAACGATCACCGCTGGCAGGCTGTAGATCCACTCGCTTACCTTCTGATCCTAGAAATCTCGCCTCTCGCGAGAGGACGCGCCGGCACCTCCTGGAGGAATAAAAGGGCCGCTGCCAGGACGCAATCCTGCGTACAGCGGTCCTGTAGCGGTTAATAAAGACTGACACAATTTAATTGATTTTGAAGAACTTTTTATAAAACTAACAATAAAAATAAAAATAAAATCACAGATCAAAAAGTTCACGGGTGTATGGACCACTTCCCCTGCGAACTATCGGAGCAAATGTAGAACTGCTTTGCATTGTTTGAGCAGGCATAGTAATCTGTGACATACTTGGTGCCGACGACATATTGGTTCTTGTTTGCGATCGAATCTGTGCCTGTCGCATTTTTTCCTGATCAACATACTGGATCATGTCGAGGGGCATGTTATCCCCTTCAAATATATACATAATTGAGGACATTACATTTAGTACCATCATATGGCGGTCTGCTGGTATTCGAGATAAACCAACCGACAGTGAACGTAACATTTTTTCCTCTGGTGTCTCAGATTTGTTTTTGTTCAAGTACTCAAAAACTTGAGAGTCAATATAGTCTCTTCTGGCCATCTCAGAGGGAGCTTGTGGATTACTGCCTCCCCTCCTTCTTTTGCTTGGACGCTGAGTAGGCTGTTGAGGCGAAGTTTCCTGGTGACTTTCCTCATCTGGTCTTGGAACATCCTCCATTTCTACAGCGGCTGTAGAACATGATGGTGGTGGTGTTGGATTTTCTAGGTCAGTTGAAGAGTCACCTTCAGCCTCCAGATTGTCCACAGTACTAATTATAGAAAAAAAAATTTGTACCAAAAAAAAAACTATTATACATTTTTGGAAAAAAAACAATACTTACGGTCGCAGGTCCATTATAGGGAAAAGAAACTGCAAATCCTTGGTGTAGAGATAAGGTTTTTTTCTCGGTTTCCCATCGCCACTGTGACCTTTGTTGGCATTGAACTCACGGCGAAATTGATCGCCACATGAATTCCATTTTGTTTTTAGTCTTTTTACTGCAAAAAAATTAATAAATTATGATTTACTACATTATTTTACCGTTATTTATTCCTATGTCACTTTAGTTAAATTTTTAAAAAATATAATCACATTACAACGTTCATGAGATTTTATAGTGGGGACGGAGCAGCAGTCCAGCAACATGATGCTGTGATCCGCTTAGCCACAAGTATAAAAGTACCCTATTTGGATTTTAATAAAAGTACAACTATTCTATTTAATTTTACATATAAACATTTCATAAAGCCATCTGTGATGGCTTTCTGAAATGTTCATATCAGAGCACCATAGCAACTCCTATATCAGTGATGGTTAACCTTGGCACTCCAGCTGTGGGAAAACTACAACTCCCAAGATACCCAGCTTGCTTGGCTGCTCTCAGAACTCTATAGAAATAAATGGAGCATGCTGGGTGTCGTAGTTTCATCACAGCTGGAGTGCCAAGGTTAGCCATCACAGTCCTATAGCATGCCCAATTTTTTTTTTTAACAGGGTCAGTGTTCCATCCTTGCAGACGAGATGTGTGCACTAGAAAACTGCAAGGGCCTAGCAAAGTCACATAGGAAAAGTTTGCATTTAATATTGTGCAGAGATGCATGGCATAAAATATGATAAGATGCATGATAGGATTTTATTATAAGCACTTCTTTGCTATGTCACTTTGCAAGGCCCAATGAACATTTCATAAAGCCATCTGTGATGGCTTTCTGAAATGTTGATATCAGAGCACCATAGCAACTCCCATAGCATGCCCTCTTTTTTTTTTTACAGGGTCAGTGTTCCATCCTTGCAGACGAGATGTCTGCACTAGAAAACTGCAAGGGCCTAGCAAAGTCACATAGGAAAAGTTTGCATTTAATATTGTGCAGAGATGCATGGCATAAAATATGATAAGATGCATGATAGGATTTTATTATAAGCACTTCTTTGCTATGTCACTTTGCTAGACCCATTATACTTTCTAGTGCAGATGTCTGAACAACAGCCTGGAGATGGCAATCATGGATGCTACAGGAGTTTTTTTTAACTATAGATTTTAGACAATAAAAAAAAAATAATCTGTTATAAATTTTGACTTACCAAGTCCCATACGTTTATCAGATCTGTATCTTGCCCATTCATCAGGCAAGAGCTCCTGCGCGATCTCTTCCCATGAACGATCCTTTCGCACACGGTCTTGGTACATATTTTGTCGGCAATCCCAAATCTCTGGCCTGTCTTGGATCAAGACAATGAGTTTGCTGACATCAATTCTAGACATTTTGGAGAGCAAGCAAGTTGGTGTCCAACAATCGTCACCAAATGCTAGAAATGATTATTTAGCCACAACCCCTGAGGGCAGAGCCAACATTAAAATTAAAATATTTAAATAAAAAAACGGAAACGGATCCGCAAATATCGGATGACATACGGAAACCATTCCGTATGTCATCCGATATTTGCGGATCCATTAATTTCTATGGGGGAGCGGACCGATTTCTACGGACAATAATAGGACATGCTTCATATTTTTGCGGTGTATAAAATCTGAAAAACGGAGGCGGACAACATACTGAATGTTGTCCGCTAATTTAATTCACCCATAGGAATGAATGGGTCCGATTTTATTCCGCAAAAAACGGAACGGATGCGGATCGGACGCGGAAAAAAATAATACGGTCGTGTGAATGTACCCTAAGGGATGAATAGAGAAGTAACTGACTTCCTGTCCTGTGTCAGTTGGAGATCAGAGAGTTGTAGGAAATATACCGTATTTTTCGCCGTATAAGACACACTTTCCCCCCCCAAAAAATAGCAGTGCGTCTTATACGGCAAATGCTGCTGATTTTGCCGAGTTTTCAATGATACACCCGCCGCGATGCCGCGCGGCGGGTGTATCAGCTGTGAGGGAGGAGAGGCTGGGGGACGGCATCTGCTTTTATAATGACAGCGGGGCCCATGCAGTGACTGTATTCTACTACACGGGCCCCGCTCACTGTATAATCGTATCTCTAATAGTTAATTGTTATGTATATAATCGCATAATGAGCGCTGTGTATTACTTACAACTACAAGCGCTCGCCGCTCGGTAGTAGGTAGCAGGGAGGAGGGAGGAGGCAGGCTGGGAGGACGGGCGCTGGCAGTGTGAGTCATACGTCACGCGCCTGCGCCGCCCACTTTATGAATGAAGCAGGCGGCGTGGGCGCGTGATGTATGACTCGCGCTGCCAGTGCCTGTCCTCCCGGCCTGCCTCCTCCCTCCTCTCTGCTACCTACCGAGCGGCGAGCGCTTGTAGTTGTAAGTAATACACAGCGCTCATTATGCGATTATATACATAACAATTAACTATTAGAGATACGATTATACAGTGAGCGGGGCCCGTGTAGTAGAATACAGTCACTGCATGGGCCCCGCTGTCATTATAAAAGCAGATGCCGGCCCCCAGCCCGTGTATTGAGGGTCATTCACTACAGGGACACTTATGGAGGGGATCTGTGGATGACACATAGCATAAGATGATATATATGTGTCATCCACAGATCCCCCCCCCCTCCCATAACTGTCATACACAGATCCTCATAACAGTGCCATCCAGAGAGCCCAATAAGAGCCACCCACAGATCCCCCATAAGTGTCACCCACAGATCCCCCATAATTATCACCCACAGATCCCCCATAAGTGTCACTCACAGATCCCCCATAAGTGTCACCCACAGATCCCCCATAAGTGTCACCCACAGATCCCCCATAAGTGTCACCCACAGATCCCCCATAACATTGCGTCACCCACAGATCCCCCATAACAGTGCGTCACCCACAGATCCCCCATAGCAGTGCGTCACCCACAGATCCCCCATAGCAGTGCGTCACCCACAGATCCCCCATAACAGTGCGTCACCCACAGATCCCCCATAACAGTGCGCCATCCACAGATCCCCCATAACAGTGGCATCCACAGACCACAATTAGTTCAAAACCCACCAAAAGCACACCTTTTGGTTCAATTTTTTTTCTTTTCTTATTTTCCTCCTCAAAAACCTAGGTGCGTCTTATGGGCCGGTGTGTCTTATAGGGCGAAAAATACGGTAGATAAGGAAAGTTTTATTGTCCTCTAATAGATTAGTGTTGATCTAGATATTCGCGAATATCTAGAATATAGTGTTATATTCTAGATTATGAGAAGGCTGCAATATCTTTGACTTTTGGAGTAGTGTTGATTGCAAATTTTCATATCGCAAATTTTTATAGAAATGTTTTGCAACCAAGAAAATAATGACTGGAGATCACGAATTCTCGAATTTGCAACTTTATGGGGAATATTTGCCCAAAAATTTGAGAAATATCGCCAATTAGAATATTGCCCCTGCCGCTCATCAGTATAATAGATATTCAGTCCATTAATGTGATGAACCCAAGAGGTCTGAAATATGGCCTGCTGTTTAAATCACTTTTTTTATATTTTATTTTTAAATCATCTTGATGATGTTATTTTTCATTTTCCATGTCACTTTTTATATTTAAATTAAAACACAAAATCCTGCAGTTTTTGCACTGGCCACTATGTCTTATAATTGCCACCACTTCTAGCATTGCGGATGACGCTAGGGAGGCTCGTTCCCGTCACAGCCTGCTAGCCTGCTATTGGCTGCCCCCCATTCCACCCAGCGCTGGATGTTTTCATCCGCACGATGGGGAGATGCAGCGGCTCCCGGTACGGTATGAGAAGCAACAAGGGTGCTGGGGTGAGAGGTAAGTATATAGAACTTGGATAACTACTTTAACTCATTCTAATCCTGTCTGTAATAGTATCACCTCTGTGTATAGATTTAACAGGATCCACCATTCACAATAGGTGATTGGCAGAGCTTATCCATTCTTTCCTTGTACAATGACCTCTGCACAGGTCACAGAGCGTGTCCACAAGTCAATAGATATTTTTACTGTTACAGTCATGTGATGGACGCAGAGGTGCATAGTTCATTGCGAGTAAATGATAAAGGTCTCTATTGAATGACAGCAAGCAGTGGTCTTTAGAGAAACTGCTACAGAAAATATATTAGAAAATGGTATAACTTTTCATTGTAGCGTACAGTGGATAACCTGCATTTGCTGATGTGTAATACCAGCTTAAAGACGCTATTTACCATCCTAGTTGTTGGTTGTTAAACAATGCATAGTTATCAAAGTCAGCTTTCTATATTAACAAATGCCTAAAAAAAACAGAGGAAGAAAAATATAACCTTTAATTAACATTTCCTTCCTGGCACTCTGAATGGACATGTCCTGCCAATGCCAGGAATCAGACATATTCTGTTCCAGGACAAAACTATTGGATATTTTCATAAATGCTGCAACAGTTTCTGCCATTATCAGTTCCTGTGGGAGTGTGCTCCAATTGGTCTGAATATTTTTTTTCTCTTCCTTCATTTTCTCTCTTTCTACCCCTCTCTCAATATATCGACCCAAATACGTTTGAAATCGATTCACTCTTCTTTAACCCCTTGAGCCCTGGAGAATTTTTTGTCTTTGTATTTTCATTTTTCACTCCCTACCTTTCCGGAACCATAACTTTTTTACTTTTCTGTTCACATACAGTAGGTGTATGAGGGCTTGTACTTTGCGGGATAAGTTGTACTTTCTTATGGTTCCATTTAATATTGCATACAATGTAGTGGGAAGCTGGAAAGAAAATTCCAAATGGGGTTGAATTGGAAAAAAAACTAAACGCTATTCCACCACAGTTTTATGGGTTTTGTTTTTATGGCGTTCCCTATGTGGTAAAACTGACTTGTATGCTTCATCATAAACCAGAAGCAGCATACGCCTGGCATACACCACTGGGCTATGATAATTATGCCCCTTTATTTTTATCTAAAGCTATTCAAATATAGATGTTTTCCAAGAATTGGGTAGCAGGGTAACAGTTTTTCGTGTTATCTTTCTATAAACTGGATGGAGGTTGTGTGAGTTTGGGTTCATTCACCTTTTTGCATGTTTAATGTAGGTTTTCTCCTTGCAGGATATGGACATTGAGTGTAATTGAGTTGCCAAGGTCGATATAATGTGCACCTGCATTACGCTTTCTTTCCTTGGGCCAGGAGAAGTTTCACTTAAGAGAGAAAAGAGCAGAAGATGGAGCTGGCATGTCTGAGAGAGAGAGAGAGAGATGGAGAGAGAGAGAGAGTGATTCGGGGGATACTATATCTCCTAATGGAGAGCGCCCAATTGGCGTGAGAAGTCTTGTAGGCCAGGCAATGCTCCTCTGAATTTCTGGGAAGAGGGTATGCAAAGAGCGAGAGGGTGATGCACGGGTCTTAGCACAGAGCTGAAACAGCTTATCCCATCTGAACCTGTATATATACAGCAGTCAAACGGTCCACTATTCACCATACTGAACCATAATGTAATCTATTATGTACTGTTGTAGCACATTAATTAAAACATGCTGTGAGGGTCCAATACCAAAGCTCCCCCCCCATCTTTTCCATACTCTGGAACTTGCCACCACAGGATATGCCAGAAATGCCTGATAGATAGAGTTCAAAGATCTGAAATTCGTACCAACCTCTCAAAGAAGGTCCCTCACAAGTTTACTGAAACAGAGTAGCTTTGCTGTACTATTTCCCTGTCTCCTATTTATTTGTATGTGAGTTAGAGACACAGCGTAGAACTGCCCACTTTCCTGTTTCCATAGTCCTGACTCCTGAACACCTATGGCCTCCACATCCAGGCAGAACTGTGTGGGGGGGAGCCTGTTCTAGAGATAGGTGTGGATCTCAAAGGTGCGACCTGCATGTATCACACATTTTTGGCATATCTTGTGGACATGCTATACATGTCTGAGATGGAATACCTCTTTAAATTAAAGTAAATTTTAAAAAAAAGTTTAACTATGCTTTTTTGCACAACTGTGAAGGATATATTTGGCCTTTCCTAATGTAATTTTCTACCTAATTATTCCCTTCTCTAGCTGCACAGATAGATGCAATTCTCTCACAAGCAGGGGGTATCTTCCTTCTGTGGAATATGCCAGCACTTTACTACTGTGAGGTCCTTTCCCTTACTTCTCACTATGCTCATTTTCAGCTCTGGAGCTCACAGAATAGGAGGGAGAGGTCAAACTTACAGAAAAGCAGGAGACTTCTGAAAATGAGGTTGTGTAGAAGCAGTTCTTATTAAGCCACAGAATCTCAGCTAGCTCTGATGCACCCCTACCTCCTCGCTTCCGGATCTGCAACTTAGGTGGAAGTGAGATGAAACCCCTAGTGGCCATGACTTTGCAGCCTTTTTCTAGTTGATGAAGGCATATTTTTTTTAATTGGGTGATTTAGTTACACCATTCTTTATTAAATGAAATTGTGTGAAAGTACACTGACTCTTAAATATAATACAATAAATGCTAACAACCCTTACTATGATATATATGTCTATATAAAAAGTTATTTAAACATAACCAAGAGGCGGATGTACAAACCAAGGCTTGAGGCAACTGCAGATTTTAAATGGATTGTTAAAGGCCATAGAATTCTTTCAAGAACCAGCTATTTACAATTGGCGTGGAATTTTGTGGGTGAAACCTCTTTTTCTCAACAAAATCATGGGATCACTTAACGATCAATTTAAAAACCTCCGCTGGTGCTTCCCACAAGTTTTTCTCTGCTTGGGTTCCGCACTTGCACCCCATGAGCCGTCACCCTAAGCGTTTTTTTCTGGAATCATCGGGTAATCAAAAGAATTTGGTATCAGATGTGAAATTACAAGGCGGCAGATTTATTAAACTGTCTAAAAAAAAACTGTCTCTGTTGCCCACAGCAACCAATTGCAACTTTCTTTTTTCAAAAGCACTATAAGAACTGAAAGCTGCACTTTAGTTGCTATTGGCTAGTTTAATTTGACCGTATATAGTCCAGGAAACAGGCACTGTGTGATGGCGGAATTTCCCGGACCGAACATTATTCGTCTGACTGGAGCTCACAATTTCATAATCATCTATCATGCTGCAAGTTCCTGCCCAACCATGGGTCTACTATACTATACTGAGTAGACTGCAATTGACTTGCAATCCCAGCAGTCGTGTCTCGTATAGTCGTGATGTTTTTTTATTTTTTTTTATTGTTTTATTAGTACTACCAATAAGAAAAGCACAAGCTTTTGATTAGAAGTCAGTTACATTTGGTGTTACAAGTTCTCATTTTTCCATTAGACAATAAACAACTCCCCAAGACCCCCCCCCCCCCCAACTGAGTCACCATATCAATAATCATCAATTTCATAATAAGGTTTGTACGTCTAAGTGTCACCTTAGTTTGTGTCGTGTTCCTTTCACCCTATGCAACTAGATCTCCAAGAGACAAAGTCCCCAACGTACCCTTGAGTGCTTCTAAATTGTACCATTCTGTGTATTTGAACGTTTGCATTATGTTTTTTATTTCGTCATGAGTAAAGCTGTTTGTAATAAAGGTCCTCCACCTCTTGAAAAACCATTTAGTTCTTTTATCTTTGTTTAGCTCCGTGTCTGTTTTATCTAGGTACATAAAGCGTGTCACTGTTGGTAACAGCCTGACGAAGCACTTGGCGTCCTGCCCGATGCCGTCCTCCGCGATTGTGGAATAAAGCATCCATTTGAACTACACTGGTGAGTGCCGCCCTATTTCATTTCTCCGTATGGGCCGATTTACTACTTCTCGTTTCTGGAGGGGTGAGCGGCGCTGACAGTGTATGGCAAGAGACTGAACGGAGATTGACTCCCAGTTACCGTGTATGCGGTGGACCCCGAGTGCCGCTTCTCATCTTACCCTTGAGACATAAAGCGTGTCATCTGCGTCCTCACCTCTTGAATCTGAGGCACCTCTGCCTTCAATTATCTTTGTAATAAACAACGCAGTGACACCACCAAGGCCGCATCTACTATAATATGAGGGGGAGGGTTGGCATCTCCATAATCATGGAAAAGAAGAACCTCGGGTGCTAATTCCACGGTACACCCCAGTGTATTCTTGATCCAGCATCTGACATGTTCCCAGAATCGTTAAAGCTGTGGGCACATCCATACACAATGCACTAGGTCTGCTTTATATAAGTCACACTTCGGACATGCAGTAAGAAAAGCCGCATTATCAGGTTTTTTGGGCCGAGTGTATCAGCCTAAGATGCGTCTCCCTCCACACTTCACATGGTACTGCCTTACATACCCTAGCCCATCCATGTAAGATTTTTTCAGCATCAACTTCCTTTCCCACTTCTTAAAAAGAGCTTGCGCTGAGGTTTTATTACTCAAGTCACGCATTACTTGATAAATGTGTGAGATGGAAAGTTTGGAATTTCCACCCCCTAGTGAGAAAACCAGGGAATTCCCTATACATTCACCCGCAACATCACACAATCTCTCTCTACAGAATAGATACACTTGCTGGAAGGGGAGAGTGTGAGACCCCTCCAGGCCATATTTCTGACATAATTCTGTAAAGGTTAGATATCTCTTATCAGGGATGTGGAGGAGATCGAGCAGGGTCTCAATACCCTTCGCTCTCCAAACCCTGAACATCTTGTTTGTGCTCCCTTGCATAAACTCTGGATGATTCCACAGGCCCAGGACCTAGATGCTAGGAATGGTTTCTTTGCCAGCTTACGTGCTTCCTTCCATGCCACTATTGTGTCACGGACGATAGCGTAGCGCTTCAGACTTTGTACCAGGAACTGTCTCCTCGTATGGAGTAGATTAACTAATGGCCATGGATGGGATAAATGGGTCTCCAGATCGAAATTGGAAAAGTGGCTAGTCCCATGTATCCAATCCAGGCAGTGCCTAAAGAGGCACGCTAGATTATATACTCTAATATTTGGTACATTTAAACCACCCTTATCTCTTGGCAGCATCAGTTTTGTCAGTGCAATGCGGGGCTTCTTCCCTGACCACAAAAATCTGGAGAACACTGAATGGAGGCCCTGGACATCCGCATGTTTCAGCAGTATTGGGATCGTCTGTAGGGGATACAACAGTTTGGGAAAACACACAATTTTCAGGATATGACTTCTACCCGTTAAGGACAATGGGAGACTCTGCCATCTGGTAAGGTTGTCCACAATAGCTTTAAATAGGGGTGGGTAATTCAGATTATAGAGGGATGACGGGAGCTTCCCAATTTTTATTCCCAAGTAAGTAATGTGAGAATTACTCACCGAAATGTTTCTACACGACTCTGGGAGCAATTCTTTCATCTTCAGGGATGTTAAAGGCAATATCACAGACTTATCCAGGTTTATCTTAAAACCCGAGACCGGACCAAAGGAGTCTAGGAGCTATAAGACCTTCTCAAGGTCTTCAACTGGGTCTGCCATGAACAATAATATGTCATCCGCAAAGAGGGAAGTGTACACTTCTTTTTGGCCCACTTTTATTCCCCTAAATACGTCCCCGCCCTCAAGCATGCGGGCCAGTGGCTCAACTGCTAGGTTGAACAGCAATAGTCGTGATGTTTTAATGCATCAAATCAATATGTCCTACAACCAGGACTCGTTTCGCATACAGACAGCAGTGGGGGAAATACAAACACAAGTTTCCACCACGGAACAACAGCTAAGAGATTCCATAACATCAGAAGAATTTAGCCAGCTGAAGGATTCAGTGGATTTACATATCGCAACATACAAGAAAGAAACGGAAGACAAGAAGAGATCCAAGTTTCTACGCGACAGTGAAGACTATCACTTAAATAAAGTATACAAATGGCAAGATACCACGTGCCGCCAGAAGTCGGGTTACAGAAGGCCAGCAAAATCAGGATCTTACACCTCCAGTTCCGGAAACGAATCTACAGGACCACAGGAGACTCGCTATTTTTTTCAGAGGGGCAGTCGGCGTCCGCGTGGAGGAGGAGGCGGCGAAGTGTGCAGGCCGTAAGCACCGCAAACACTGGCGAAGGGATGGGACTGAGCAAAGTGATCCAGACGCGCTCTCAGGTAAGAGCACATCTCTTGTGATTAATCTGTCTTCCAGGAGTCTTAATCTTGATCAGATGAAAGCCCTACAAAAAGGACTTTCTTTCCGTCCATCCACACAGTTTGACTCTTTTCAGTTCAATGTTGATTTTAACAATTTTTTTCACAAGCTAAGATTAAAGGCGCATTTTGTGGAATCTAATGAAAAACTGCAACATGTGTATGGGGAGGAGGGGGGACATTCCGGCCTACGCCTGGTGGATCTGGGGTTAAAAAATAAAAGTCATTTTAGGCCTCCAAAGGTTTATCATCCTTATGTTCAATTAGTTAGTAAAGAGATACAGAGCCAAATGGATTCTATAAAGAGGGGCGAATTACGTTTTGCATATGTGACACCACGAGAAAAAGTAGCTATCGGATCCTTAATGGAGGATAAGGATCTGATTTTAAAGCCTGCTGACAAAGGGGGCACGATTGTCCTGATGGACAAAGTTAAATATGTGGCATAAGTAATTGTCACGGATGGTGTTACAGAAAACTAGAAGACACAAATGAAGATCCGACTGACTTGATCCAAAACTAAGGAACAGGAGGGTAAGCCCTGTAAGAGCCCTAGTTCTCTCCCTTACTGCTCAGCCTAAGCAAAAATCTCAATGGTAGAAAATTTCATAGCCTCGTTCCTCGACTGTATGCACCTGAACACTCTATAATAGTGAGGGGACACGACCACCGGCTCCCTACACTTAATACGGAGGGAGTCAGGGTCACCTAGGATCAAGCCCACAGGCAAACAGAAATAAAGAAAACAGACTTATCTTGTGGATTCAGTAGTAACAGCTTCTAGCATCAGCACACTCCAGGAAGTTGTATAAACCGCAAAGTGATGCAGTATGGGAGGGGATATACAGGGATGCAATCAGTGTAACTAGATGACAGCTGAGAGAGGGAAACAAGATGATAAAACAAAAGCAAAACAAAAGAACCTTAGGCAGGAGGTTCCGAAGAACGTCTGTCAGAGCTTCTCAAATGTCTGGCGGTGACAGTAATGCACCAGCTCTCTAACAGAAATACGTATGAACAACTACCAAGCGACCCAGTTTTTCGAATCAAAGAAAAAATTGTGCAAGCAGCAAGCCATTTTTTATCCTTGGGGGTCATTGATGGGAAAATGTATACATTTTTGATTAATCATACACCGATTACCCCGGTTTTCTATGTTCTCCCCAAGGTGCACAAGACCTTAAAGGGACTCTGTCACCACTTTCTAACCCCCACTTTTAAAACTATAGTTCTGTCCATGGAGCCCCTGTGATTACAATGGTGTTGTTATATGCAAAATCTGCAGGCTCGTTTTGATAAAAAAAACTTTTATCTAACCTGTCAATCATGAGGATAAGGTGCCCAGGGCGTTTCTCCTGGTCTGAACATGCCGCCCGCCGCCGTTGGTGCCCAGCTCCTCCTCTGATCCTTTCAGCGCCGCCTGAATGTGAAGAAATACGCCTCCGGCTCTCCCTCAGTCCCTCCTCCTTTTCTAAAATTTCGCGCGTGCGCACAGGCCTGTGCCTGATGCGCCCGTGCGGACTTTTCGATTCGGCCTCATTGAGCGAAGTGCGCATGCGCATGCGCACTTCGCTCAACCTCCCGATAACGCGAACACTGCCGCACGCGCGGGATCTTAGAAAAGAAGGAGGGGGGACTGAGGGAGAGCCGGAGGCGTATTTCTTCACATTCAGGCGGCGCTAATTCAAGGCAGAGGAGGAGCTGGGCACCATCGGCGGCGGCGGCGGGCGGCATGTTCAGACCAGGAGAAACGCCCTGGGCACCTTATCCTCATGATTGACAGGTTAGATAAAAGTTTTTTTTATCAAAACGAGCCTGCAGATTTCGCATATAACAACACCATTGTAATCACAGGGGCTCCATGGACAGAACTATAGTTTTAAAAGTGGGGGTTAGAAAGTGGTGACAGAGTCCCTTTAATTGACCCCCATTGTGGCGACCCATTGTGGCCTCTGTGGGGTCAATATTATCACCTCTAGCGATTGTATTGGAGAAGGCACTTATGCCTTTAATTAAGGATACTAAATCCTTTTTGTCTGATACACAAGACTCTCTCAATACAATTGTTAGTTTGAAATCCATTCCTCCTGACAGTCTTCTGGTACCCATTGATGTGGTTAGTCTATACACCTCTATTGACCACATAGGAGGTATTCAAGCGATTAGATCCCTGTTGGATAGAAGTAAGTACACTAAGAATGAACAGGAATTTTTTCTACACCTATTAAAACTTGTGTTGTATGAAAATTACTTCATGTTTGAAGATAACTTCTATCTGCAACGGTGTGGGACCGCGATGGGGTCAAACGTGGCCCCGCCCTATACAAATGCGAATATATGTCGGATTTTGAGGATTTACATGTATATAATACCACTTGGTATCAGAATAATGTCCTTTTATGGAAAAGATTCACTGATGATATTTTTGCATATGGGCGGGGCCACATGAGACCCTATTGGCCTTCCTCAACCACTTGAACCATATACATGAAGGGTTACAATTTACGTTAGTCTGTGACAATCTTAAGTAGAGCTTCCTTGATACCATGGTGATTAAGGACCAAAGTGGTATTTTGTCAACCGATCTCTTTAGAAAAGATACAGACAGGAATAGTATTCTTCACTTCTCAAGTGCTCATCCACCAGCATTGAAGAAGGCCATTCCTAAATCCCAGTATCAGCGTGAGCAAAGAATTGTTCCTGACCCAGATACACAACTTACCAGGATTAATGAGATGACTAGTAGATTTGAGGAGAGAGGATACCCTCCTTTTATTCTGAGAAAAACTAGAATGGAACTTGATAATCCTGGTAATATTGGGGTAACAAAATCATCTAGAGTGGCACTGGTGCACAAGTTTCATCCCTATAATCAGAGGCTTGACAATATTATACGTAGACAATGGCATTTATTGGGGAAGGCACACCCCATGATTGAAGAATTTAAGAACCCACCTTTGATATATAACAAAAGAAACCCTAGTTATAGGGATAAACTTGTGCACTCTGACATTGGGAGTACAAAAGTGGCATTGAAATAAATGGTGCTAGCAACACAACGTAAGGGCACTTTCCCATGTTTGCACTGTCTACAGTGCTCCCATATAATTAAAGGTTCTACATTCCATCATCCACATAATGGGCGGCCATTTCCTATTGAAGACTTTTTTACTTGTGAATCCACTAATGTGATCTACTTGATAAAATGCCCTTGTGGTTTGCTGTATATTGGAGAGACAACACAAACAATTAGGGATCACATTGGGAAGCATAAATCTACAATTAGAACTAAAAATCTAATGTTACCCATCCCGTTCCATTTTGATCAGTGCAAACATACCATAGCCCAGCTTAGGTTCCAGGTATTGGAACAGGTTAATAGACCTAGGAGAGGTGTAGATATAAAGAAATTGTTATTACGTAGAGATTCCTATTGGATCCATATGTTGGATACTCTGCATCCTAGGGGCCTCAACAGGGATTATGAGATCATGCGTATGTGACTTATTCATATACTTATTCATATACTTCTTTTGGATTTCAAGTGGAGATTGAAGTGAGTGCCGGCTGATTTCTTTTTTGCAATTGACTTGCAGTCCAGCAGGAACTAAGACCATTATAAGTTATGTGATGCTATAAATTCGGAGCAGAGGAGCTGTGTCCGGTCCAGGAAATGCCGCCATCACACGGCGCATGTTTCCTGGATCAAATACGCTCATTTGAAAGTGGCTGGTACCAATAAAGAGTTTTTATTTTCAACATTTCATAGTTTCCCCATTGTGTTTGCATTGTTTCGACACACATCGGTTCTTGTTAACCCTATTTGCCCTTGTGGACATGCATCCAACCATTTTATGAACGTAATAAAGGTTATTGATTTACTGTTCAGAAGAACAGGAAATAACAATGTCAAATAAGTGGCACCACACATCATCACCAGCCTATATTCTAAGTATTTGTTTGTTTGTTTTTTTTACAAAAAAACTGGTGAATGGTTTTATTGAAGTCATTTCATGTATTCTGCTCCCTGCCCTGGCTCCTTGACTTCCTCCCTTGTTTGGATTTTTCAGCATGGCAAACAGTCTCGCTTGACTTTCTCATTCAGACCATTCACTACCACCAGTGAGAGAAAGGAATGAGTGACTCAATTAGAACATCACACATTGCACTGATAAGTGCAATAATGCAGTGCTCTTCTGTGGGCATCTTTATTTAGAGCTGTTATCCCAGTTCTACTAATTTAAAGGCTATGTACACCTTCTGGGGCAATTTATTATGATTGCATTTTACTCCTTTTTGGTTTAAAATCATATTTTCAATTGGTCTTCACTCTTTATTAAAAATATTCAGCGGCTTTGTCATAAAGGGTTACCTTCTGCGTAGCTGTGAAAATCTTTCACTTTGTGCAGGTCATTTAATAACCCTTATGTCTAAATTACTAATAGCTCACTTATTTAAGCCACATTCTTATCAGTTAGATAACAGTTGAGCTATAATGAGTGTTTGTAAGGGCCGAGATAAGGAGCCGTCAGCTGAGCTGCCTGATGGAACACAGTAAAAATACAGAGCATGCTACTAAAGAATCTCAAGGCTGTACAGAGAAAGGGGCCAATTGAAAAAAAATATTTTTAGCTTAAAATGAGTACAATGCAATCAAATAAAAAAAAATCCCCCAGGTGTCCATAGCATCTTTATCTTACAGCAGCAGTAAACTGACAATGGGTTACCTATATACCTATAGGATCTTTGGGGGTCATTTACTGTTTGGAAATATGCCTAAATTAGGGGTAAGATGTCTTACATTTAGAACTGGCACTGGATACACCGAAGTTATGGAGAGGTCTGCTCCTCTTCATAACTTTGGCGGATCCACCGGCAGCTATGGGTCTTTATTAAGACTGGAGTCATAAATTTCGGTCTTAATAAATGTGCTCCTTTATCTTTTTGTGCTGACTGCTACAGAAGCACAATATTTTGTATTTAATTTTCTATGGTAGTCCAAAATGAAACAGAAGAAAGCAGCCACAAATCCTTAAAGAGAAACTGTATTTTCACACAATTCCATTTCAGTTAATAGAGAGTGGTGTAACTAGCAAATTTCAAAATTACTTCATTTAAACAATATGCCTGTATCCACTTGAAAAAAAAAAAAAAGCTGTAAAGTTATGACCACTAGGGGTTTCACTTCCATCCAATTTGCAGTCCTCTGCCTGTTGTCAGACAAGTTCTGTCCCTAGTAATAGAGACACAAAAGACGGCAGAGAGGAAGTGTGTTTGTGGTGGGCAGGGGTGTACCTAGCCTTTCTGCTGCCTGAGGTGAAAACTGAAATGGCGCCCCCATGCCAATTTTTTTTATCCTAACCCCTTTGCCACAATGAAAGCGCTCATAGCCCATGGCCCTTCGGCTGCCTCCCCCCTTGCCCTACCTGGTGCAGCCTGAGGCAATCGCCTCACCTTGGCCTCATTGGTGGTACACCCCTGGGGGTGGGTTTGTCAGAGTGAGCTGAGGTTGATAAAATAACTGCTTCTACACATATTATAGGAGCCTCCTGCCTTTCTATAAGTGTTATTTGCTCCTCTTTATCGGTTCTATGAGCCCAGGAGCTGAAAACAAACATAGTAAGAAATAAGGGAAATTACATCACAGCAGTACAGTGCTGGTAAATTCCACAGAAGGGAGACGCCCCTTGCTTCTGAGTGAAAGGTATCTAGCTGTGCAGATAAAATAGGGAATAATATGGCAAAAAAAAAAAAAAAAAAAGATCTATTCCTTCATAGTAAGGCACAGCCGTTACACAAACCTTTTTGAAAGCTCATTTACAAAAAAATGTTTGTTCTATGTACGTTATACTGTTTTTTTTTTTAAATACAACTTTTTTTTAAAGTGCGCTTTATATAAATGATTTCTTTCTTAATTTTTTACATTCTGCATAAAATTTAAATATTACAGTTTTCTTAGTAACCACTAGTGCAAACACAATATGTTTTCATGTTTGTATAAGGCTATTTTCACACTTGAATCTAAAGCTGATTCTAGAAGTTGCATTGCATAAGTCATCAGATTTCACAGAACTAATTGTTCTGGTGTCAAAACAATGGACATTACGCTGGAACCCTGACAGATCAAGGAGCAGAATCATCTTGTCACCATCAAAGTGGCAGCTTCGTTGTACTGCTGGATGCCTATATAAGGCAGGACAGGAACACAGCACAATTCACCCAGGAATGTTCCTGTAAACATCCACCCTGCCCCTTACTAGTCTCTGGGGAGGGGGATCTACTCCATACTCCATTACTTCTTGGAGACTGTATCAATCTATGACATGTCTGTTGATTACCTCTCATGCACCACAAACCCCATAAAGCACATACTCCATGCAATAATATGGCTGTCCCTGGAAAGTTTATATTTTTTTTTGTTAGAAAAAAACTACCGGTACTCATTACTTCTCCTCTCTTGACCATTAATCAAACTAAAATCAAATCACTATGACTTATGCTACTATATTGCTTCCTCAAACCTGAAGAGAAGAGAACAAGACGAAGATAAGGACTAGTATGAAGAGAACCTGGCATATTAATGCTAGTTCATAAAAAATGCCCATATGCACACCTCTCAACTTTAAAAAGCCCAATCTATACACGCCACCTTAGTGCCCCTTCACAGTAGTTATCCCCCTTATTGCCTCTACCCTGTAGGATGACCTTTTTAGTGCCCCCATACCATAGTGCTGGCCCCTGTATTGTTAATAAAATAAACAAATTACACTTGGCTAGCCTTGTTCCCCCACGAATAGAACCACACATGCTCTTCTCAGCAACATGAAGTGATGTCATTGCACCTGAAGTGCTGAGCACTAGAACGTAGAAACCAGGGAATCATCCCCATTCCCCCTCCTTGGCTCTCTGTTATTCATCCCTGCAGGCACGAAGAGAGCGCCGGCAGTTGAATGGTAAAGCAAGGAGTGGACAGCTCCCTGCTTCATCATTGCACCCAACTGCCTCTGCATCTTAAGGACGCAGCAGCAGGTGACAGCGGGACATACCACAGCTGTCCCGCCACCAGATGGCCACTGTCCCACTTGAACAGTACGGGTATGGTATTGGGACAGTTGGAATGTATGTACAGCCCATCATCATATACACACTTTTCCGTCCTACAATCTCACTGATGGTGAAGTCAATATAAATAAATGAATACATGAATAAATCAGCACCTTTTCTCTATTACTATCATTAGCAGTGGCTCACTATAATACTGCGTAGATCTAAACCCCAAAGGTATACTGCACTAACATACTGCAGTGTACCGCACTGTCTGCACTAATATACTGCAGTATACTGCACTGTCTGCACTAATATACTGCAGTATACTGCACTGTATGCACTAATATACTTCAGTGTACCTTACTGTCTGCACTAATATACTGCAGTGTACCTAACTGCCTACACTAATATACTGCAGTGTACCTTACTGCCTACACTAATATACTGCAGTGTACCTAACTGCCTACACTAATATACTGCAGTGTACCTTACTGCCTACACTAATATACTGCAGTGTACCTTACTGCCTACACTAATATACTGCAGTATACCGCACTGTCTGCACTAATACAGGTCCTTCTAAAAAAATTAGCATATTTTGGTAAAGTTCATTCTTTTCTGTAAGGTACTGATAAACATTAGACTTTCATATATTTTAGATTCATTACACACCAACTGAAGTAGTTCAAGCCTTTTATTGTTTTAATATTGATGATTTTGGCATACAGCTCATGAAAACCCAAATTTCCTATCTAAAAAAATTAGCATATTTCATCCGACCAATAAAAGAAAAGTGTTTTTAATACCAAAAAAGTCAACCTTCAAATAATTATGTTCAGTTATGCACTCAATACTTGGTCGGGAATCCTTTTGCAGAAATGACTGCTTCAATGCGGCGTGGCATGGAGGCAATCAGCCTGTGGCACTGCTGAGGTGTTATGGAGGCCCAGGGTGCTTCGATAGCGGCCTTAAGCTCATCCAGAGTGTTGGGTCTTGCGTCTCTCAACTTTCTCTTCCCAATATCCCACAGATTCTCTATGGGGTTCAGGTCAGGAGAGTTGGCAGGCCAATTGAGCACAGTAATACCATGGTCAGTAAACCATTTACCAGTGGTTTTGGCACTGTGAGCAGGTGCCAGGTCGTGCTGAAAAATGAAATCTTCATCTCCATAAAGCTTTTCAGCAGATGGAAGCATGAAGTGCTCCAAAATCTCCTGATAGCTAGCTGCATTGACCCTGCCCTTGATAAAACACAGTGGACCAACACCAGCAGCTGACATGGCACCCCAGACCATCACTGACTGTGGATACTTGACACTGGACTTCAGGCATTTTGGCATTTCCCTCTCCCCAGTCTTCCTCCAGACTCTGGCACCTTGATTTCTGAATGACATGCAACAGTCCAGTGCTGCTTCTCTGTAGCCCAGGTCAGGCGCTTCTGCCGCTGTTTCTGGTTCAAAAGTGGCTTGACCTGGGGAATGCGGCACCTGTAGCCCATTTCCAGCACACGCCTGTACACGGTGGCTCTGGATGTTTCTACTCCAGACTCAGTCCACTGCTTCCGCAGGTCCCCCAAGGTCTGGAATCTGTCCTTCTCCACAATCTTCCTCAGGGTCCGGTCACCTCTTCTCGTTGTGCAGAGTTTTATGCCACACTTTTTCCTTCCCACAGACTTCCCACTGAGGTGCCTTGATACAGCACTCTGGGAACAGCCTATTCGCTCAGAAATTTCTTTCTGTCTCTTACCCTCATGCTTGAGGGTGTCAATGATGGCCTTCTGGACAGCAGTCAGGTCGGCAGTCTTACCCATGATTGCGGGTTTGGAGTAATGAAGAAGGCTGGGAGTTTTTAAAAGCCTCAGGAATCTTTTGCAGGTGTTTAGAGTTAATTAGTTGATTCAGATGATTAGGTTAATAGCTCGTTTAGAGAACCTTTTTATGATATCCAAATTTTTTGAGATAGGAATTTTGGGTTTTCATGAGCTGTATGCCAAAATCATCAATATTAAAACAATAAAAGGCTTGAACTACTTCAGTTGGTGTGTAATGAATCTAAAATATGAAAGTCTAATGTTTATCAGTACATTACAGAAAATAATGAACTTTATCACAATATGCTAATTTCTTGAGAAGGCCCTGTATACTGCAGTGTACCCCACTGTCTGCACTAATATACTGCCGTAAACCGCACTGTCTGCACTAATATACTGCAGTGTACCTTACTGTCTGCACTAATATACTGCAGTGTACCTTACTGTATGCACTAATATACTGCAGTGTACCTTACTGTATACACTAATATACTGCAGTGTACCTAACTGTATGCACTAATATACGGCAGTGTACATTACTGTATGCACTAATATACTGCAGTGTACCTTACTGTCTACACTAATATTCTGCAGTATACCGCACTGTCTGCACTAATATACTGCAGTGTACTACACTGTCTGCTCTAATATACTGCAGTATAGCGCACTGTCTGCACTAATATACTGCAGTGTACCTTACTGTATGCACTAATATACTTCAGTGTACCTTACTGTATGCACTAATATACTGCAGTGTACTACACTGTCTGCTCTAATATACTGCAGTATACCGCACTGTCTGCACTAATATACTGCAGTGTACCCCACTGCCTCCACTAATATACTGCAGTGTACTGCACTGTCTGCACTAATATACTGCAGTATACCGCACTGTCTGCACAAATATACTGCAGGGTACCTTACTGTATGCACTAATATACTGCAGTGTACCTTACTGCCTACACTAATATACTGCAGTATACCGCACTGTCTGCACAAACATACTGCAGTGTACCCCACTGCCTCCACTAATATAAGGCAGTGTACTGCACTGTCTGCACTAATATACTGCAGTATACCGCACTGTCTGCACTAATATACTGCAGTGTACCACACTATCTGCACTAATATACTGCAGTATACCGCACTGTCTGCACTAATATACTGCAGTGTACCACACTGTCTGCACTAATATACTGCAGTGTACCGCACTGTCTGCACCAATATACTGCAGTGTACCGCACTGTCTGCACTAATATACTGCAGTGTGCCACACTGTCTGCACTAATATACTTCCGTATACCGCACTGTCTGCACTAATATACTGCAGTGTACCTTACTGTCTGCACTAATATACTGCAGTGTACCTTACTGTCTGCACTAATATACTGCAGTACACCGCACTGTCTGCACTAACATACTGCAGTGTACCTTACTGTCTGCACTAACATACTGCAGTGTACCTAACTGTATGCACTAATATACTGCAGTGTACCTAACTGTATGCACTAATATACTGCAGTGTACCTAACTGTATGCACTAATATACTGCAGTGTACCACACTGTATGCACTAATATACTGCAGTATGCCGCACTGTTTGCACTAATATACTGCAGTGTACCGCACTGTCTGCACTAATTTACTGCAGTGTACCGCACTGTCTGCACTAACATACTGCAGGTTACCTTACTGTCTGCACTAATATACTGCAGTGTACCACACTGTCTGCACTAATATACTGCAGTGTATCACACTGTCTGCACTAACATACTGCAGTGTACCGCACTGTCTGCACTAACATACTGCAGTGTACCACACTGTCTGCACTAATTTACTGCAGTGTACCGCACTGTCTGCACTAACATACTGCAGTGTACCTTACTGTATGCACTAATATACTGCAGTATACCACACTGTCTGCACTAATATACTGCAGTGTACCGCACTGTCTGCACTAACATACTGCAGTGTACCGCACTGTCTGCACTAACATACTGCAGTGTACCACACTGTCTGCACTAATATACTGCAGTGTACCGCACTGTCTGCACTAATATACTGCAGTGTACCTTACTGTCTGCACTAATATACTGCAGTGTACCGCACTGTCTGCACTAATTTACTGCAGTGTACCGCACTGTCTGCACTAATATACTGCAGTGTACCACACTGTCTGTACTAATATACTGCAGTATACCGCACTGTCTGCACTAATATACTGCAGTATACCGCACTGTCTGCACTAATATACTGCAGTGTACCTAACTGTATGCACTAATATACTGCAGTGTATCTTACTGTATGCACTAATATACTGCAGTGTACCACACTGTCTGCACTAATATACTGCAGTATACCGCACTGTCTGCACTAATATACTGCAGTGTACCTTACTGTATGCACTAATATACTGCAGTGTACCTTACTGCCTACACTAATATACTGCAGTATACCGCACTGTCTGCACTAACATACTGCAGTGTACCCCACTGCCTCCACTAATATAAGGCAGTGTACTGCACTGTCTGCACTAATATACTGCAGTATACCGCACTGTCTGCACTAATATACTGCAGTGTACCACACTATCTGCACTAATATACTGCAGTATACCGCACTGTCTGCACTAATATACTGCAGTGTACCACACTGTCTGCACTAATATACTGCAGTGTACCGCACTGTCTGCACCAATATACTGCAGTATACCGCACTGTCTGCACTAATATAATGCAGTGTGCCACACTGTCTGCACTAATATACTTCCGTATACCGCACTGTCTGCACTAATATACTGCAGTGTACCTTACTGTCTGCACTAATATACTGCAGTGTACCTTACTGTCTGCACTAATATACTGCAGTACACCGCACTGTCTGCACTAACATACTGCAGTGTACCTTACTGTCTGCACTAACATACTGCAGTGTACCTAACTGTATGCACTAATATACTGCAGTGTACCTAACTGTATGCACTAATATACTGCAGTGTACCTAACTGTATGCACTAATATACTGCAGTGTACCTTACTGTATGCACTAATATACTGCAGTGTACCACACTGTATGCACTAATATACTGCAGTATGCCGCACTGTTTGCACTAATATACTGCAGTGTACCGCACTGTCTGCACTAATATACTGCAGTGTACCGCACTGTCTGCACTAACTTACTGCAGGTTACCTTACTGTCTGCACTAATATACTGCAGTGTACCACACTGTCTGCACTAATATACTGCAGTGTATCACACTGTCTGCACTAACATACTGCAGTGTACCGCACTGTCTGCACTAACATACTGCAGTGTACCACACTGTCTGCACTAATTTACTGCAGTGTACCGCACTGTCTGCACTAACATACTGCAGTGTACCTTACTGTATGCACTAATATACTGCAGTGTACCACACTGTCTGCACTAATATACTGCAGTGTACCGCACTGTCTGCACTAACATACTGCAGTGTACCGCACTGTCTGCACTAACATACTGCAGTGTACCGCACTGTTTGCACTAACATACTGCAGTGTACTGCACTGTCTGCACTAATATACTACAGTATACCTTACTGTATGCACTAATATACTGCAGTGTACCTTACTGTCTGCACTAATATACTGCAGTGTATCTTACTGTCTGCACTAATATAATGCAGTGTACCTTACTGCCTACACTAATATACTGCAGTGTACCGCACTGTCTGCAGTAATATACTGCAGTGTACCACACTGTCTGCACTAATATACTGCAGTGTACCACACTGTCTGCACTAATATACTGCAGTATACCGCACTGTCTGCACTAATACTGTATACTGCAGTGTACCGCACTGTCTGCACTAATATACTGCAGTGTACCACACTGTCTGCACTAATATACTGCAGTGTACCACACTGTCTGCACTAATATACTGCAGTGTACCTAACTGTATGCACTAATATACAGCAGTGTACCTTAATGTATGCACTAATATACTGCAGTGTACCTTACTGTATGCACTAATATACTGCAGTGTACCTTACTGTATGCACTAATATACTGCAGTGTACCACACTGTCTGCACTAATATACTGCAGTATGCCGCACTGTTTGCACTAAAATACTGCAGTGTACCGCACTGTCTGCACTAATATACTGCAGTGTACCGCACTGTCTGCACTAATATACTGCAGGTTACCGCACTGTCTGCACTAATATACTGCAGTGTACCACACTGTCTGCACTAATATACTGCAGTGTACCACACTGTCTGCACTAATATACTGCAGTGTACCGCACTGTCTGCACTAACATACTGCAGTGTACCTTACTGTATGCACTGATATACTGCAGTGTACCACACTGTCTGCACTAATATACTGCAGTGTACCGCACTGTCTGCACTAACATACTGCAGTGTACCGCACTGTCTGCACTAACATACTGCAGTGTACTGCACTGTCTGCACTAATATACTGCAGTATACCGCACTGTCTGCACTAATATATTGCAGTATACCTTACTGTCTGCACTAATATACTGCAGTGTACCTTACTGTCTGCACTAATATACTGCAGTGTACCGCACTGTCTGCACTAATATACTGCAGTGTACCACACTGTCTGCACTAATATACTGCAGTGTACCACACTGTCTGCACTAATATACTGCAGTGTACCTAACTGTATGCACTAATATACTGCAGTGTACCTAACTGTATGCACTAATATACTGCAGTGTACCTAACTGTAGGCACTAATATACTGCAGTGTACCTTACTGTCTGCACTAATATACTGCAGTGTACCTTACTGCTTGAACTAATATACTGCAGTGTACCTAACTGTATGCTCTAATATACTGCAGTGTACCGCACTGTCTGCACTAATATACTGCAGTGTACCGCACTGTCTGCACTAATATACTGCAGTATACCGCACTGTCTGCACTAATATACTGCAGTATACCGCACTGTCTGCACTAATATACTGCAGTGTACCTAACTGTATGCACTAATATACTGCAGTGTACCTAACTGTATGCACTAATATACTGCAGTGTACCTTACTGTCTGCACTAATATACTGCAGTGTACCTTACTGTCTGCACTAATATACTGCAGTATACCGCACTGTCTGCACTAATATACTGCAGTGTACCTTACTGTATGCACTAATATACTGCAGTATACCGCACTGTCTGCACTAATTTACTGCAGTGTACCTTACTGTATGCACTAATATACTGCAGTGTACCTTACTGTCTGCACTAATATACTGCAGTATACCGCACTGTCTGCACTAATATACTGCAGTATACCGCACTGTCTGCACTAATATACTGCAGTGTACCTTACTGTATGCACTAATATACTGCAGTGTACCTTACTGTATGCACTAATATACTGCAGTGTACCGCACTGTCTGCACTAACATACTGCAGTATACCGCACTGTCTGCACTAACATACTGCAGTGTACTGCACTGTTTGCACTAACATACTGCAGTGTACTGCACTGTCTGCACTAATATACTGCAGTATACCGCACTGTCTGCACTAATATATTGCAGTATACCTTACTGTCTGCACTAATATACTGCAGTGTACCTTACTGTCTGCACTAATATACTGCAGTGTACCACACTGTCTGCACTTATATACTGCAGTGTACCACACTGTCTGCACTAATATACTGCAGTATACCGCACTGTCTGCACTAATACTGTATACTGCAGTGTACCGCACTGTCTGCACTAATATACTGCAGTGTACCACACTGTCTGCACTAATATACTGCAGTGTACCACACTGTCTGCACTAATATACTGCAGTGTACCTAACTGTATGCACTAATATACTGCAGTGTACCTAACTGTGTGCACTAATATACTGCAGTGTACCTTACTGTATGCACTAATATACTGCAGTGTACCTAACTGTAGGCACTAATATACTGCAGTGTACCTTACTGTCTGCACTAATATACTGCAGTGTACCTTACTGCTTGAACTAATATACTGCAGTGTACCTAACTGTATGCACTAATATACTGCAGTGTACCTAACTGTAGGCACTAATATACTGCAGTGTACCGCACTGTCTGCAGTAATATACTGCAGTGTACCGCACTGTCTGCACTAATATACTGCAGTATACCGCACTGTCTGCACTAATATACTGCAGTATACCGCACTGTCTGCACTAATATACTGCAGTGTACCTAACTGTATGCACTAATATACTGCAGTGTACCTAACTGTATGCACTAATATACTGCAGTGTACCTTACTGTCTGCACTAATATACTGCAGTGTACCTTACTGTCTGCACTAATATACTGCAGTATACCGCACTGTCTGCACTAATATACTGCAGTGTACCTTACTGTATGCACTAATATACTGCAGTATACCGCACTGTCTGCACTAATATACTGCAGTGTACCTTACTGTATGCACTAATATACTGCAGTGTACCACACTGTCTGTACTAATATACTGCAGTATACCGCACTGTCTGCACTAATATACTGCAGTATACCGCACTGTCTGCACTAATATACTGCAGTGTACCTAACTGTATGCACTAATATACTGCAGTGTATCTTACTGTATGCACTAATATACTGCAGTGTACCACACTGTCTGCACTAATATACTGCAGTATACCGCACTGTCTGCACTAATATACTGCAGTGTACCTTACTGTATGCACTAATATACTGCAGTGTACCTTACTGCCTACACTAATATACTGCAGTATATCGCACTGTCTGCACTAACATACTGCAGTGTACCCCACTGCCTCCACTAATATAAGGCAGTGTACTGCACTGTCTGCACTAATATACTGCAGTATACCACACTGTCTGCACTAATATACTGCAGTGTACCACACTATCTGCACTAATATACTGCAGTATACCGCACTGTCTGCACTAATATACTGCAGTGTACCACACTGTCTGCACTAATATACTGCAGTGTACCGCACTGTCTGCACCAATATACTGCAGTGTACCGCACTGTCTGCACTAATATACTGCAGTGTGCCACACTGTCTGCACTAATATACTTCCGTATACCGCACTGTCTGCACTAATATACTGCAGGGTACCTTACTGTCTGCACTAATATACTGCAGTGTACCTTACTGTCTGCTCTAATATACTGCAGTACACCGCACTGTCTGCACTAACATACTGCAGTGTACCTTACTGTCTGCACTAACATACTGCAGTGTACCTAACTGTATGCACTAATATACTGCAGTGTACCTTACTGTATGCACTAATATACTGCAGTGTACCACACTGTATGCACTAATATACTGCAGTATGCCGCACTGTTTGCACTAATATACTGCAGTGTACCGCACTGTCTGCACTAATATACTGCAGTGTACCGCACTGTCTGCACTAACATACTGCAGGTTACCTTACTGTCTGCACTAATATACTGCAGTGTACCACACTGTCTGCACTAATATACTGCAGTGTATCACACTGTCTGCACTAACATACTGCAGTGTACCGCACTGTCTGCACTAACATACTGCAGTGTACCACACTGTCTGCACTAATTTACTGCAGTGTACCGCACTGTCTGCACTAACATACTGCAGTGTACCTTACTGTATGCACTAATATACTGCAGTGTACCATACTGTCTGCACTAATATACTGCAGTGTACCGCACTGTCTGCACTAACATACTGCAGTCTACCGCACTGTCTGCACTAACATACTGCAGTGTACCGCACTGTTTGCACTAACATACTGCAGTGTACTGCACTGTCTGCACTAATATACTGCAGTATACCTTACTGAATGCACTAATATACTGCAGTGTACCTTACTGTCTGCACTAATATACTGCAGTGTATCTTACTGTCTGCACTAATATAATGCAGTGTACCTTACTGCCTACACTAATATACTGCAGTGTACCGCACTGTCTGCACTAATATACTGCAGTGTACCACACTGTCTGCACTAATATACTGCAGTATACCGCACTGTCTGCACTAATATACTGCAGTGTACCTTACTGTATGCACTAATATATTGCAGTATACCGCACTGTCTGCACTAATATACTGCAGTGTACCTTACTGTATGCACTAATATACTGCAGTGTACCTTACTGTATGCACTAATATACTGCAGTGTACCTTACTGTCTGCACTAATATACTGCAGTGTACCGCACTGTCTGCACTAACATACTGCAGTGTACCGCACTGTCTGCACTAACATACTGCAGTGTACCGCACTGTTTGCACTAACATACTGCAGTGTACTGCACTAATATACTGCAGTGTACCGCACTGTCTGCACTAATATACTGCAGGTTACCGCACTGTCTGCACTAATATACTGCAGGTTACCGCACTGTCTGCACTAATATACTGCAGGTTACCGCACTGTCTGCACTAATATACTGCAGTGTACCACACTGTCTGCACTAATATACTGCAGTGTACCACACTGTCTGCACTAATATATTGCAGTATACCTTACTGTCTGCACTAATATACTGCAGTGTACCTTACTGTGTGCACTAATATACTGCAGTGTACCACACTGTCTGCACTAATATACTGCAGTGTACCACACTGTCTGCACTAATATACTGCAGTATACCGCACTGTCTGCACTAATACTGTATACTGCAGTGTACCGCACTGTCTGCACTAATATACTGCAGTGTACCACACTGTCTGCACTAATATACTGCAGTGTACCGCACTGTCTGCACTAACATACTGCAGTGTACCGCACTGTCTGCACTAACATACTGCAGTGTACCGCACTGTTTGCACTAACATACTGCAGTGTACTGCACTAATATACTGCAGTGTACCGCACTGTCTGCACTAATATACTGCAGGTTACCGCACTGTCTGCACTAATATACTGCAGGTTACCGCACTGTCTGCACTAATATACTGCAGGTTACCGCACTGTCTGCACTAATATACTGCAGTGTACCACACTGTCTGCACTAATATACTGCAGTGTACCACACTGTCTGCACTAATATATTGCAGTATACCTTACTGTCTGCACTAATATACTGCAGTGTACCTTACTGTGTGCACTAATATACTGCAGTGTACCACACTGTCTGCACTAATATACTGCAGTGTACCACACTGTCTGCACTAATATACTGCAGTATACCGCACTGTCTGCACTAATACTGTATACTGCAGTGTACCGCACTGTCTGCACTAATATACTGCAGTGTACCACACTGTCTGCACTAATATACTGCAGTGTACCTAACTGTATGCACTAATACACTGCAGTGTACCTAACTGTATGCACTAATATACTGCAGTGTACCTTACTGTATGCACTAATATACTGCAGTGTACCTAACTGTAGGCACTAATATACTGCAGTGTACCTTACTGTCTGCACTAATATACTGCAGTGTACCTTACTGCTTGAACTAATATACTGCAGTGTACCTAACTGTATGCACTAATATACTGCAGTGTACCTAACTGTAGGCACTAATATACTGCAGTGTACCGCACTGTCTGCAGTAATATACTGCAGTGTACCGCACTGTCTGCACTAATATACTGCAGTATACCGCACTGTCTGCACTAATATACTGCAGTATACCGCACTGTCTGCACTAATATACTGCAGTGTACCTAACTGTATGCACTAATATACTGCAGTGTACCTAACTGTATGCACTAATATACTGCAGTGTACCTTACTGTCTGCACTAATATACTGCAGTGTACCACTACTGTCTGCACTAACATACTGCAGTATACCGCACTGTCTGCACTAATATACTGCAGTGTACCTTACTGTATGCACTAATATATTGCAGTATACCGCACTGTCTGCACTAATATACTGCAGTGTACCTTACTGTATGCACTAATATACTGCAGTGTACCTTACTGTATGCACTAATATACTGCAGTGTACCTTACTGTCTGCACTAAAATACTGCAGTGTACCACACTGTCTGCACTAATATACTGCAGTGTACCGCACTGTCTGCACTAATATACTGCAGTATACCGCACTGTCTGCACTAATATACTGCAGTGTACCTTACTGTATGCACTAATATACTGCAGTGTACCTTACTGTATGCACTAATATACTGCAGTGTACCTTACTGCCTACACTAATATACTGCAGTGTACTTTACTGTATGCACTAATATACTGCAGTGTACCGCACTGTCTGCACTAATGTGATACAGATTTATGTTTAACAGATGACTAGTGATTTTGCAGGGTGTGTTTTGTGAGTCATAAACATAGGAAGGCGAGGTTGGAGGCTCGCTCACTGACATTACTCCTGACCTCTGCACGCTCTATGACTGCTGCTCTTTCATGTCTCTGCCCTACACTCCCACCTGAGTCTTAGCCAAGCACTGGTCCCATCTGCTTCCCCAGTACCTAGAGATATTCTCCAGACCCAGCCCGGTACATGCCATGCTGCTGCAGTTGTGGAGGAGAGTATTATCTAGTATAGAAAACATCCTGAGCGTACCGCACTCACACTGGCTGCTATGTGCAGTGAATAGGGGGCATGACAAAAGGTTGAAGAAAACTCAGTACATAGCGGGACATTCAGCAGACTGCCTGTGACACAGCCTGAAAGTCAGGACTGTCCCGCTGGAGCCATTTATATATATAATACAGGTAGTTAGTGGGAGATAGTCAGTGTAGGTTAGATAGTGATATAGTGTAGCTGATAGGTTCTGCTGTCCATACATACATGCTACATACATTGTGCTGTGATGTCACAAGTTCACAACAATACTTAGTGCACCAATCACTAAGTAGTCAGACCTGTTAAAATGTGAAGTTGCACATATTGCGCCAAAATATTCGCTTCATTGGTGCCGATTTCACAATCATGAATATATTGGAGCACTCTATCATATAAAGCTATCGTAATGTTCTGCCGTGCCAACCATTTTCTCCAGTTTCAGGAAACTTCTAGCAGCTTGAAAAATGTAGCTATATGACGAACATTCTACCAAATATTCGCTAAATATTGCAAATTCAAATGTTGCCCCTGCCGCTCATCACTACTCAGGACTTGTAAGGAAATTCGTCCCCAATAATTGTCCTGATCCTCAGCCCATGAGAAAGGGCCCTTCTGCTCCAGAGATTATTTTTTCAATGAAGCTGATTTGTAAGCTATGTTTCTTTTTTTTTTGTATTTGGTGCTTGCCAGGAAGAGATAGAGTCCGGTTAGTTTCTAGAAGGGATTATCGCAGCGTATACTGTGTTGGAAAATAGTTGATTTTGATTGATTGTGAAATTCAATAAAATATAAAAAAAACTCATGCTGTTCAAGTGAGAAGTGGGTTTAAAACGCGATTGCGTATCGGCGATCGCAGCAAACCGCAGGTCAATTCAGACCTGCGGTTTGCTGCGTTTCTGGTCCATTCGGGTCTCCAGTGACCCGATGAACCGGAAAAAGACTGTGATCGGTGGTGTGATTACACACCACCAATCACAGTCCGAGCATTTGGGAGAGGCGGTGCTGGCCGTGGTGCTGAATGCCGCTGTCCAGGGTGCTGATTGGTGCAGGGAGAGAGGCGCGAGATTCAAACTTCCAGCGCTCCTCTCTCCCCTCCTCTTCCTGTTCAGCACCTGCACCGTCCAGCACTGTCCTTACCAGGGTCCTGCGATCCCCCCATCGGCACCCATCACCCTCCTGCACCCATCACCTTCCAGGTAGGTTAGGGTCAGTGAGGGAGAGGCACCGTTAGGCAGGGATAGAAGGGAAAAGTTAGTTAGGAAAAAAAAAAAAAAAAAACACTTTATCTAAACTTATTATTTTCTAGCTTTGAGACCCTGGACCCCCCTGCCACATCCTCTACCAGACCCCACTCTACAGTATGGTCATGACACGTCCCCGGTTTGAGGCCATCCGGAAATGTCGGCATTATTCAGATAATGCAGCATGTCCCCCCCCCCCCCCCCCCCCGAGGTGATCCTGCCTATGACTGTCTGTATAAGATACGGCGGTCATCGATCACTTCGGGGGCCAAATTTGCACAGGCCTGCGTACCTGAAAGGGAGGTCGCGGTTGATGAGTCTCTCGTTGCGTTCAAGGGGAGACTCAGTTTCCGCCAATATATTCCCACTAAGCTGGCGAGGTATGGCGTGAAGCTGTACAAAATTTGTGAGAGTACCTCAGGGTACACTTACAAATTTCGTGTGTACGAGGGGCAAGATTCCCGTATTCAACCCCCAGAATGTCCCCCCACTCTGGGTGTGAGCGGGAAACTCGTGTGGGACCTTATGTACCCACTGCTGGATAACGGTTACCACTTGTACGTGGATAACTTTTATACCAGCATTCCCTTGTTCAGATCCCTTGCCGCCAGATCCACGTTCGCTTGTGGGACCGTGCAGAAAAATCAGCGCAGCCTCCCTGCCTACCCCCTCCAGGTACCTATCCCCGGGGGTGAAACCCGTGCCCTTACTAGCAGAAACCTGTTGCTGGTCAGGTATAAGGACAAGAGAGATATCCTTGTACTGTCCACAATCCACGGTAACAGCACCACCCCCGTCTCTGTACGAGGTACCGCGGCAACGGTCCTCAAACCCGATTGTATCGTCGACTACAATCAGTATATGGGAGGAGTTGATCTCTCTGATCAAGTCCTCAAGCCATGTAATGCCATGCACAAAACCCGGGCATGGTACAAAAAAGTTGCGGTCTACTTGGTACAGGTTGCCTTGTACAACGCTTTTGTACAATCCCGAAGCGCTGGCAGCACAGGGACCTTCCTCCAATTCTATGAGGCAGTCCTCAAGGACCTGATTTTTTTTCAGACCGGGGAAGAGCAGGCCAGAGTACCTCGAGAATTGGAGGTGTCCGGATCGTCCCTGGCCAACATTTTCCAGGTGTGGTCCCCCATATTGGAAAGAAGAGACGAACCCAAAAAAGATGCAGAGTGTGTCACAAGAGGGGGATACCACCACTCAATGTGACACTTGCCCTGATCATGCGGGCCTCTGCGTTATCGATTGCATCAGGGAGTATCACACTTCCATGGAGTACAACATTTTTATAATCCTCAACAGTCCCCTAGAGAACATAAAAAACTATGGCTCTCAGACTTTGGAGACACGGAACCATTTTTTTCCCCCAGAAATATTAGTTTTAGTGCAGGCATCCTCAAACTGCGGCCCTCCAGATATTGTAAAACTATAACTCCCAGCATGCCCAGACAACCTACAGCCATCAGCAGGGCATGGTGGGAATTGTAGTTTTACAACATCTGGAGGGCTGCAGTTTGAGGATGCCTGCTTAGTGTCTCCAAAGTCTGAGAGCCATACATATTGGGCATCGCCGCGTCCGTAAAAATATTCTCTCTAAAAATAACATGTAACTCCCCCCCCCCCCCCCCCCCCGGATGAACAGCGTTAAAAAAAAAAAAAGTGTAAAAAAAAGCTATTTTTTGTCACCTAACATCACAAATAGTGTAGTAGCGAGCGATCAAAATGTCATGAACCCCCAATTAGTGCCAATAAACCCGCCATCTCATCCCGCAAAAAATGAGCCCCTACATTACATAGTCGCCCAAAAAAAAAAAAAAAAAACTGTAGCTCCCAGGCTATGGAGATACTAAAATAATTTATTTTGGTTCCTAAAATGATAATATAGTGTAAAATCTAAATAAATTTTAAAATGTAGACATATTAGGTATCGCCGCGTCCATAAGAATCTGCCCTACAAAAATAACATTCGACCAAACCCCTCGGATGAACAGCGTTAAAAAAACGTGACAAAACTTTTCCATTTGAATCCTTTTTTTCTAGTAATAATGCAAGGGTTAACAGCCAAACAAAACTAAATATTTATTGCCCTGATTCTGTAGTTTGCAGAAGCACCCCATATGTGGTCATAAATGGCTATATAGCCGCACGGCAGGGCATAGAACGAAGGGAACGCCATATGGTTTCTGGATGGCAGATTTTGATGGACTGGTTTATTTACACCATGTCCCATTAGAAGCCCCCCCTGATGTAGCCTAGACTAGAAACTCCAAAAAAGTGACCCCATCTAAGAAACTACACCCCTCAAGGTATTCAAAAGTTACTTTAAAAACTTTGTTAACCCTTTAGGTGTTCCACAAAACGAAATAGCGAATGTAGAAACAATTTTAGAATTTAAATTTTTTGTTACCTTGCCTCAAAAAAGTGTAATATAGAGCAACCAAAAATCATATTTACCCTAAAATAGTCCCAAAACAACAACCACCTTATCCGGTAGTTTCCTAGATGGGGTCACTTTTATGGAGTTTCTACTCTAGGGGTGCATCAGGGGGCTTGAAAGGGTACATGGTGTAAATAAACCAGTCCAGCAAAATCTGCCTTCCAAAAACCATATGGAGTTCCCCTTCTTCTATGTCCTGTCGTTTAGCCAAATAGTAGTTTACGACCACATATGGGGTGTTTCTGCAAACTACAGAATCAGAGCAACCCATATTGAGTTTTGTTTGGCTGTTAACCCATTTTTTCCAGTAATAAAGTAAGGGTTAAAATGGAACATTTTCCCAAAAATAGAAATTCCAAAATTGTTTCTCCATCTGCCATTAACTCTTGTGGAAACCTAAAGGGTTAACAAAGTTTGTAAACCCAGTTTTGAATACCTTTAGGGGTGTACTTTCTTAGATGGAGTCACTTTTTTGGAATTTCTATTCTAGGGGTGCAACGGGGGGCTTGAAATGGGACATGGTATAAACAAAACCAGTCCTGCAAAATCTGCCTTCCAAAACCCATATGGCATACCCCTCTTTCTATGTCCTCCTGTTTGGCCAAACAGTAGTTTATGACCACATATGGGGTGTTTTTGCAAACTACAGAATAAGGGCAATCCATATTGAGTTTTGTTTGGCAGTTAACCCTTACTTTATTACTGGGAAAATGGGTTATAATGGAAAATTTTCCCAAAAATTTTAATTCCAAAATTGTTTCTCCATCTGCCATTAACTCTTGTAGAACACCTAAAGGGTTAACAAAGTTTGTAAACCCAGTTTTGAATACCTTGAGGGGTGAACTTTCTTAGATGGTGTCACTTTTTGGGAATTTCTATTCTAGGGGTGCAACAGGGGGCTTGAAATGGGACATGGTATAAACAAAACCAGTCCTGCAAAATCTGCCTTCCAAAACCCATATGGCGTTCCCCTCTTTCTATGTCCTCCCGTTTGGCCAAACAGTAGTTTAGGACCACATATGGGGTGTTTTTGCAAACTAAAGAATCAGGGCAACCCATATTGAGTTTTGTTTGGCAGTTAACCCTTACTTTATTACTGGAAAAAATGGGTTAAAATGGAAAATTTTCAAAAAAATTGAAATTCCAAAATTGTTTCTCCATCTGCCATTAACTCTTGTGGAACACCTAAAGGGTTAACAAAGTTTGTAAACCCAGTTTTGAATACCTAGAGGGGTGTACTTTCTTAGATGGAGTCACTTTTTGGGAATTTCTATTCTTGGGGTGCAACGGGGGGCTTGAAATAGGACATGGTATAAACAAAACCAGTCCTGCAAAATCTGCCTTCCAAAACCCATATGGCGTTCCCCTCTTTCTATGTCCTCCCGTTTGGCCAAACAGTAGTTTAGGACCACATATGGGGTGTTTTTGCAAACTACAGAATCAGGGCAACCCATATTGAGTTTTGTTTGGCAGTTAACCCTTACTTTATTACTGGAAAAAATGGGTTAAAATGGATGGCGTTCCCCTCCTTCTATGTCCTCCCGTTTGGCCAAACAGTAGTTTACGACCACTTATGGGGTGTTTCTGCAAACTACAGAATCAGGGCAACCCATATTGAGTTTTGTTTGGCAGTTAACCCTTGCTTTGCTTCTGGAAAAAATTGATTATATTGGAAAAAAATTCCCAAAAATCAAAATTCTTAAATTTTATGTCCATTTGCCATGAAGTCTTGTGGAAGACCTAAAGGGTTAACAAAGTTTGTAAAATCAGTTTTGAATACCTTGAGGGGTGTAGTTTCTAAAATTGGGTAATTTTTGGGTGGTTTCTATTACGTAAGCCTCACAAAGTGACTTCAGACCTGAACTTTTTTTACCTAATTTTAGCAGTGTCATGAAGTACAATATGTGATGAAAAAACAATCTCAGGATGGCGTGGGTAAGTAAAAGCGTTTTAAAGTTATCAGCACTTAAAGTGACACTGGTCAGATTTGCAAAAAATGCCCAAGTCCTCAAGGTGAAATAGGGCTGAGTCCTTAAGGGGTTAAAGGGTCACTAAACCTCTATAAAACTTTTGATCTATCAGAGCAACATGTTAAGGGCTCATGTACACGACAGTTGGATATTTGTGGTTCGCAAAAACACAGATACAGCCAGTGTGCATTCTGCATTTTGAGGAATAGAACGAGCGTCCGTAATGCGGACAATAATAGGACCTGTTCTGGCCATGAGTGCAGACACGGAATACAAATGGAGTAATTTCCGTTTTTAAAACGGGGCGGACTTGGAAAAAAATTAAAATACATTTGTGTGCATGCGCCCTAAAGGTTTTGATCAGTGGAGGTCTGATTGCTGAGACTCCTACCGATCCCTAGAATGAGGAGAGAGAAGCGCTTACCTAATGCAGCTCTTTATCCTCCCTGCAGGAGATGGAAGCGAGATGGGCCCATAGACTTTCTTTTGAGCCCCTCTACTGCAGCGAGGAGAAAGGGCGTGCTATGAGAGTGCACATTCTTGCAATTGGTTCTCACCTCCTTCTAGCAACTTCCACCGATCGACGCCTTTGATTTGTCGCTATGACATATCAAACATTCTTTAGAAGGTCAATGACCCTTTAATATTGATGAGATCGGTTCCTATTTGTGATAACAAATATACAGACATAAAATATTCCCCAAAAGTTTTTTTTATTAAATGTGCCTTAAAATAAAATGAGCCCCTAAACATTTTGACAACTCTGCCACCCTAGCTCCATCAACTAATATAGATCCAAAACTGCTTAAAGAGGACCTGGCGCCTCTACTGACATGTCTGTTTTAGTAGCTACTTGCATTCCCTATGTAATAACAATTCTGCAGAATCGTTTCTTATGACTATGTTGTGCCGTTCTTCTCCTATTATTGGTAGATGTTTATGGATAAAGGTACATATGAGTGTTACCAGTTAGGGGTGTGTCCCTGCACAGTCTGACACTGGCAGCACTGATTGGTACAGTGCTAGACTATGCAGTGACACATACCCAATTGGTAGCTCCCATCTGTACCTTTATCCATAAACTTCTAGCAAGAATAGAAGATGAATGGCAAAAAAGAGTCATAAAAATAATTGTCATTTCACATGGAACATAATTGTTTACTAAAACACACGTCAGGAGTAGTGATGGGCATAGATGAGCGGATCGAAACTGACGAAGTGGAATTCGATCCGAATTTCAGGTAAAATTCAATTCGCAACGAATGCGAATTTCCTCGCGCTTCGCAGTAACGAATCTCAATTTTCCTAAAATAACGGTTACACGTGTGAAGACTGAGGACAAGTCTAAAGGAACTCTGGGATGCATGCAGCCAATCAGCAGCCAGCCCTGTGATGTCACAGCCCTATAAATATGGCAGCCATTTTAGATTCTGCCATTTTACAGCATTCTGAGTGCAGGGACAGAAGTGAGAATGCACTAGGGACAGCAATAGGAAAAACCTTATTGCGAACAAAGAAACTGAAAAAAGGATTTATAAGTGCAGGAAAAGGATAGGGAGGAATTATTTCACAGCATCTTAACGCAGGGAGAGATGTTAGAATGCGCTAGGGACAGTGCTAGAAAAGCGATTTTCAAGTGCAGGGAAAGATTATTTGGGGATCCAAATAGCCATTATACAGCTCATTCCAGCAATTTGTTCTTGGGGTGTAAGTGCTATGTTGAAAAGCCTTTAGTGGCTTATATCTGTGAAAAAAGAAAAATATATTCTCAGTTCACTTCTGCAGTTATACGTGTTGAAAGCGTACAAAAAAGAAGAAAACATATGCACTTCACTGGTGCAGTTATTTGTGGCAAAAGCGTTTAGTGGCCTATTTCAGTACACAAAGAAAAATATATTCTCAGTTCACGTCGGCATTTATATGCTTTGAAAGCATGGCTGGGAGTCAACAGGGTGGCAGCAGTGGGAGGTCGGGAGCCAAACGTGGCCAGGGTAGACCACCTGCTTCGCAGCAGCCTACCTGCCTGGGAAGTAGTGGTGCAGGGGTGTAGCAGTCAGTCAGGTAGAGACCAGTGCTCTCCGCAATCACAGTAATGCCCCTAAACTTAAAAGCCTGCTATTTAATAATAAAAAACTCATTTACCACTATAGGATCGCCCTTTGGTTCTATTTGTTATATGGGATTGAGTACTTTTATATATTTTTTATTTATTCTGAATGGATTTGAGCGTGTGGGGGCGTTTGCACTGTCTAGGAACCACCTCCCCATGCGTTTGTCTGGTGTTTTTTCTGTGTATTTATAAATCCACATGTGTATCTATCTTTATACCTGAGAAAGGTAGTTTAGTACCGCGGAACGAGTTGTATTTTATGTACTACATCTACAATAAAATAATATTTATTGTCGAATCTGAAGATTCCATCGGTCCCGATGTTCTTGCGCCTGAAATAGGATCTATTGTTTTCTCACGTTGATTCATTCAGGGAATGGGCACTCTCTTCATCAAGGACTTTTTCCTATGGCAGCATAACCGGCTACTGTATAACGGAATCTATATAAGCCTACAATAGGGTTATGCCTATATCTTGCACAACCCCAAAAGTTGAGCCTTCAAGGTTTTTTTTTTCACTTTTATGATATACAGGGACGCACTACTGTATTTTTGCTCTCTCTCTCTCTCGTATGTCCAGGTTTTCCTGGACATGCCCAATATGTCTATACATATGGCTGATAATTAGGTTGCTCCAATGTCTATTGGTGGCGTGAACCACATTGCATTCTCCGAGACTAACAAATTCTGAAACTTTATCATATGAGCATGTGATGCTTGTAATATATGTATATTCCTTTTATGTTCGTTATACGTTCTATTTTTTTTAGACACATTCCAAATGAACACTCACATAGGACCAATATCTACAGTCTCTGGGACCATATAGACCGATGTGCTAGACACAGTGTTAAAAAGTGTGAAAACACTTACCAACGTTTAGGTTGGTAAAATCGCACCATCTAAAACCCTTTTTTGCCCATTCTATTTTGGCCCAGGACAGCTTGAACTTGCTGAGATTGTCTCTGAAAATCATTGGCAACTATGAGCATATACTCTGCTGAGCTCAGCTGTTTGTATTGTTAGTTCTGGGAAATTTTTGTACTAGTAAAACTAATAATCTTTTCCTGACATCTCAGCAGTTTTTAATTTCATTAATGCAAAAACAATGGACTCATGTCTTCCTGTTTCCCAACTATCATCTCAAATGTTGGTCTATTCTTAGCAGCTGCAGTTGTTATACCAGGGTACAATATAATTTTAGCCTTTTATACCTAACTAAAAATTCACATTCCAGAAAGTGACATTTCCATCATGAACTGAAATATCATTTATTGCCAGCAGTGCTTAGGCAGCCAAGGTCAACAAGTGATCAGCAATATTAGTGCCTAGTGTATTGAACCGATACCTGAAAAGTGTAGTTCCAACTTTTGGGGTAATATAAAAAAACATTACACTTTAGTAATAATTTACTAATAACTGTAGATTGAAGTGTGTTGTCTGTTTAAGATTAACCAATTTTAGCGGCAGGACTCCATAGGAATTTCTCTATGGCAGGCCTTGGGACCGTCAGAAAGACCAAGTCTGTCATAGCAACCAAAGGGCTTCCTTGATCTCAACTTGGGGAACCTGTTCAGTCCCTGGGAGGACAGGGTTTTTGGCATTTCATTGCTCAGATGCCGTGGTCACTATTGGCCACAGCATCTGAGGAGTTAAAAGTCTATGATCGGCATTACTGCAAATCACGGACATAGGCTCTAGGTGTCTGCTGTGTAAAACAGCAGAAACCCAGTGGTTATGACACCTGCTCAGCTCCCAAGCGGGTACCATCTTTAAAAACCCAACCCATGCTATACATGTATGCAGTGAGTCGGGAAGGGGTTAAGAGGACATCATTTTAATTAAAATGAATTAAATAAAGAAAAGTTCCCCTGCACCTCACCTACTTTATATCATATCTATGTTCTAAACACCATATTTCTCAATGTATTCATACCAGACAAGTGACCAAAATACATTGATAAATCTACTTCCCTTCTATTACAAAGCTGTCTGTCTGCAGCCACCACTAGGGGGAGCTCAGTAATAGTAATGTATACAGTTACCATTTAGTGGAATGGAAGCTAATATAATTTCCTTGTATTGAGATGTCCCTAAAGGTGGTTGTATTGAAAATGCAGTGTTTTCTTTTCAGGAAAAAAAAATATAAAGTAAGCTATGGGCGCTCCCCTCCCAGGCTCCGTAGCAGTTGCATGACCTGCCTCCTTTGACGGTACACCACTGAACATCCTAACCATCATCCAAATACCAGTGTTGGATATATGGTGTCTGAGTTTAAAATAGATTGTAGATTAATACCCATATTATTTTGAATTGTGAAATATATGAAGAGCGGCATGCATGTACATGCAAAATACACATGATAACCACTTTAAATATGATGTAATTTATGGTATGTAGAAATACATAGAGCTGCCTAGTCTTGTCTAAAGATAAACTGCATGAACAAAGAAGAACACTGCCCAAGTTTCAGCAGTGCTATGTACGTGTCCTAAACCATGATCTGGCAGGGAACAGCCTGCTGGATCTCTGCATTCCAGCATGTCCGTAAGCTACCTCATTGGTGTCTGGCCCCATTCACTATCATGGCAATTGGTGGAGATCCATCTGTAACCAGGCACATATGTAGCGAATCGGGCAGATAAAAAACGCTGTTCGTAGCGCATTTTATCCGGCTGATTCTTGCCATATTTGCCGGGTTGAAGCTGCATCTCCACCGGTCGCCATTATAGTGAATGGGGCTGGAGGTTCTCAGGTAGCGTCTGGTAGTGCCAGATCTAGACATCCCCAGAAGGTTGCTCTGGCAATTGGGCAATGGACGAAAGATATTTCTAAGAAAATTCTTTCAAAGGAAGATCTTTCGTTCACAAACAATCTTTCTTTGAACTAAAGATCTTTCATCCAACTATTAGATGAAAATATTAACCACAGCCAATTTCTTTTAAGACAATAATGATCTGTCATTGGTTGGCTAAAACAATTGTTCAACGTTAAATTTCAACCGATGAAAGTTTGTTTTGATTGAAATCGCCTATTTTGATGGCAGCCTTAAGTCCTCCTCACTGACCAATGTCAAACAGCATTTTAGGGTTTCAGAGGCAATAAATCAAAGATTGGATCTCATATGTTGTTATTGATGGTTTTTTATTTGTAACTTTGTATATATGAGACTGTTAACCTGTTGTTTTGAAATGTGTAGACCGTCGCTGTTGGTGTCAGTCATAGAATAGCATTTTAATGGATTTCAATAGATGGATGTTTTAGAATATATTTTGTTGGACATTCCTTTCTCCATTTCGAGTTTAATCCCTACTTTGGGAGTACGTGCAAGGTTTTGCACCAGGGGGGTGAGAGCATGCCTTTGTGTTTGCCTTTTGTTAGAGTGGAGTATAGCATGCTTCTCTGCCTTCCACTTTAAATCTTTTTTTATTAGACTTTGATTTATTATGAGCAATTCCAGGAACACTGAAGACACCGCTGTGGCCTCTGGTCTAGCCTTTAGCTTTATGGACTTTAACGACTGCCCTGTAAGATTTAACAAAGTGCTAGTATATTCATGTCGGATCCCCAACCTGGCTCCAGACCGCCGCCTCAGGATTTAATTACTGCAGACGAATCAATTGAAAATACTGAGTTTTTGGGCGAGTGGAATTTGGCATTAGCAGACTGTTCCTTACGTTTAGGCCTCATGCACATGAATGTTGTTCACTTCAATGGGGCTGCAAAAGTGTCCACACCCATACCTCTGTTAAGCGGCCCCACAAAAAAAAATAAAACAAGTCCTATTCTTGTACATTTCACGGACAAGGATAGGACTGGTCTATTGAGGACCAGGCCTTCTTTTCCGCAAAATGCAGAATGCACACGACCGGTATCCATGTTTTGTGGATCTGCGATTTGCGGACCACAAAACACGGTACGTTCGTCTGCATGAGGGCTTGATGTCTCTCATTACTAAATATGAATCTGATTCTCTCAAGGAGATATGGGTCCACATTAGAACTATTCTGGCATATAAGGACACAGATCCGGTCACTGCCTTGGATAACAGAATCAGAGATCACATAGCCAAGTTGGAGGAGTCCCTAATACTGACCCAAAAAAATAAAAATTCCAGCGAGATGTGACAGATTATCAGTTGAACCAGGTGTATCACTGGAACAAAAGGAGACCCAAATCAATCCTCTGTCCTGGCAAGACAAAAATCTGGTGTTGGAGAGCTTCTTCAGAGCTTCCTGTTGCCCAGTTTTCCTCTAATATAATGACTTCCATCTGATGTAATAGTGCCACGTTCCAAAAAATGATTGTTGTTGAGAATAAATTAAAACAGTGCAGGAGGGTTTAGCTCCGGGAATACTAAGTCAAAAACTCTTTAATTGCCTTTTTGTTTCTCATCCAGTTATGCCCATTTTTCATTCTCTACTCAAGGTCCATAAGAATGTCTTTCCCCCACCGTTTAGACCCATTATTTCGGGATCGGTTCGTGGGTGATAGACTGGGATCTTGGGTGGAATTTCATTATCAACCTCTCATTAAATGTATTACTAATTACATCAGGGATAGTAAGCAACTTTTGAGAGGCATGAAAAAGTTACCTGTAACGTCGTCTCTTTGTACTCATGTATTCCACACACTCTCTGTCACGGCATCTTCTGCCTTACAGCACATATGAGTTGGCGGAATATTTGGTGGGCGCTGTTGAGTTTCTTTTACATCATCAAAAGAGAAAATGGTAGGGCACACCAATATTCGGAATTACAAGGATGAATTAATATATCAATATTTTATTATTAAGTGACATACACTGTTGAATAACACGTAAAACTTATAAAACTGTAAAATACAATAAAATAATAAAACAATAAGCATACAAATCAATAATCTTATATGTATAAATGTTCACAGTGCGTTTGATGATATTTGCCCTAAAGTCAATTAAGTAGTGGTCGGTATCTTTCCAAATGGGTTGTTTAACCCAGTCAGTGCCCCAATAAATGAGGTGGGAAGTAAATCCGCTGTTTGGATAGAGTCTTTTCTCGTTTAGTCACTTGTAACAATTGTTGCGACACAGTAGTCGTTGCGCTTATATGAGCGCTACACTGTTGCTGCTTGCTAATAGAGAAAGCCGAAGCTGTTGTACTCACAGTTTGTAGTGAAATGATGTCGGCTTGCTGCGTCACAGGTGGCGTCCCACGTGTGGTCAGCAGCGATGATTCAGGTTGCAGCAAATAAAACTGATGCCGCTTCGGGATCTTCAGTGTTCTTATATGGCCGTACTGTCTCGGAGATCAATCAATGAGCATTTAAGCAGATCTTTTTCAAGGGTGGATTTGACCACAAAGTTGACTCTCCCAATACGCCAATTTCCAGCTTGTCTTTACTTTTTCAAGATAGAGGAAAACGCCGATCCCTTGCGTCTTTTACTTTAGCGCTTCCAGTCCTCCGGTATTGTGTTCTGTTCCATGGGATAGTTACCAAACGCGTTTCGGAGTTAACTACGACTCCTTCTTCAGTGGCTAACCTATCCATGGAAATGACTAGCTTTTATACACCTAACACAGGTGCGGATTAAATTAATTGACTTTGGATCGGAAGTGACGTGCATTCTTTCTCAAGTCAAAAGGGCAGATATGTCGTTTACATATTTCAGTACAAAACCAATAAAAAGTAGATTAAATATATAATATGTGTGTATCGCTATATATGTATATCACTATCAAACTACAATATGTATTTAAAAACATTCACACACATATATATCTATATACCGCAACATAGAATATGCTCTACTTTAATAATTGTACATCAGCTAATCTATTATGTATTGTTCATTTCGTGCTGTTTGTTTATACTGATGAGGAGAGGATATTAAATATTAGATATTATTGAATACCATACAATATTTATACGGTTAATATTATAATTTTTTTTATATATTGCGGTTTCATTGCGTTTTTATTTTAATTCAATAAAATTTCAGTATCAAACTTTCCCAAGCTTATATTGACACTTCAATGTATAATAGACTAAGTATGTTATCTTAAAAAATATAAAATAGTTACTATATACATAAAAATACATAAAAAATTTAAATAATCACTGTATATATCACCATGGATAAAAGGACAGATAGATATTTCATTTATTTAATATTAATTATAATTTATTTTGGATTAGATTTATTTATTTATTTATTTATTTAGACATTTATTTATTTAGACAAGGAGGAGCTTCAGCCTTTGAGAACAGTGAGGAGAGAGTCCATCACTGGGGGAAGGCCCGGAGGTCCAAATACTCGCGGGTCTCTCCCCGGTCAAGGACTCCCCCCCCCCCCCCCCTTTTTTGAAACATGGCTATAGGAATCCATATATTTCAATTTCAGCGTTCAATCCTGCCGGTAATAGTGTATTAAAGTCAAAGATGAATCGTGATTCAATCCTTGATAATTTTTTTTAATATGGTCTCCACCCCTCCAGTCTGTTTCTACTTTTTCAAGAGCCGAAAAAACAAGTCCCCTAGGGTCTTGGTTATGTTTGAGTTTAAAATGGTTTGACAAAGTATGTTTTACATAACCTTTTTTAATGTTAGAGATATGTTCTGCTATACGGACCTTTAGTTGTCTCTTTGTTCTTCCCACGTATTGTCTTTTACAAGGGCATTGTATAACATAAATGACACTTTTGGTGTTGCATGTGAAGAAATCTTTGATTGTATGTTGGTGATTATTTGTTGTGGATTTTACTACCACTGTTTTTTTAGGGAACATAGTATTTTTACACCCCATACACTTTCCACATCGAAAAAAAACTGTAGTATTCGTCCATTTTTGTATGGACGAGTCTACCTTATTCTTGTTGGTTTTTGGGATAGTGGGCGCTACCATAAGTGCTAAATTTGGAGCCTTAGTAAAGATCACTTGTGGAAAATCTGGAATTAATTGGCCTATTACTTTATCTTTATTCAAAAAGTGCCAGTGTTTGTTTAATATATATTTTACTTTTTTGTATTGAGTATTAAATGGGACAATTAATCTTATATTTTCATCTTTCTGTTCCCTTGTTTTTATATCAAAGAAAGACTGCCGATCTAATTGTCTAACTTTATTTAATGCTGTTTCCAAAATTTCTGTAGGATATTGTTTCTCCAAAAATTGGTTTTTCATAATTTCAGCTTCTTTTTCAAAGGTCTCCAATTTTGAACAGTTTCTCCTGATTCTTCTAAATTGTCCTGTCGGTATATTAAGGAGCCATTGTGGCAGGTGACAGCTATTGTACAGGATATAGCTATTTTTTGATGTTGGCTTCCGAAATGTGTTGCAGGTTATTTTGGATTCTTCTATTTTAATCTCTAGATCTAGAAATTCCACCATTTTTTGACTGTTTTTTCCTGCAAATCGTAGATTGAAGTCATTTTTGTTTATATCTTCTAAAAATCTATCAAGTGAATCTTGGTCATTTTTCCATATGAAGAGGACATCGTCGATGTACCTCTTCCAGAGCACCAGGTCTGTCCCCAGCCTCCTCACTGTTCTCAAAGGCTGAAGCTCCTCCTTGTCTAAATAAATAAATGTCTAAATAAATAAATCTAATCCAAAATAAATTATAATTAATATTAAATAAATGAAATATCTATCTGTCCTTTTATCCATGGTGATATATACAGTGATTATTTAAATTTTTTATGTATTTTTATGCATTTTTATGTATATAGTAACTATTTTATATTTTTTAAGATAACATACTTAGTCTATTATACATTGAAGTGTCAATATAAGCTTGGGAAAGTTTGATACTGAAATTTTATTGAATTAAATTAAAAACGCAATGAAACCGCAACACAGAATTAATTAAAATAAAAACGCAATGAAACCGCAATATATAAAAAAAAATATAATATTAACCGTATAAATATTGTATGGTATTCAATAATATCTAATATTTAATATCCTCTCCTCATCAGTATAAACAAACAGCACGAAATGAACAATACATAATAGATTAGCTGATGTACAATTATTAAAGTAGAGCATATTCTATGTTGCGGTATATATATATATATGTGTGTGAATGTTTTTAAATACATATTGTAGTTTGATAGTGATATACATATATAGCGATACACACATATTATATATTTAATCTACTTTTTATTGGTTTTGTACTGAAATATGTAAACGACATATCTGCCCTTTTGACTTGAGAAAGAATGCACGTCACTTCCGATCCAAAGTCAATTAATTTAATCCGCACCTGTGTTAGGTGTATAAAAGCTAGTCATTTCCATGGATAGGTTAGCCACTGAAGAAGGAGTCGTAGTTAACTCCGAAACGCGTTTGGTAACTATCCCATGGAACAGAACACAATACCGGAGGACTGGAAGCGCTAAAGTAAAAGACGCAAGGGATCGGTGTTTTCCTCTATCTTGAAAAAGTAAAGACAAGCTGGAAATTGGCGTATTGGGAGAGTCAACTTTGTGGTCAAATCCACCCTTGAAAAAGATCTGCTTAAATGCTCATTGATTGATCTCCGAGACAGTACGGCCATATAAGAACACTGAAGATCCCGAAGCGGCATCAGTTTTATTTGCTGCAACCTGAATCATCGCTGCTGACCACACGTGGGACGCCACCTGTGACGCAGCAAGCCGACATCATTTCACTACAAACTGTGAGTACAACAGCTTCGGCTTTCTCTATTAGCAAGCAGCAACAGTGTAGCGCTCATATAAGCGCAACGACTACTGTGTCGCAACAATTGTTACAAGTGACTAAACGAGAAAAGACCCTATCCAAACAGCGGATTTACTTCCCACCTCATTTATTGGGGCACTGACTGGGTTAAACAACCCATTTGGAAAGATACCGACCACTACTTAATTGACTTTAGGGCAAATATCATCAAACGCACTGTGAACATTTATACATATAAGATTATTGATTTGTATGCTTATTGTTTTATTATTTTATTGTATTTTACAGTTTTATAAGTTTTACGTGTGTTATTCAACAGTGTATGTCACTTAATAATAAAATATTGATATATTAATTCATCCTTGTAATTCCGAATATTGGTGTGCCCTACCATTTTCTCTTTTGATTCTGCCATTTTTACCTTAGAGGATTGGGTGAATCCTCTTGGCAGGTGCACCCATTTCCACTCTTGACCTACAGGTGAGCCCTCTCTAAACATTTATATTTTCTTTTACATCATGACAATTTATTTTTCTACAGACCGGGGGAACGTTTATGGGGGTGTGATTCTCACCTTTATATGCTAATATTTACATGTGTGGCTGGGCAGAGTGCTTCATTTGGAACTTGGATTGCTCATGATTTGGAGTGTGTCTAGAGAGAAAATCTCTGAGTTCATTAAATATATTAATCATAATGACATGAACTTGCCATTCTCTTCTTATATTTCAGAATTGTCTATTTCCTTCTAAGATTTACAGTTATTCATCAAACGGTCATTAGAGATGAGTGATTTTCTTAAAAGTTCGATTCGGCTGATTCGCTGAAATTCACCCAAACATTCGCTTTGTGGCGAATTACTTTGTCACGAAGAACATTTTTTTGTAAGTAGCGGGTGCAATGACAAGGAGCTGCGATAGCCCCCGTCATTGTACCCCTCAGATACCGCGTTCATACATGATTGGGGCATCCGAGTGTAAAATTAACAATAGAAAAAAAAAAAAAATCAAACTTAATGCCTCCATTTGCTCGCGAATGGCCAGCCGCCGCCATCTTGCTTGACGATCTCGGATGAAATCCTGTGCGGCACGCCTGTCGCGAGCAAATGGAGGAAGTAAGTTAGATTGTTTTAGTTTTTTTTATACTATTTTAGGTTAAATCGATTCGCTGACATGAAGCATGAGGAAATTCAGCCTCTAGGCGAATCAGATTTATCCTGAAATTCAGAACGAATTCCACTTTGTGGGATTCGATTCACTCATCTCTAAAGGTCATACTGAATCTTCCCTCTATAGCAGGGGTGCACAACCTTTTCTGGTCGGGGGCCACACTGAAAGACTGAAGGAATCCCAAGGGCCGAAAAATAAAAGTCAAAGGGGTATTACCAACTGATATACTGTATTTATTGCATATTGTACATACAGTATATACTATAAATGTCTGGTTACACCTCCAGGATTCACATCTAATGGGAGAATACATGAAAAATGCATGTGAGCAGCCACAAGACATAGTCATACATGTCTGTCAACAGATGGTTGGGGGCCGCACAGAATGATATCGAGGGCCGCATGTGGCCCCCGGGCCGCAGGTTGTGCACCCCTGCTCTATAGGAAGGAGAATTCAGGCAACTCTGTTCTCCATGCTTCCTCCTGTCATCCCGAACACGAGGTCCACAACATTCCATTATGGTGAACCAGAGCTGTTCAGATGTAGCGGTTTATGAGCAGACATTACCCACAGTGGTGTCTGGACCATGCCTGTATTAAAGGTAAGAGACTTTCAGTATTCAATTAAATCAGGTTAAAAACATTGACCCTGATTTATCGCACCTTCAATCCAGAATTCTGTCCTTTAACTATTGCAAAGTAGGGCTTTGAGACTTTTTGCACTAAAATTTTGCGACTTTTTGCATTTTTACACCAGTCACTCCAGTTTTGAAAAGTTGGTGGGAAAGTTGGTTAGCTATGTTAATGGATTTCCCTCCAAAATTATCATTGAGACTTTTTTTAAAAGTCGCAAAAGAGCCGCAATCTCACTCCAATGAGAGGGTGGAGCAGAAAAACTGGAGTAGCTTTTCTAGACAGAAGTGTTAGGTTTAAGAATAAGACAGATTTATCCAACAGCATGAGACATTTGATAAATGTGGCATAAAGTACCCCAAGTACCCCTTATGATAAATTCCCTCACTTTATCCGTATACTTACCCCTTCTTGAACAAGATAAAGCTTCGCCAGAGGTTGTTCGGTGGAGTTAATTTCTAGACGGTCCCACACATTAGGATCTATCCTATCACGCGGGTTATTTATAGGCGCTCCTGGCAAATCTCCATGGTTTCAGTCACTTGGCTCATATGGAAGCGGACATAGAATATGCATGGTCTGCTCGTTTTTTCCTTTGCTACAGGCCATGTTTTTCACATGCACTGTTATATTTATTGTAAACATGATGCATGTCATTTACACAACATATTGCTCTTCTTGCAGTAAGCATAATGTGGGTCAGAAGTCTGGCCCCTTAGGGCCCATTCACACAACTGTATATTTGAGTCCACATCAATTCCGCAATTTTGCAGAACGGATGAGGACCCATTCATTTCAATGGGACTACAAAAGATGTGCTGTCTGCATCCGTACTTCTATCCCATGGCCCCGCAAAAAATATATAACTTGTCCTATTCTTATCTGCCATTGTGGACAAGAATAGGCATTGGTATCATAGGGCTGGCTGTGTGCATTCTGGAACACGCGGAACGCACATGGCTGCTGTCAGAGTTTTGCGGATCAGCAATTTGCAAAACACAAAAACGGATATGGTCCTCTGAATGAGCCCTTAAGGTAAGTGTCAGCTCCTTTGGAAAATAAAAGGTGGGATCTGATTGGTTGCTATGGGCAATTAAGCCAGTTCTACTTTACACCAGTTTGATAAATGACCCTCTATATCAGTGGTCGAGAACCTATGGCACGGGTGGCAAAGGCAGCACTCAAAGCCCTCTCAGTGGCCACCACTGCCCTGGAAAAAGTCTATGGTGTACCAATATGCCTTGGACTTTCCCTGCCATTCATCAGCGCAGGGCGCACTATGAACAGCACAGGCAGCGCACTGAATGTAGGCAGGATATTATCGCTAAATGATAAAGTACATGGAAGATATACTATATTGGACTGTAGTATTCATGTTAAATTGCCATCTTGGCACTTTGCGATAAATAAGTGGGTTTTTGGTTATAGTTTGGGCACTCGGTCCCTAAAAGGTTCACCATCACTGCTCTATATGGTTAAAAATATCAGTTTTATTATACATCAGAAGTAAAAATCACACATATTTGGTAAAGACAGAAAACACCACATGACAAGACACCTACTAGGGTCAAAAATAACACAATTGGACCAATACAGATCCACCATAAAATGCAGGTAGCATAAGTAACAAGGCCACAATAGAAGAATACAGATATACAGAAGCAGTAGGTGCCGCAAACATCAATCAACATCAAACATCAATTACATTGATACCAAATTTACACAGTTTTCATTTTTAATACTGTTAAAGAATAAAAAAAATCTTTGAAAAAAAAATATGACCCTCATACATTTTTTATATGTTTGCCTTCTTTGTAAGGGCTCTCTTTTATTGATACTATTTTGAGTATGTATGAATTTTTTATGACTTTTTAATCTTTTTTCTTTTTTGGGGGGGGGGGTGGGGGAGTTGAAGCAACCAACACCATTGACTTGGCCATTTTGATTTCTTTTTCTGTTGCCGTATTCACTGTACAGGAGACGTACTTTTATATTTTAATAATTTGGGTATTTTTTGACATGATGATACCAATGAGCTTTATTTTCTTATGGAATAGTTATTTTAATGTGTAAATTGGGGAGAGGGGGTGATTTAAAATGCTTTGATGCTCTCCCTTGCCCTGCGCTGTATCGCGATACAGCGCAGGGCAAGGGCTTTTTTGTTAACGTTTTTAAACTGTTAGGCCTCGTTCACACTTCAGTCTTTAGTCAGTGATGTCCATCAGTGATTTGTGAGCCAAAACCAGGTACAACTCTAAACACAGAACAGGAGCAGATCTTTCCCTTCTACCTCATGTCTGTGGAGGCTCCACTTTTGGTTTTGGCTCACAAATCACTGATGGAAATCACTGACCAAACACTGAAGTGTGAACGAGGCCTTAGGCGGAGGATTCCACCCAGCAGTGTAGTTTCTAACCTTACGGTAGAAGAATCCCGCTCTCTTTTGTGGCTGAAGAAACAGGATAATATTGTAATAAAGCCTGCCGACAAGGTAGGGAATGTGGTCCTGATGCCCAAGGAATATTATCTAGAGGAAGCGCATAGGCAATTAGAAGACAGCACAGTGTATTTTAAGCTCAGGGGGGATCCTGTTCCTGAGATCTCGTCCAAGCTTTTTACACTCATAAATCAATATATAGTGGCTGGTTTTCTACCTAAAGGCATGATAGATCGACTCAACCCTGCTTATCCCAAAACTCCTATTTCGTATTTTATGCCAAAAATTCACAAATCACTAACTTGACCTCTGGGCCGTCCTATCATTGCCGGAATCGGGTCAGTGACTGAGCCTTGGTCTGGCTATCTCGACTGGCTCATTAGACCACTCTTAGCTAGTACTCCAACGTACCTAAAGGACACGGGCAGCTTCCTCCGGGCACTCAAATCCCTTGAGTGGTGGAGTGAGCTCAGCCTGGTGTCCTTGGACGTCGAAAGTCTATACACTAGAATCCCCCATGGTTTAGGACTTTGGGCGATTAACCTGGCCCTTAGTAGGAGCGACAAGGATGTGATGTTTAAAAACTTTGTCCATGATGCTTTAGATCTCGTTCTTACAAATAACGTCTTTCAGTTTGACGGTCAGTGGTACCGCCAGGTACTAGGTACTGCAATGGGCACACCTGTCTCGTGCACATTTGCTTACCTGTACCTGGCGGTATTTGAAGAGACTTATATCTTCTCGGTGGATAACCCCTTCCTGCGGTCTATTCATCTGTTTTTGAGATATGTGGACGATTTCTTTCTGGTCTGGTCGGGGAGCGAAGAGTCTTGCCATGCATTTGTGGATTACCTCAACACACGTAACCAGATGAATATGAGATTCACCATCAACTTTGGTGGTGAGTCCCTTGATTCCCTGGACGTGCGTGTTACCATAAAAGAGGGCGTTGTACAGACTAGTGGTTATCGTAAACCCACGGCGACTAATTCGCTCCTCCACCAGACCAGCTTCCACCCGCCATCGGTTAAGCGTGCGGTCCCGTACGGACAATTTGTCCGTTTACGGAGGATAAACGATACTGATGCAGGGTTCCACAAGCAAGCCGGGGAACTTAGAGACAGGCTCCTGGATAGGGGTTATCCATCGAGAAGTGTCTCAGCAGCCCTATGTAGGGCCGCTAAGCTGGACCGTAACTCTCTGCTCATGGAGAAGAAAACAAATGCCACACCCTTGCGCTTCGCCTTTTCTTTTCAGTATAGCCCTGCCGCTGACAGAATCAGGCAGGTTATTAATGATAATTGGGATTTGTTGAAAGGGGACCCCTCTTTGAGCCATCTTACGCTCAACGACTCTTAGTGACATTCAGAAGGTGTCCCACCCTTAAGGATAAGCTGGTCAGGAGCGCGTTCAATATGCCCGGGGAAGAGACCTGGCTTAAGAAACCCATAGGGAATTATAGATGTGGTCACTGTTCTTTCTGTGCACTGAACACTTGCAATAAGGGTCTACAGATAGGAGGAACTAAACACGTTGTACGTGAATTTATCAATTGTCGTACATCCTATGTGGTTTACGTAGTCTTTTGCCCCTGTAAACGTTTTTACATAGGCAAAACGATCCGCCCCCCATTTGAACGCATCCGTGAACATGTTGGCTCTATACGGTCGGGCAGAGGCTGCCCACGTCTGATTGACCATATCTGCACTGCCCACGATGCCTATCCGCGTTGTCTCTCCTTTGCGGGGGTAGAGCATGTCCGACCTATCCCCAGGGGGGGTGATCGGCATCGCCTACTCCTGCAGAGGGAAGCAAGGTGGATCATGCAGACTGGAGCCATGGGAGCGGCAGGGTTAAATTACAAAAATGACATGGCCCTCTTTTTATAAATGGGATTCTGTCATTAGGTGGGTTAGCAGCCGTATATGGCCTTTGACATCTGTACTTTGCATATGTTTAGCCCAAATGTGATTTTTGTTTAGATTGTAGTCTATACACATGCGCTTTAATCTATATTGCTATACCCAATCTCCTTTGTCACGTTTATATGGGCTTGCAGCCATACATTTAATCGCATGTGCGCTTGAACCTTACATAAGGTGTACTTTATTGCGCCCCCTTGTATATCTCCTAGTATTTATGCTTACATGTGTCTGTATTGTGTCATGTTTTTAGTTCACGTCACAGACTGATGGGCGCACAGCTGTAGCCGATGGTGCCGGCTGCTCTGAGTCCGCCCCTATAAAGCGTAGGCTTGCGCAATGACGTGCATAGCGGCCAGAGGAAGCGCGATCCCGCTCGTGAAACGGCCGTCGCCGCTTGCTACAGTGTGTCCGCCCCAGGACCCTTCATGCACTACCTCTCCAGGAAGTTTTCCAATAAAGTTGCAACATCATTTCAACTCCGGTGAGTGACGCGATTTTCTTTCTTGTTTCTCTCGACACGATGAGTGTATTTTATAAGCAAAGAAAATTCCACAGAAAATCACCAGTAGAGATTTCTTGGCAGACTCTAGTTCCTCACAGTTTTGAAGTCAAAAGTCATAAGGTTATCATGAAGAAAACCACACCTACTGAAAGCATTCCAGTTTTTTTCAAAATACTTTGAGATGCATTGTATTTGCTCATATTAATAGAAGTTGTTTATCCAATAATTTCATTATCATAGGTAATACACATTACTTACATACATTTCATTATTATATTTTCATCGGTATTGAATATTTGCAATTTCCTAATTTATTTTACATCAACCTTTGGCTCAGTAAAGGCTGCCTTTACCATGATTACCATAGACCCCATGGTTACCCCAGGTATTTGATAGGTACTGTATTTGCTGCAGTGATTGGCTACAGTGGTCACACGTCCCTGTGTTAGGACATCAATTCTGCAGCCGGAAGTAGAGAATGGCAAGGAATCAGACATTCTTATAACGGGAGCAGTGGGGGAGGGGAGTATGGTTTTTTTGTTGTTTTTTTGTTTTTAGTTTTTTGACCATGCTAACTCATTTTAAAGTGTAACTATACTGTTAAAATACTTTTGATCTATCATAGTAACATACTGAAAGTTGTGATCGGTGGGCGTCCAGGTACTGAGACTGCTACTGATCACTAAAACGAGGAGACAGACGCGCTGACACAGAGGGCTGTCTCTTATCTTTGCAGAAGATGGACTGGAGACAGGCTCATAGACGTTCTATTGAGGAGCTTCGATCTCCTCGTTCTAGCAATCGGTGAAGATCTCAGCACCCACCAATCACAACCTTCAATATGTCACTATGACATACCATACCAAAAGTATTTTAACAGTATAGTTACACTTTATAATGGATTAGCATGGTCAAAATAAATAAAAAAAAGTCATACTCAGCTCCTCAACCGATCCCGATGTGAGAATGCCTGGTTCCTCGCCATTCTCTACTTCCTGCTGCAGAAATGATGTTCTGACACTGGGACATGTGACCACTGCAGCCAAACACTGCACCAGAGGCACCTTATGGATAAAGCCAGATGGGGCAGATTTTTCTATTATTATGTAATGGCGATGCCATTGATTTTTCTGCGGGCTTGCCATTGATTTCAGCCTATGCATTGCTAAGAGTAAACTCCACAGTGGACATCCACAGCACACTTTGACATGTTGCTGATTCAAAATCCTCGACGTGGGTTAATTTATGCTGCAGATTATTTTCTGTACTTTTTTTTACAGTATTTTATCGGTACTGTACAACACTGCAAATGTTCCACAAGTCCATCCCTTGTGGACTTACCCTACCAGTGCCTTGTTGATGTAGCTGTCTAACCTGGGTCTTAGTGCCCGAAGGATCTTAAGGTACGACCGCACGGCGCAGTCGTGTCATGGCTGTTTAGTCAGTTTACATAATTAGTAGCCAAATGACTAAACAGTGCGGTCTTCGTGAGTTAACAAGAGCCAGCTGTGGCCCATAAGACCATGAGGTTCTGCACTGTGTGGTCCTAACCTTAAGGCCTCTCTGACACTACACAAGGCAACAATATTAAAAATGGCAGAGGTAAGTATTGGGGGGAGGGAGGTGGAGGCAGGGCCGGCTCCAGGTTCATGTGGGCCCTTGGGCGATAAATCCCAGTGGGCCCCCATGAGGCATTTTTTTACATTGACATGTCCCCCTGTGGCTCCCACATGGTATAATGACCCCCAGTGGCCCCTATGCAGTATAATGACTACTAGTGGCCCTTCACACAGTATAATGAACCCCCAATTCCCCCCCCCCCACTGTATAATGACCACCTGTGGCCCTGCATTCAGAATATTAACAGCCCAGTCGCCCGCATTCAGAATAATGACCCCCCCAGTAGCCCCCACACTGGGGGAATACTGTATGGAGGGGGCTCTGGGGGTCATTATACTGAATGGAGGGTCATTAGGGATCATTATACTAAATGGGGGACACTGGGGGTCATTATACTATGTAAAGGACCTTCACAGTATAATGACCCCACAGTGACCCTCCATTCAAAATAATGACCCCCAGTCGCCCCCACACTGGGGGTTATACTGTATGGAGGGGGCACGAGGGGTTATTATATTTAATGGGGGCTCTGGTGGTCATTATGCTAAATGGAGGGTCAATGGGGATCATTATACTAAATGGGGGGCACTGGGAGTCATTATACTGTGTAAGGGGCCCTCACAGTGTGATTAATGACCACCCAGTGGCCCCCTCACATACCTATCATTGCTGGAGTGCAGGGGAGCTGGTGGTCCTGTCATTCACTAACCGCAGCTCCCTGCGCTCCTTCTCTCCGGCGGCCCGCTGCAGCAGTGAGCCAGGCCTGGAGGAGAAAAGGAGCTGTGCAGTGATGTAGCTAGAATTGACTGGGCCCCACAGCAAATTTTAATACGCCCCCCTCCCCCTCATGTGTGTTCACATCACGTTTTTCCTATCGGTTTGATGTATACAAATGTGCAGCACTCCACGTTTTTGTATCCTGCAGAGTCAAGTAAAAAATGCATACGTTAACGTATATGTTTTTTCTACCATGGAACTGTATGGTGAACGGACGCCACTGTACGGCATCAGTCTGAGGCATCTGGTAACGCATACATTTTTGGTATACATTAAATGGATGGCACAAATGGGATGTGAACCTAGCCCTAGTGTCAGAATAAGCCCCAGTACACAGCGGAGCAGCGTGGCGGAGAGGGGAGGCCGCCATGTACTGACAGAGCGCTGCCTGGTCCTGGTGGTCAGGGATGAGGGCTATGCTTCCCAAGGATCATTTTCTACTGGGAAATACAGGGCACAGTATAATACACTAGAGTCTATATAATATAAAGATATTAGCCCTACCCCCGAATAATAATACAATTAGGGGGTCATTTATTATATAGAAATACGTCTATATTAGGCGTATTTCTGACACAGATTGTGGCGCAAAGGTCCTTAACACCGCAATCTGTATCTTTTCCCGCTCATGCCAGGTCTAAAAAAGTGGTGTGGGCAGGGAAAGGTATACAGTTATGGCCATGCAGTTATTGGATACCACCGCCATATAGTGATAACACCGCCATACAATGATAAAACCACCATGCAGTGATCGGATAAAAGGGTATAAGAGGGCACAGTACAGGGAATGACTATGGGCACTGCACAGGGTGTGGTAAGAGGGCACAATGCAGGGTATAAAGGGGCACAGTACGGGGTGGGGGGCACAGTCACATGACCCTGTGACGTTAGAAGGTCCTTATGGTGAATGCTGTTCAGATGCCACCATAATGAGAGGCAGAGGAGTGAGACAGGGGCCCTGGATGGACAGGAGGGGTGGACACAGCAAGTAGGTTGAAGGGGCTCTGAGGGGGATTCATACAAGAAGTAGGGGCAGGAGGTCTGTGCAGGGCAGCAACAGGAGATAGGAGGGTGAAACAGGAGCTCTGGATACATGAGGGAGGAAAGGAGACAGCAGGGGCTCTATGAGGATGAGATAGGACAGGATATGGGGGGGGGGCAGGTGTCATGGAGACAAACTGCTTAAAGAAACAGTAAAACAACTAAATAGAATGAAGCAGCAGATCGGAGAGTCCCCCCCCCCCTTCTGTCCCACAGACAAGAGACAGTCACAGTGCGGACTCACTCACAGACTGTCTTCACACTTCTCTGCTCCAGCCCTCGGTCTCTCTCCTCAGGCAGCATGTCCTGTGTAGAGGGGGCGTGTCCTGTGTAGAGGGGGCGTGTTCTGAGTCTCTGCAGCTCAGAGGGCCCACCAGGGGGTACTGCGTAAGAGAAATGACAGCAGTGAGAGCTCCCATCTGTATTGATGGAAGTGCTCATAGCAGCTCAGTGGGCCCCCCCAGGAGCATTGGGCCCCGGCACTTGCCCGGGGATGCCGGATTATGACGCCGGCTCTGGGTGGAGGTTTGAGTTACACCTCTGCATTACATATGTGACTGGCTTTGTTCATAGGGGAATTTTTTATGGGGAACTTTCCAAATGACATTGCAGTTCTATGGGCACACTTTGTAAGGGCCACACCCTGGCTGAAACTGCTAACTGGGGCACAGTTAATAAAGAAAAATTCAGCGTGGCACTCTTTCAAAGATACTGTTTATGAGACACTCTGTAGTTGGCACTTTTTATGGAAACACGTGCAGTTTTAATGGCAGTTTTTGATGCCAAAGCCAGAGGTGGATCCAGCAGGAAGGAGAAGTACTAGTCCTGTAATATTCCTCTTACCCTTCGAACCAACTTCGGGCTTTTGGTCCAAAAATTGCATCATAAACTGCCAACAAAAACTAATGTGTGGCACCATCCTAAGGGCTCATGCACACGACCGTATCTCATCACCTAACTCTATCCATTTGTTGTCGTATTCTATCGAAATCTTGCGCATGTGCAGTGCAGAACAGGTGGGTGGAGTTACGGCTGGAATTTGACGTGGTGGTGGAGGAGGCATACATTTTGGAGCAGGGGAGTTATGTTAAAGTCGAGAGACAGTGGCTTGGGCTCTGCATGAAGGTGGACTTGGACATGGGCAAGAGGCGGCCTGGGTTCCTTCTGCTGAGAGTAACGCCCCACTGGGCACTTTGCAAATTCATTTGCCTTTCAAACAGAGTTCTTTTTCTGAAGATGGGAAACACTGATGGCTTAAAGAAAGGACATTTGTAAATAAGGCACAATGCACAACTTTGCAATTCCTTTACTTAAATAGTGATGACGTAGGTGACAGATTCTCATACACTTGCTGGTACTGTGCTACACTGCCATTTTTCTGCAGAGGAATTCACATGTCAAACAATGCAGACCGACTAAACAATGCAGTCCTCAATTGCTTAATATGATCCCGCTGCAGCAACCACAGCATGGCTGTCCCATGTGGTTGCACCCTTAATGGGCATGATGTGTTTGGAATTATGGAGGCATAGTGTCATAGTGTCTGTGAAACTTTTGCCATGCTTACTGTTGCCTGTGGCATTGTGTTGCTGTTTCAGCATGCAGGGGCAGTGTCACTGCCTTTGAGGTGTGTGCCGTGACATGAGTGCCTTGCATATTGTTGCCTGTGGCAACGTGTAGCTTTTTATGCTGGTGTGTGCACTTCCACTTTAAGTTGTTTCCTCCTCTGTCCGGTGCTGGAGGGGTTAACCTAGTGTGGTCACTAGGTGCTTCAACTTACCTGTGGCTAGAGGCGAGGAGTCAGTGGTACTCCAGCTATGGTGTGTGCTGGAGTTATGCTCCTGGTCTTCATGTTTCATCTCCCAGAGTGAGGGCCTCCTAGTGGTACATTGAGGTCTTCAGCGATGTCTTCCCTCCCTTGCATGTTTTGTATGTTTGGTGGGGGCTTATTTGGTGTGTTGTAATGTCTAACTTGGTGTTCCATGTCTGGTATGTTTGGTGATATCTTCCAGCATGGCTGCTTGGCATTTCCCCTGTTAGTTGTCTTATTCCGGAAGGCGGTTAGTTTCCCGGAGGGGTGAACCAATAGTCTGTATGATGTGCTGCCCAGGGCCGCCGTGCATCTTTCTGCATAGGGGTCCAGGCAGTTACTGGTGAGCTGGTTTCCTGTATGTGTTGTTTGTACAGTGCCCGGTTTGGTGTGTGGGCTCCTGTAAGTATGCGCGGGTTCCAGTCGTGGTGGCAGTGGCAGGTAAGTGTGTTTTCCAGTGTTCTTACCTGCCGATCCAGTTGCTGCATATGGTCTTTTCCTTTCCCTGCTTCTAGGCTTTTTGAGCCTCCTGTTCTTCCATGTCCTGGAAGAACAGGGCGCCTCTCCTTAGCTCCTTTGTGAGGGATTTATCAGGGCGACTTAGGGCCTCAGGTATACAGGGTATGAGCGGTGCTACCATCCATGTCCGCTCATACGGTGAGGAGATAGGGTGAGGTATAGGGATGCAATAGGAGGTGACCTGCTTTCTTTATCCCCCAGTCATCGTACGGTGGGGGGGGGGGGGGGTTTCCCTACTCCCCGCCGTGACACATAGCCAGTGTTCAAGATGTTGACTTGTGCAGTAAAAAAATATATCTCTTAAATAAAATTAGAACATTTGGTGACAACTTAGATTGTGAGCCCCATTGGGGACAGCTTGATGCTAATGTCTGTAAAGTGCTGTGGGACATAGTAGCCCTAAGTAAGTGCATAAAATAAATAAAACTACTGTGGGCTTCTGTAATTGCTGTTTCAAAGGTGCAACTGACACATTTTTTTCAGTTAAGCAGAGAGGGGGAAAAATGAAAAACCCAATATTGGAACCAAATGACCTCTTCTTCCTTCAAATTTATTTAGCAATTCAAATTAAGTTTCTAGTATATAATTTATTTATTTATTTTATTTTTTAACTTCCATATTTCTTGGCTTTTTAATTTATTATATTATTGGTTTTATTACTGTCTCCAAGCAATATGTCTCCCTATTTTGTAGCTATCGATATACTGTATATTATAGTAATCTATGAAGTCCTTTCTTCACCCCTATTATTAGGTCCCCAAACAGATACAATAGCATGATGTTTCTATTAAATATTCTTGTGATAAAATTCAATTCAGACCAACAAATGTGATAAATGTTGCTGCTAAACATTCAATATATTTGATTATCTTTCCCGTAAAACAAAACACAATTCGGGGATATACCCCCTTACCGGCTCTATCAGGGAACCACGGTGAAAAGCTGTCGGTGAGTCACGGTGAGTAGAGACTCCTGAATCAAAGACTGAGAAAAAAACAGCACCGTATTCGGATTCCAAAGTGGTCACTTTATTTGTAGAAAAAAGTAAACACTCAAGCAGTAAAAAAAACATCACCTTCTTGACGCGTTTTGGGCACCCAGGCCCTTTGTAAGTCTTTAGCTTAAGTGGTCAGATACATATGGTGCATTTTTTTGGGATGTTTCTATTATGTCATCTTGCCCTGCAAAATTTACCTAGAGAGCATTTCCAGGACGAAACATTGATGGCCCCGAGAAATGGTTTGCAGCACTACAGTGAGCACCATGACCCCATTAGTTTTTATCCAGCCTGTATGTGCTGCGGTGTCTGGTGTGCAGCTCAGTGCTAGTCAGGTGAATGCTAAAGGGAGTGCTGACTGGAGTGCTCCATGATTATCTAAGCTTGAGATACAATTACTCTTGGCAAATAGATACAATGACTAAAGTATTATTTTGGTTGTAATTAGAAGAAGACATGCACATTCCCTGTAGAGATTTATAAAAGAACCTTTAGAAGAGTATCCCCTGGTAGACTAGACTGATACTGATTGTAATAGCTATGATTAGCCATGGTTAAAGGGGAGAAGAAGATAATTAAAAAGGTTGTCTAAGAAGAAAGTATCAATGATCTTTCCTCAGGATAGATAATCAATATTTGATTGGTGGGGTTCTGACACCTAGCACTCCAAAGTATCTGCTGTTTGAAGAGACGGTGGAGTTCCAGCGAGATCTGCTTCCTCCACACATCATACAAAGCACTGGGTTGTCTATTGTATGCTGGCTGAGTTTGGCATTGCAGACCAGGTCAATTCACTTGAATGGGACCGAGCTGCCCCTGCAGTTGGCCACAGGGGAGAGCAGAAAGGATAGGAGTGGTGATGGCTAGGATGGGAATAGCAGTCATTACTCTACCGCTTGCTGGGGCCATGTGGTGATCGGGGCACTCCCTTGGTTTGGGGCTCCTGCCCGGTGTTAGGTGGGGTTCCCTAGGTGTAGGTGAGATTTGAGGTGCAACATAGGGGTTCCATGGATGGGACAGCAATGTAGCTTTATGGTGATGCAGACGGCCAGGTCTAGTGCAACAAGTCTACTGTGCTTTACTGAGGCAGTTCAATAGATGGTTCACACAGGCACTGATCACACAGGCAGTCTTTACAGTTGGCATATGCAATTTCCCAAGGCTGTGTATAGGAGGCAGTGAGCACAGTACAAGTTCCCTCTAAGTCTCTTCCTTATATTCTACACAATCTTCCCAAATCAACCAATAGGTTCAACTTGTCTCTCTCCCTCTCACTATGTCAGTATCTCTATATTATTATCAGCACAATACAGTCCCTCAATTTTGGGTAAATTCTGGATTTTTTCATAAATAAAGGTGAAATATATTAACTCAAATTTATGACTATCATGAAGTACAATGTGTCATGAGAAAGCACTCTCAGAATGGCTTGGATAAATAAAAGTGTTCCAAAGTTATTACCACATAAAGTGACATATGTCGGATTTGCAAAACAGGGCCTGGGCAGGAAGGTGAAAATGGCCTGGGGTAAAAAGGGTTAAACGTTTCAGTAATAAGCATAAGATAAGGCAAGGGTCAGCAACTTTCGGCACTCCATCTGTAGTAAAAAATTAAATTCCCAGCACACTCCATTCATTTCTATGGGAGTTCAGAGAAGAGCAGAGTAAGTATGCATGCTGGGAGTTGTAGTTTCACAACAGCTGGAGTGCCAGAGGTTGCCTACCCCTGGAATAAGGTAATAACATAGATAGTGAATATTATTTGGTTAATGGTAGAAAGATTTTACAAAGTTAGCATTTATCAGGGCATGTACAGTAGATATGCCCTGTTATCTCACAGACATTGGACTTGTGCGCCAGGTTTATTTTTGCAATTGTATCTTAGCATTTACAGTATCGCTGCCTATTTCTCCTAGATAGTTTTGTTGCACCATCTAGTGCCTATAGTAGAGTACAGCAGAATCCACAAAGCCATTATTCACACATCTGTGTCCATTTTCTGTCTGTGGAAAAATGGTTGGTGTTTCATCCGTGACCATGAAGGATCCAGTTTTTGCCGCGTGTTTTTTTGCCCTCTATGTGTCATTGTTTTCCACGTCAGTAGAAAAAATCCAGCAGCAGGCTCAGGATAAAATCCAATGTCTTTATTATTTCATTATAAAATCCATAGGCTGACCAGACAGGCTAGGTCTACGTGTTTTGACTGTACGTCTTAATCATGACCACATACAGTCAAAATGCCCCCTCTGAGGTACTACAAGTCATGTGTCCAGACAGGATGGGGAGGCTGTTACCTCTTACATAGCTCTATGGAGAGAAATAAGAAGAGAGGCTGAGTATGCTGCAACAAGTAACTGCGAAGATAATAAGGCAGTCCCAGAGACAAATGTTCTCTGAGCCTGGGCCTAGATGGCAGGAGGTTTTACACACACACACACACACACACACACACATATTCTCCCTTGCTCTGTTCAGACTAGACTCTCCTCTAACTAACCAGGGGATGGACCAAGTCCATCACCCTAGCAACCTAAACATTCAGCCAATGTGTTCAGTTCCCTATACATTGCTATTAACCCCTTAGGGATGCATGACGTACCGTAAACGCCATGAGTTTAAAATAAGATTGCGGCGCCCCGGGGGTTAATCTGAACGGGATGCCGGCTGAAATCATTCTGTCACAACGCCGGGGGGGGTCATGTGACCCCCGTATCGGCGATCGCAGCAAACCGCAGGTCAATTCAGACCTGCGGTTTGCTGCGCTTCAGCCAATTCTGATCCCCACGGTCAGATCAAACTTTCAAATGCCCCAAATAAAGTTGTGTTAACCCCCCCTGCACCCCTGAATGATATTATGTGGGCGGGTGGTGCAGGGGGGGTGTTCCAGGCGGTGCGGGAGGCGGGCGGTGCGGCAGGCGGGATCGCGATCCCCCGCCCGCCTCCCCTTGAATAATCGTTGGCATCTAGTGGGTATACCAGGGTGTCAGCACATTGCTGACACCTTGGTATAAACGGCTGACATCGGTGATGCGATGTCAGCCGTTTAACCCTTTCCATACCGTGGTCCGTACGGACCGCGGTATGGAAAAGGTTAACAGCTCAGGGAGCACCCTCCCTCTCCCATCGGGGGGCTGCTGTGCCTTTGCAGCCCCCCGATGGAGAGGGAGAGAGCCCCCAGACAGCCCCCCGACAGCCCCGTCCTTACCCTTCCCCATCTGCGCAGTTGTGGCTACAACTGAGCAGACGGGGGAAGGTTCCCATGGCAACAGGACACCTTCTCAGGACGCCTTCTGTTCAGACAAAGTGTAAGTAAAATACAGTACAGTACCCTATATAGTGTACTGTACTGTATTATACAGACATCAGACCCACTGGATCTTCAAGAACCAAGTGGGTCTGGGTCAAAAAAAAAAAAAAATGTGAAAAATGTTAAGATAAAAAAAAAAAAACATTTATCACTGAATAAAAAATAAATAAAAATATACACTACACAAATTAGGTATCGCCGCGTCCGTAATGACCTGATCTATTAAACGGTCATGTTACTTTTCCCGCACGGTGGACGCCATAAAAATAAAAAAATAAAAACTATGAGAAAATTGAAATTTTGCTCACCTTACTTCCCAAAAAAGGTAATAAAAGTGATCAAAAAAGTCGCATGTACGCCAAAATAGTACCAATCAAACCATCATCTCATCCTGCAAAAATCATACCCTACCCAAGATAATCGCCCAAAAACTGAAAAAACTATGGCTCTTAGACTATGGAAACACTAAAACATTTTTTTTTGTTTCAAAAATGAAATCATTGTGTAAAACTTAATTTAAAAAAAGTATACATATTAGGTATTGACGCGTCCGTATCGACCAGCTATCACATGACCTAACCTCTCAGGTGACCACCGTAAAAAAAAAAAAAAACGGTGTAAAAAAAGCCATTTTTTGTCATCTTAAATCACAAAAGTGTAATAGCAAGCGATCAAAAAGTCATATGCACCCCAAAACAGTGCTAATTAAACCTTCATCGCATCCCACAAAAAATGAGACCCTACTTAAGATAATCGCCCAAAAACTAAAAAAACTATGGCTCTTAGACTATGGAGACACTAAAACATTTTTTGTGTTTTAAAAATGAAATCATTGTGTAAAACTTACATAAATAAAAAAAAAATTGTATACATATTAGGTATCGCTGCATCCGTGACAACCTGCTCTATAAAATTACCACATGATCTAACCTGTCAGATGAATGTTGTAAATAACAAAAAAAAGTGCCAAAAAAGCTATTTCTTGTAACCTTGCCGCACAAAAAGTGTAATATAGAGCAACCAAAAATCATATGTACCCTAAACTAGTACCAACAAAACTTCCACCCTATCCCGTAGTTTCTAAAATGGGTCACTTTTTTGGAGTTTCTACTCTAGGGGTGCATCAGGGGGGCTTCAAATGTGACATGGTGTCAAAAAAACAGTCCAGCAAAATCTGCCTTCCAAAAACCATATGGCATTCCTTTCCTTCTGCGCCCTACCGTGTGCCCGTACAGCAGTTTACGACCACATATGGGGTGTTTCTGTAAACTAAAGAATCAGGGCCATAAATCCTGAGTTTTGTTTGGCTGTTAACCCTTGCTTTGTAACTGGAAAAAAAATATTAAAATGGAAAATCTGCCAAAAAAGTGAAATTTTGAAATTGTATCTCTATTTTCCATTTAATCTTGTGCAACACCTAAAGGGTTAACAAAGTTTGTAAAATCAGTTTTGAATACCTTGAGGGGTGTAGTTTCTTAGATGGGGTCACTTTTATGGAGTTTCTACTCTAGGGGTGCATCAGGGGTGCTTCAAATGGGACATGGTGTCAAAAAACCAGTCCAGCAAAATCTGACTTCCAAAAACCATACGGCGCACCTTTCCCTCTACGCCCCGCTGTGTGGCCGTACAGTAGTTTACGGCCACATATAGGGTGTTTCTGTAAACGGCAGAGTCAGGGCAATAAAGATACAGTCTTGTTTGGCTGTTAACCCTTGCTTTGTTAGTGGAAAAAATGGGTTAAAATGGAAAATTAGGCAAAAAAATTTAATTCTCAAATTTCATCCCCATTTGCCAATAACTCTTATGCAACACCTAAAGGGTTAACGAAGTTTGTAAAATCTGTTTTGAATACCTTGAGGGGTGTAGTTTATAGAATGGGGTCATTTTTGGGCGGTTTCTATCATGTAAGCCTCACAAAGTGACTTCAGACCTGTAGTGGTCCCTAAAAATTGGGTTTTTGTAAATTTCTGAAAAATTTCAAGATTTGCTTCTAAACTTCTAAGCCTTGTAACATCCCCAAAAAATAAAATATCATTCCCAAAATAATTCAAACATGAAGTAGACATATGGAGAATGTAAAGTCATCACAATTTTGGGGTGTAGTACTATGTATTACAGAAGTAGAGAAACTTTACTTTAGAGAAGTTTTTGGTAAATTAGGTATTTTTAATGCAAAAAAAAATATTTTTTTTACTTCATTTTACCAGTGTCATGAAGTACAATATGTGACGAAAAAACAATCTCAGAATGGCCGGGATAAGTCAAAGTGTTTTAAAGTTATCAGCACTTAAAGGGACACTGGTCAGATTTGCAAAGAAAGGGACACTGGTCAGATTTGCAAAAAATTGCCAAGTCCTTAAGGTGAAATAGGGCTGAGTCCTTAAGGGGTTAAATCCATCTAGGGTACTCCGGGTCCTATAAGAGAATTGATTAAAAGGGTTGAGTCAATTATTTTTTTTTAAATATCTTTTTATTAAGTTTCGTGAGATTCCATACAATGTCAAAGAAACAGCATGTCATTAAGCAATTAGGAAGTGTTACATTCTCTTCCATTCAGCATTGCAGTACATCAAATAAAGCAAAGATAAAGCAAATCACGTATTACAATTGGAATCTAATTTTCAATTTTTACCCCCCCCCCCTTTAATTGCCCTTTCCCGTAAACTGGTATATCTCCGCCCTCCTCCCCCTCCCCCCGCCCCCAACTGATGCTATTTGTTGCCCTACATAATTTCCAGAGAATCATAATTCCAATAGAGGTGCCATCCCCTAGGCAGAGGAAGAGAATAAAGTGAACCTTTTATCCCTAGGGACTCAATATACACTCCCCCCCCTACAGAGGTACTTGCTCCCTATCAGTGCACCCGCCCCCGAGTAATTCTAAGGATATCTGCTGGGCCTCATCCGGATACTTTGAAAGGCCCCAAATCTCCCTTCAGGTCCTCCTTTAGATACCATGCTGTCAACCTGAATGGGTTCAATATTTTTGTGTATTCTGAACATGGAACGTACGACAAAGCAAACAGTTTCCAAGTTTGAAAGAAGCGCTGTCCTAGTACCTCCTTACATTTTAACGCTTCTAGCCATTCCAAATGAAATAAGTTACGCATTTGTGCTACTACCATTTCCCTAGTGGGGACCTCAGTTGATAACTACATCTTAAGTAGGCATCTTTTAGCGACCATAATCAGTTTGTGACCCACCAATGGTACCCTAGATAGGTCGTCTCCCTTCTCCCCTGAACCCTGGTTAGCAATTTGATTTGCCGCATCGCAGTGTAGTATTGCCAGCGATGGTGTAATTGCAGCGCGCACCCTGCTAATCTTGCTTAACATCTGGCTGATCTCATCCCAATACTTGCTCAATTTAATACAGGCCCATAAACCGTGATATAAGTCAGACCTGGGAGTGTCACATTTGGGGCACGCTGTTATTCTCTCTGGATTGGTTGGGGAATTAGGTATGTCAAATCCGTATACGGCATGATGCAAAATTTTTACGTGGGTTTCCCTCCAAGTTTCATTAATTATGGCCTTGCGCAATGCTACGATTCCCGTCCATACCATTTCGTGAATCTCTGCCACCCCCAGTTCTCGGGCCCATTTCTTAAATATTCCCTTAGGGTCTAAAGCTCTCCACCTGTCTCTCAGCGCCTGATGTAACATTGAAAGTGATCTCTTTGCCGAGGTCCTAAGGAATGAATCAAAGTCATTTTGCTTCCACTCTTTTGACAAGTCACTAGATAAGCTCCTACAGTAATTTCTTATTTGAGTGTATTGCATGAATGAGGATCTTCCCAATGTAAATTTGCCCTCTAATTCCCGCAAAGTCGCCCACCTCCCTTCAGATTCGTGGAACAGGTCTCCTATTTTATTTATCCCCTTAAGGGCCCAATCTTTGAAGAATACATTATCCTTGCCTGATATAAAGGAAGGGTTTCCCCTCAAGGGGAGGTGCTTGGAAATCTGGTATGGAAGATGGAAGTGGGTTCTAAGTTTTTTCCATACTACTGTCGTGTCCCTCACTACGAGAGAGGATTTGATGTGTACCGGTAAAGTGGGTCTTTTAGCGTGTAGCAGAGCCACCAGGTCCCAGGGCCGTACTAGCTCCCTCTCTAGGGCCAGGTTTGAGTAGTGAGTCGTCTCATTACCCCAATCTAAGATGTGCCTACTTATGCATGTCAGGTTATAACGTCTAAGATCCGGAAAATTCAGGCCTCCCTCCTCCTTTCTAAGTTTTAGTTTATCCAGCGATATTCTGGGCCTTTTTCCTTGCCAGATGAAGCGAATGAACCTGCTTTCCAGTAGTTGGATATCCGCATGGCGAAGGAGAAGTGGAATAGTCTGGAGTGGATAAAGGAGCTTGGACATATTCATCATTTTAATGAGATGGCACCTCCCCACCAGGTTTAAAGGTAGTCCCTGCCATCTATCTAGCTCTTGCACAATCTTGGCAATGAGAGGGGGAAAGTTTAGTGAATATAATGAGTGCGGGTCTCTGCCAATGTTTATGCCCAAATACTTGATGCTCCCTCTCGCCTTTGCTACGCTTAAATGCTTAGGCAACTGATATCCCCCTATATCTTTCTGGGATAGGGCTAACAACGCACACTTTGAAGCATTCAATCTGTACCCTGAATAGGATCCGAAGTGGTTCAGTGCTAGGAAAATCCGTTCCACATGCTTTTTCAGGTTAGCTACAAATAGTATTATATCGTCTGCGAACAACGCCGCCTTTATTTGCCTAGTGCCTATCCCTATCCCTTCATATAGATCTGAGTGACATAAGAACTTAGCTAATGGCTCTATTGACAGATTAAACAAGAGGGGTGATAGAGGGCAACCCTGGCGTGTCCCCTTTTGGAGGTGAAATGGTTTGGATAAAAATCCCGGGGTATATATCCGTGCTCTGGGGAGTCTGTATAATTTTGAAAGGAAAACCCTGAAAGTCCCTGTGAAACTCATCCTATCCAAAACTGCCTCCAGCCATGCCCACCTTACATTATAAAATGCTTTTTCCGCATCCAGAGTGAGCATGGCTGGAGTCTCCCCGGGCCTTGGCTGGTGACAGACCCTATCCAGCACCGTTAACACCGTGCGTATGTTGGTAACTGCTGACCGGCCCTGCACAAATCCCACCTGCTCTTTACCGATGAGTGATGGTAATATGGTCGCCAAGCGATCTGCAATGATCTTTGAAAGTATTTTAGTGTCCACATTGATAAGTGAGATTGGTCTATAAGACCCTGGTAATAAGGGGTCCTTACCGGGCTTGGGAAGCAGTTTGATATAAGAGACATTTTCCTTATCTGGGGACGCTGTGCCAATTAGTACATCGTTATACCATTTCACTAGGACCGGGGACACCTGACCTAGCAGTGCCTTATAGTATTCCCCTGTATACACGTCCGGGCCAGGCGCCTTTGCATTCCCTAACTTTTTAATAACAGACTGTAGTTCTTCCAGACTAACCTCCCCATTAAGATATTGTAGTTGTTCCGTGGTGAGGCACGGTAATTTGACCTTTTCCAGTAAAGAATCTGTAAGGTCAGGCTTAGTATCATCCTGGTACAATGCCTCATAATAATCGCCTAGCATTGAGTTTATCTGACATGGGTCAGTAGTGACTCGTCCTTTCCCTTCCTTGAGCCCGGCTATGAACTGAGGGGCTCGTCTGCCTTTTGCAAGGTTTGCCAGCAGGCGTCCGGATTTATTTCCGAATTTGTGTAATGTTTCTGTGTAAGGTTTGCGTTATTTAGCAGCTCCCTATCCTTCTCATTGGCCTCAAAAGCACCCCTAGCATCTATCCATTTCTGCCTATTTGCTGCGGTAGGAATCTTCCTGTATTCCTGGCATGCGCTCCGTACTAACAGACTAGTTTGCTCAAATCGTACTTGAGCTTGTTTTCGTTGACCAAAAACATAGCTCATAATCCTCCCCCGTATGACCACTTTAGAAGCATTCCATAACAGCTCCGGCGAATCCGCATGCTCCTGATTGTCTCCCATATACTCCTCCCACCAAGCAATTAATTTGTTGACAAAGTCTTCACTTGTTGTCAAATGTGAAGGGAATCTCCACAGATAATCATGACCCTTGGGGTATGTATCCCTAATCTGAATCCAGACTGGGGAGTGATCTGATATCACCAGGTCGCCAATATCCGCCTTTTCCACCCTCCTCATCAAATTGGAGCTGGTCAATATATAATCGATACGCGACCAGGAGTCCTGTGGGTGGGAATAGAAGGAGTAGGAACTTTCATCAGGGTGTAATTGGCGCCATGGATCCACCAAAGTCACCCCTTCCATCAACCTGCCTAGTGCTCTGTCATGCTTGCTGGCCGCCACCCTTGGGGAGATGCCTCGCTGCCTATCTTCCTCCCCCTTCACCACTGAATTAAAATCTCCCCCCACTATTTTGTTCTCGCATGGGTCAGATAACAATTTAGATTCTAGTTCTTTAAAAAAACTCCCGTTATTTTTGTTGGGACCATAGACATTGTAAACACTGTAATGGACATCTTGGACTACAATGTGAATTTGGATCAACCGTCCTCCTTCATCAAATGATGTTCCCTGGACCTGGCAATTCAAATCTTTGTTAATAAGGATCAATACTCCAGCCTTCTTGGCTACTGAGGCCGACCCGTATACTTTGCCTACCCACAATTTATTCATTCTTGTAAAATCACCTTCTGCTAGGTGTGTCTCCTGAAGTAGCGCTATATCCGGTTTAGCCCTCTTCAAGTGACGCAGCACCATCCACCTCTTTTGGGGTGACCTAAGCCCCTTCACATTCCAGGAAATGACCTTCATGTTCCTGTTTCCTTTGGTGATGTATAATATAATGTCGAAGAGCCTTATACCTCTCCACTCCTTCTATTAGACTATATCTCCCTGGAAAATCGGACAACAAATCCCCTGCAATTCTAGTAAATTCCCTCCCCCCCTCTTAACTATGGGACGTTAATCGTCAACAGCAACGATCAGGTAACCCCTACTCCTCAACCTTATTCTTTCTGTTATTGGGACTCCCTTTTTTCTAAGCTGCCAGGAACTCCCCATCCCTCACCTCCTTTGTCCTGCCGTGCTATTACATCATAGTACGTCACCTAGCAGGTGAAGCTGGCGGCCTGCTCATCATCAGTAAATGCAACTTAACTAAAACATAGTAAAACATGTTAGCGCCCGTAATGATATCTATGCCCTTATCCTCCCTTGTCCCTGGGAGAGCATTGCTCTGCAATTCGCCATGACAGGCGAAATTGAGTCCTTAACTGACACGGGACATCCGACCTCTTCCTGGAGGCTGCTCTCTGCCTCTGCGGTCTCGTTCTCTTTGAGGAAGGTATTTCCCATCCGGGCCGTTTGGACTCTCCCTCCGCTTGGAATTAGTACCATCTCGGCCCGCCAGGTCCCTCACGTCCTCGGCGGTCAGTAGGTCCTGTAGCGACTCTGTCGTGTCAGAGGGGTCGTTGAAAGCGGCGGTAGTGCCATCTAGCATGGCCACTCTCAGTGTGGCCGGGTATTGTAACTGAAATTTGACTTGTCGGTGGAACAAGGCAGAGCATAAACCACTGAACTCCCTCCTTTGTTTTGCAACTTGTGCCGAATGGTCCGCGAATAGCAATATGGCCTGTCCCCTGATCTTCAAAGGACCTCTCCTGGTTCTATAAGCCCTGAGAATCGCCTCCTTGTCGCAGTAGTCCAAGTACCTCATGATGACTGGACGGGGTCTCTGTGGAAGGCTATTGCTGTCTCGGTTAGGGGAACTGCGTGGGTCTGGAGGCAGTCCGACCCTGTGTGCCCGCTCCACTTTATGCTTTCCATCTAGCCCCAGAGCCCTTGGTAGGTCAATTTCACATATCTCCTTAAGGGCCTGCGCTTTAACCCCCTCCGGTAGGCCGAGAAGTCTCAAGTTATTCCGCCTGGAACGGTTCTCTAAGTCCTCGAGGCGATCCCTCAGGATGATGTTATGTTTCTGCAGTTCTTGGATGGCCATGTTAGACTTGGAATTCTCCTCTTCTATAGATGTACACCGCTGTTCCAGGTCCACTAGGCATGCGTCATGTTGCGCCACCGTTTCATGCAGCTGCTGTAGGGACATTGCCAGCGTTTTGGAGAGTGTCTCTTTTATATCTGGCGCCAGATGTCTGGCTACTTCTATGGCCAGTGATTTGTAATCAATTTTGGTCAAGTCCGATATATCCTCAGGCTGCGAGTTTGGTAGAGCATCTATGACACTCTCTACTGCGCTCGAGGGGGACGCAGGCTCCAGGGCCTCCATCTTGTCTGGCACGCTGGTGTCTGATTGTGCAGCGCCGCTCCGTACCTCTTTTCTGCCGCTACGGAGCAGGTATCTATCCATGGGCCTCTTGTCAGGACGTTCTGGGGCGGTCAGGATCGCTGTCCCGTCCCCTGTTACGCCGGTATGTCGCGTCCGGAGCTCTGTATAGGTGAGGGATGGACGGAGCTTACTTACTCCACGTCCTCCATCTCAGCACCGGAACCGGAAGTCCGATTTAATTTTATCTTGCTAATGTCTAGTTTCACGTTTGAGTTGGCTTACACCTTTCATGACTTAAAACTGGTCAATACCACAGGCCTTAGGTGTCTGTAAAATCCAGATTACTATTCAATTCTATTGATGAGTTCAGTATTACATGGGCATACTGAATACGTTTCACCATATAGAAGCTCAACAGAAGTGGTAGTGTTATTTTCACATCATGGCTAACATTTAGTAGTATAATGTCAGGCAGTTGTGATTAAAGAAGAACTCCTGCAAAAATGTTATTCTCTGGCCTGCTAGAAAGGTACATGATGTAATCTGTAGTGAATGTAATGTCTGTATCTGTGAGTTATCTCCTCCCTTCTGCTTCTCAGCTATGTCATGTGACCAGCAATCAGACTTTACAAACAACACATCTTAGGTGTGGATAGGACGTCATTTTATCTATATACAGATGTAGCAGGGTTAGCACTCAAGCTCTTAACTCAAATTTCTTAACTCATCGCGTTATCTTGAGACAAAAGCTATTGAAAAGCAATTGAAAGTGTTTGCTTAACTCATTTAGTTTAGATAACAAGTCTCATAAATCATGAGTGTTAACTCTACAACAGCTGTATTCCTATCGGAGTCTCAATGTCAGTATCACAGGAATGAATAAAGAAGTAACAACTGACTTCCTGTCCTGTGTCAGTTGGAGATCAGAGAGTTGGTCACATGACACAGCTGAGGATCAGAACGGAGATTATAACTCACAAATACAATCACTGATGAGAAGATTACATTCACTACAGAATACCTTTCTTACAGGTCAGAGAATACATTTTTTTGCATGCGTTCTTAAAGATTAGAATACAGACATAAATGTAGACACTGAAGTCACCTGCAAATCCACATATGATATTTATGTAATTGAGTGTTTTTGCGGGATGCAAAATGTTGGACATACCACTCAGAAGCTCCATAATAGGGTCAACCAAAACTGCGACAATGGAAAAACAAACTATGACAAACAAAGGGTAGCCAGACATTGTGCCTTGACACATGGTAGTGACCCGAAAAGTTTCAGAGTTATCCTTATGGCTTACGTGCCCCCTGAGTCCTACCAAAAGTTTGAAGTTATCTTATAAAGAAAAGTGTATTGAATCTATAAGTTGGAGTCCAATCATCCCTGTGGTTTAAATGAGGTGGTTGTGACTGTCTTGTAAATAGTTAAAGAAAATATTAATATTACTCTTGAAAATATTTTACTTTTATATATTGGATATTTCTTTTTGGACTTAATAAGATATCTATAGTAATTCTGTTAATACTGAAGGGCCAGCACATAATGGTCTCCTTTAATAACAATATTTTCATTTTTCCCTACAGTATAAGCCTGACCCCTAGTGGCCAGTATTAGTAATGCAGGAATCTATTATAGCGAGTACAATATATAATTTTAGATTTTATACTGCATACTTTAGCATAATAATAGTTTTTTATTGTTCATTTATGTTTTTATTTTTATCTTCAATTTTAAGTTGTATCCTTTTATCTTTCATCCTGGTTTTTATTATTATTTTGGATTATTATTGCTATAGTTGCAAATGATACCTTACACCAGTTCCTTTGCTGGTGTATATCTACATGTTGGTGCACAGAGATGCATCTGATGCAAACGGTGGGCGAATGAGGACCAGGTTCTAAAACACAGGTCTTGATAAATCTCCCCCCAAGTGTTTCCACAAACCAGTTGCCTAGGCAGAAGGAAATTAAGCAGGCAATAACCTTTGCTATCACACTTTAAAAGTTTATAAATAGTTAATAACCAAGAAAAGAACTCCCTAAGTTTAAAAATCTGATGTCTGTTTCAAGGATTTATTATTTTTCCTATGTGATTGATGCACTTTGGCAGAATAACTTAGAATTTACTTTACTTCGCGGTTGAGCAATCTATAGTTAGTAGAGTTGAGCAGACACCTGGATGTTTGGGTTCGACGGGTTTGGCCGAAATTCACAAAAAAGTTTGAGTTCAGGACCCGAACTTGACCCTGAACCAGAACCCCATTAAAGTCAATGGGGACCCGAACTTTTGAGCACTAAAATGGCTCTAAAAATGTAATGGAAAGGGCTAGAGGGCTGCAAATGGCATCAAAATGTGGTTAAGAGCATAGCAAGTGCTCTGCAAACAAATGTGGATAGGGAAATGACTTTAAATAACATAAAATACGTAAAAATAAAAAATAATAATCTTGATCTAGGAGGACGAGGTCCATATGGAGTAGGAGGTTGAGGAGGCGGTGGATGTGGTGGTATAGGTGGAAGTGGCGGTGGAGGAGGAGGAGGTAACCTACATTGCTTTTTGGTTTCACATTTATTTTTATTTTTTTAAATTAGGGTACACCCCAAAACATTGGGAAATATAACCTGTGATAACCCCCTCCAGTCGTTCTAAACACACGTTCAGACAATACACTGGCTGCAGGGCAGGCCAGCACCTCCAAGGCATAAAGGGCAATTTCAGGCCATGTGCCCAATTTGGAGACCCAGAAGTTGCAGGGGCTGACCCCTGTCAGTCAGTTCGTGTAGGCGTGTGCAAACATACTGCCCCACCATGACGCACGTCCCCGTGATGTTCACAATCTAATTGGATATCTGCTCTATTAACTTTCGATGTTCTTTTCTAAGCCTACCATGTTGATCACGGTTAGCGGCGAATCAGGGTTCCACACCGGAGAGGGAGAGTGAGAAAGAGATACCACATCCAAGGGAGGTCAATGTCTGCAATGTGATCGAGCTGAAATGTGGGACAAGTTATTAAAGTGGAAGGATTGAATGAAAGGGCCAATTAAAGACAAATTTTAGAAATTTAAGTCCCTGTCACCTACGCAGAGCAGGGGTTTTTCATCTGCAAAAATAGGTTAATGTTACCCACCAATGGAACAGACGATATTTTTAAATTTCGGTCCCTGTCAACTATGTAGAGCAGGGGTTTATTCACGGCAAAACTGGGTTCATGTCACCCACCAATTGAACAGACGATTTTACAAAAATTAGGTCCCTGTCACCTATGCAGAGCAGGGGTTTGTTTACAGGAAAATTGGTAAAATGTCACCTGACAATGTAACAGACAAATTTTTTAAATGTATGTCCCTGTCACCTATGCTTAGCAGAGGTTTAATCACAGCAAAAATGGTCAAATGTCGGGGCGTGGCTATCTGCCGGCATGAGCGCACGCACTTAAGAGCGCCTCCGTTCCCTGTACAGAATCCTGAATAATCCTGCCAAGCTGCCTACTCCAAATTCTGAGTGGCAAGTGCAGAGGAGAAGGAGGAAGCCTAGGCAGCACGACATGGGTCCCAGCAAGGCGCAATCCGCGGCTGATAAACTCAAGGGGCCAGATTTATCATGACTCTGACAGCTCACTCCACTTTCACATATGGCTAAAGTCAGTTTTAGCCAAGTCAGATTTATGATCGGCCCTTTAAGACTGTAATAAATGTGGTTTGACGGTAGCAGTTTATCCGTCAGTAAGCAGCTTTACAAAAGTCGCACATCTTTACGAAAAAGTCGCACATTTTTATGAAAAAGACGCATGTTCTATTAAAAAGTCTCATAAGATAAGCATGGTCCTCACTGGAGTGAATTTGCGACTTTTTGGCGACTTTTTAAATAGTCCCAATAGTAAATCTGTCTAGAGATTCATTTACATAAGAAAACACGCCCACTTTCAGAAAACTGGCGAGCATAGTGCAGAGCAGAAAAAAGTCGCAAATTTGTGCGCAGTTTTAGCGTTTGGGACTTTTTAGGGGACTTTTTCACTCCATTATTCTGACCTGAGCTAATGATAAATCTTGCCCAAGGAGTATGCCCGTCAGGACAACCAACATGGCGCTGCGGCTCCTGCCACTCCACGTGCAGCCGTGACGCGCGGGCTGGCCGCGCAACAGATGGAGCCTGAGGATGCTGGAGAACCTGAAATTACATTGAAAGCGGTGTCGGAACAGCTCCTGACAGCGATTTCTTCCTGCCAGTCCTCCCTCACACATAAAATCGAGGCAGTACGGGTGGACCTTGGGCCTGCTTAGGCAGAACGTACAGCAGCTGAGGGAGAGAGTGAAACAGACGGAGGATCAAGTATCAGCTCTGGAGGACTACACCAGGCCACTGGACTCGAGACTGCAGGAGGTTGAGCGGTCTGTCGGGCTATGGCGGCAGAAATGCGACGACCTGGAGAATAGGCCCCGGCGCAACAATGTGCAGATCCTGGGCATCCCAGAAAGAGCGGAGGGGTGAGATCCTGCCAACTTCCTAGAGGTATGGTTCAAGGTCCAATTCCCCGATGCCACATTCTCTGCAGCGTACGCGGTCGAAAGAGCACACAGGGTCCCTGCCAGACGACCTCGGCCAGGAGCTCCGCCACGGCCTTTGCTAGCCCGTCTGCTCAATTGGAAGGATCGGGACTTAATTCTCAGTCAAGCAAGGAGAAAGGGAGTGCTCATGCATGATAATGCTAACGTGTCACTGTTAGCTGATTTTTCTGCGGACTTGCAAAAGAAGAGGGGCACCTTCGTTTCAGTTAAAGGGGTTGTCCGGGTTCAGAGCTGAACCCGGACATACCCTTATTTTCACCCCGGCAGCCCTCCTGAGCCTGGCATCGGAGCATCTCATGCTCCGATGCGCTCCTGTGCCCTGCGCTAGATCGCGCAGGGCACAGGCTCTTGTGTTTACAATAACACACTGCCGGGCGGTAACTTCCGCCCAGCAGTGTGTTCGGTGACGTCACCGGCTCTGAGGGGCGGGCTTTAGCTCTGCCCTAGCCGTTTTACTGGCTAGGGCAGAGCCAAATCCCGCCCATCAGTGCCGGTGACGTCACCGGGGTTCCTGTCAGCCCCATAGAGAGCCCCGGTACGTCACCGGAACTCAGAAAAATGCCTTTGCCCTGCGCGATTTAGCGCAGGGCAAAGGAGAGCATCGGAGCATGAACTGCTCCGATGCTCATGTCAGGGGGGCTGCCGGGGGGGAAATGGAGGGCTGTCCAGGTTCAGCTCTGAACCTGGACAACCCCTTTAAGAGACGTCTCCGTGAACTGAACCTGCAATACTCTATTGCCTATCCAGCGCATCTCCGCGTAATTGACGGTGACCGATCAGTCTTTTTCACCGACCCAAAGGAAGCAGAGGACTGGATTTTCCAGGCGCCCAAGACTACACTAGTTATATTGTTAAATCTGGCACCGCAAGTATACTTTGCCACTGCGAAGTGCAATATGTGTGCCTTGCTACTACGTACATGTGCATTTGTTGCTCCATTAATGGCACAATGTGAGACATTTTGATACCAGACCACCAAGGACCCAAGGCTAGTTGATGTTGTTCAGAATGCAGGCTAAGGGGGGTCTGGGTGCTCATGTATGTACCCATCCTTTATTCCTCAGCTCCCGCAGCTGTACTATTACATATGTACAGGGAATGTTCGGCCACCAGTATGGGTTTAACATCTATTTTCCCGTACAGGTCCCCGAATACTTTGCCGCAGAACTAACACAATAATGTATGCACTAGATGTATATCTAGAGTTGTTAGTTTACCACATGTTATGTTATGTGTTCCTTTTGTTGTTGAAGGCATGGTCATCTAATAACCTCAAATTGGATGGGGATGAGAGGCGGTTACTAGTGATGCAGAGGGACCTAGTAGTGATGATCTGGAATTTGAGAGGCTTGGGGGCTCCGAACAAGAGAATAGTGGTATTCTCGCACATAAGAAGGTATAGCCCTCATATCCTGGGACTTGAGGAAACTCACTTGTCAGCCGACACTGGGAATAGAATCATTAAACCGTGGGTGCAGTGGTCTCTGCAGGCGTCTGGAACCTTGCACTCTAGAGGAGTGGCCATACTTGTTCGCAAGAATCTCATATGGGAGTTGCAGCAGTCTGTCACAGACCCTGAGGGGCAGTACATTTTGGTATATGGAGTCATTAATCATGTCCCTTATGTTATTATTAATCTATATAATCCCAGCCCCCCCCCCCCCCCCAGCCAGGGTTTCACTCCTCCAGACAGTGCTGGGATTTGCCGCTCAGTATCCATTACTCTGTATGGGGGACTTTAACATGGTCATGCAGGAGGGTCTGGACAGATATCATCCAGCTGTGCCGAGAGTGGATGGAGTTTCTTCTGTTACCACTCTATTTAGAATTGCCGCGGAGATGGGGTGGCTGGACTTGTGGAGAATTAGAAACCCGCAGCTGAGAGGATACTCCTGTTTTACTCCCGCTAGAGGCGCGCTATCTAGAATTGACTATGTACTGGGCAATGCTGCAGTATACACGGATCTGATTGATATCCACTATGAACCGCAGGGTCCATCAAACCACGCCCCGGTTGTGGCACGTCTGAGAGGGCCTGGGGCCGCCTCTAGAAGGGGTAAAATGAGAATCTATCCTTTCTGGCTCACTCTTTTGACCCAGAATGACAGAATCCCTGATCAGCTACAGGTCTTCCTAGAAATGCAGGGTGGGGAGATGGAGGATTTGCTACTATGGGACACCCTGAAAGCTTACCTGAGGGGCTGCTCAAAGTCCTCCATTTCCTATGTAAAAAAAGAACACAGCTCGACAGGAAATGGACTTACACGCAAAATGTAGGGAAGCTGAGGTCTCCTTCTGCTCAGATCCCACGGAAGCGAATAGGATAGAGTGGATGGCTAGAGGTAGATCTTACATGGTTCATCTTAAAGAAAAGAGTGAGCGCAGGATATTCTTTATAAAGCAGCAGTCCTTTGAGTCTGGGGATAGAGCGGGTAAACTCCTAGCTCAAATTGCTAAAGCCAATCAAATGTCTCCCCCAGTCATACGCATACAGAACACCGAGGGTCAGATGGAGGAATCTGTGGATGGAATTCTGAACAGTTTCAGGTGCTTCTACCAATCGCTGTATAGTTCCGCGGCGCATTACACCGATAGGGAGCTGTGTGAGTATATTGCCGAGGTATCTCATCCTAGACTTAGTGCGGAGGACAAAAACCTGCTAGATAAAGACATATCTTTGGAGGAAATCCAGCTAGCTTACAGGATCTGCCTGCTGGGAAGGCGCCGGGTCCTGACGGAATCCCTGTGGAGGTATATTCTAGATATAAATGCAATCGCACTCTGCAACCAGCACTCTGCCCTGCCTTCATGCTGGATGTTGAATAAGGCATTGGTGTACATTTTGGCCAAAGCCCTGGAGGCTGGTTTTAAAGTCAGTATAAAACTGAGTCTGCTTATATAACACCTACCTGTAGCCATTTGGCTCCAGGAGAAGTATATAGTGGGCCTAGCATGCATGTTGGTACTTGCAACCCTGGATCCGATTAAAGCTGTAATGGCACCGGAAGGGGTTAATAGCAGAGTGTGCTTGGCGTGCATGTTGTACCTGCGCTCCCTGGACTTTGTGTGGCTGTCATGGCCCATAACAGGTATGAACTAGTGTTAGGGACCACTCATGAAGGCGACCTTGACGTGGTGAGTGGCTTATTACGCTTTGGCCAAAATGTACACCAATGCCTTATTCAACATCCAGCATAAAGGCAGGGCAGAGTGCTGGTTGCAGAGTGCGATTGCATTTGTGTTTTTGCGTTTGTATCTGTATTTCGCCATAGCAATGAGCACCTGCATACAATGTTGTGTGGGCTGAACCCCCTACATTATATTCTAGATATATTGAGATTCTAGGACCCAAACTGTACTCAGCGTCCCTCCAGCGACACCAACTCCCTGAAACAATGTATGATGCTACTATTGTAGTAATACTAAAACCAGATACCCGAGTGAATGTGGCTCTTATAGGCCAATTTCACTCTTAAATTTAGATTACAAGATCTTAACTAGGCTCCTAGCCTCCCGATTAAACAAAGTAATAACTTCCATTGTACATCAGGATCAAGTTGGATTTATGCTGGGCAGAACGACCTCTGACAACATTAGAAGAGCACAGGTTATGGCACAGATAGGGACGGCAGAGGGGAGAAGATGGGCCCTAGCGTCTCTTGACACGGCCAAGGCCTTCGATTCTGTAGAATGGCCCTTCCTGCTGCAGATCTTGACGGACTTCGGATTTGGCCCTAAGTTTGTTAGATGGATTGAAATCTTGTATCGGAGACTTAAAGCTAATATACTTGTAAACGGCACACAATCTGAATCCTTTACGCTCCACAGGGGTACCAGACAGGGCTGCCCCCTCTCCCCAGTGTTGTTTGCTGTAGTGATAGAACACTTGGCCCTGCAAATTAGACAAGGTGAGTCCTTTTTGGGGATATCTAGGGGAAACAGAGAAGAAAAAATAGGCCTATATGCTGATGACCTCCTCCTGTTTATGGGTGAGCCAGAGCGAACTCTCCCGCGTGCAATAGATGTGATAGAGAAGTTTGGCACTTCTCGGGCTTACACATAAACTGAACAAATTCTGCTATTATGCCTCTATGGGCACATGACTGGCCGGAAAGATTTCATAATTTGCCAGTGGTGGATCACTTTAAATACCTTGGAATTATAATCACAAGGGACCCTTACACGTCGGTGGCAAGAAATATAGACCCTATAGAATCTCTGTTTATTGATAAGTTTAAGACTTGGAAGTCTTTGCCGCTGTCGGTAATGGGAAGATTAAACTTAGTCAAAATGATATTACTTCCAAAGGGTCTTTACCTCCTGCCACATGCATGTGCTCCGGTCCCCAAAGCCTTCTTTGATATATTGCATTCATTAACAGCTGCTTTTGTCTGGGGCAAGGCTAGAAGGAAGCTTTCCCTGAGCGTACTACAAAGATCTAAGCTTCAAGGGGGCAGCTCTGCCCGTTTTTTTCTTATATTACATTGCTGGTCAGCTGAAGTATATTGCTGCATGGGTAGCGCCGGGGGACTTACCGGGACCGGAGTTCTGGCTGAAAGAGTATCTTCATCTGACTACCCTGTGGCCGGTACTAGAATCCCTGGGCTTAGTACCTGCTCATAAGTTGGCTAATCAAGTATGGAAAGCTGCCAAACTTAATTCATATAAAGATTTGCCTGACGCCATTCTGGGATAATCCCATTTTTTCACACTTGGTAGACCTGGAGGGCTCTGTTGTTTGGAAAAGAAGTGGGGTCATCTCCCTGGAGGATTTATATGTGGGAGGAGTGTTGCGCTCTCTTTGGCAGATACAGGAGAAGTTTGAGATTCCCCACACTCTATTTTATAGGTAGTGTCAATTGAGACATGCTCTAGGCGCTCAGTTTAGTGGTGTGGGCCGTAGCATCTCCAAGTACCCCTTGATAGGGGTGTTAAGATCCCAAGGGCCCAAGGGAATCATATCTGTGCTATATACACATTTGTTGGGCGATCGCATGCTACTCCAGCCCCTGGAGGTGGAGGGGAGATGGAAAGTTTCCATCCCTAAGCTTGATGCGGAGGAATGGGAAGAGGCTCTGCTGGTGCCCACTAAGGTTTCCCCATCGGTAAATAATAGATTAACTCAACTGCTTATATTGCACAGAAGCTACCTATCCCCACTCAGATTGTACAAAATGGGGAGATCGCCTAACAGTAGATGTCACAGATGTCAGGAGGAGAGGGCTGATTTTTGGCATCTGATATGGGACTGTTACCATTTGCAGGCCTTCTGGAGAAGTGTGGTAGATGTCCTTTCGACAATGGTTCCTGCCCCAATAACAGTTTGCCCTAAAATATGTATCCTAGGAGTGTTAGATAAGGAGCTGTGGACGCACCGTCGGAGAGTGTTTCTGGGGGAGACCCTATTCTTAGCCAGAAAGGCGATAGCATTGAGATGGATGGCTGATAGGACTCTCACAATTAGCCAGTGGAAAGCATTGGTAAATCATGCTATGTCCATGGAAAAAGTGGTTTACCGACATAGGAAGTGCCCACAGAAATTCCAGAAGGTATGGGGGGAGTGGTGTTCTTCCCCTCAGACCTTGCACCCTTTGCATATGTACTCTATGTCGGGAGAGCCCTGACTGTAATACCCCACTGAATGGTTCACTCTAACGATCTGATCACTGTCCGCATATCATGTTTTATAATAGACCTCTTTGTAGATTTTGATATGATGGTTTACTGTATGGGGTACCCGCCTCTCATTTACATGTTACTGTATAACTTGCTATGAAGCTTGTGACTCCCCTGGGATGTGGGATGTGACTGCTTCCTGATGTTATATTTCATGCCTCTTGATAAACTTTAATAAAACGAGTTTAAAAAAAAAAAGGTCAAATGTCACCCAAGAATGTAACAGACAAATTAGTGAAATAATTTTACCTGTCTACTAGGTATAGCAGGGGTATATCACAGCCAAAAATTGGTGAATTTCACTAGAAAATGTAACAGACAAATTAGTGAAATGACATAAAATACATACAAAATAAATAAATAAATAAATAAAAAACTTGATTTATGAGGTGGAGGTCCATATGGAGTAGGAGTTTGAGGAGGCGGTGGACGTAGAGGTGTAGGTAGAGGCGACGGTAGAGGATGACGAGGTAGCCAACACTGTTTTTTGGTTTTAATTATTTTTTATTTAATTTTTTTATTAGGGTACACTCCAAAAGAGTGTGAAATATCCAAAACACAAACATGAGCAATTGTGCTGCAGTATAACAATGGCTGGTTAGGGCGGTATACATGTCTATTCTGCACAAGGTCCTGCTCCCCAAGTCCTGTGGGATCCATGCCTGGTTCATTTTAATGAACGTGAGCTTGTCCACGTTGGCTGTGGACAGGTGGCTGCGCTTGTCTGTGATAACCCCCTCCTGCCGTGTTAAACACACGGCCAGATAATACACTGGCTGCAGGCAGGCCAGCACCTCCAAGGCGTAAAGGGCAAGCTCAGGCCATGTGCCCAATTTGGAGACCCAGAAGTTGAAGTGGGCAGACCCGTCAGTCAGTACGTGTAGTCGCGTGCACACATACTGCTCCACCATGTTGCTGAAATGCTGCCTCCTGCTAAGACATTCCATATCAGCTGGTGGTGCAGTTAGCTGTGGCGTGCTGACAAACTTTTCCACATTTTGGCCATGCTAACCCTGCCTTCTGAGGTGCTGGTGGTGCCCCAGCTGTGTTGGCGACCTCTTCCTTCTCCTCTGCCTTCGCCTTGTGCTTCCACTGTGCCCCCGCTGTCAGGTGGGAATGCCACCAGCAGCGCATCTACAAGCGTGCGCTTGTACTCGCATTTTACAAGCGCACCAGGGAATTAAGGACGTTATGTTGTCCTTGTAACAGGGATCCAGCAGCATGGCCACCCAGTAATCAGCATAAGTTAGAATGTGGGCAACTCGGCAGTCGTTGCTGAGACACTGCAACATGTAATCTGTCATGTGTGCCAGGCTGCCCATAGGCAACGAAAAGCTGTCCTCTGTGGGAGGTGTATCTCTGTGTCCTCTGTATCCCCCCAGCCACACACCAGTGATGGCCATGAGCTGGTTTGGGTGCCACCCTGCTGTGAACACGGTTCCTCCTCCTCATTCTCCACCTCCTCATCCTCCAGAACTGTGCCCTGGCTGGACAATTGTCTACCAATTGTGCATTTGTGGGTGCAGGAACCCATTCTCAGAGCCACTTGTGAATGACTGGCCGGAAACCCTACAAAATGATCCCTCTTCCTCCTCCTCCTCCTCCTCCTCTTCCATCATCGCCAGCAGCGTTTTTTCAAGGACGCATAGAAGTGGGATAGTAACGCTGAGAAAGGCGTCGTCTGCACTGGCCATGTTGGTGGAGTACTCGAAACAGTGCAACAAGGAACACAGGTCTCGCATGGAGGCCCACTCATTGGTACTGAAATGCTGTTCCGCAGAGCGACTCACCCGTGCGTGCTGCAGCTGAAACTCCACTATCGCCTGCTGCTGCTCGCACAGTCTGGCCAGCATGTGCAAGGTGGAATGGGCACCTTGTGGGCACGTCGCATATGAGGCGGTGAGCGGGAAGGCCGAAGTTACGCTGCAGCACTGACAGGCGAGCAGCAGCAGGGTGAGAACGCCGAAAGTGCGCACAGACGGCCCGCACTTTATGCAGCAGCTCAGACATATCGGGGTAATTTTTAAGGAATCTCTGCACCACCAAATTCAGCACATGCGCCAGGCAAGGGATGTGTGTCAAACCGGCTAGTCCCAGAGCTGCTACGAGATTTCTCCCATTATCGCACACCACCTGGCCGGGCTTGAGGCTCACTGGCACCAACTACTTATCGGTCTGTTGTTCAAGGCCCGTCCACAGCTCCTGCGCGGTGTGGGGTTTGTCCCCCAAACAGATAAGTTTTAAAACTGCCTGCTGTCGTTTACCCCTGGCTGTGCTGAAGTTGGTGGTGAAGGTGTTACGCTGACCGGATGAGGAGGCGGTAGAGGATGAGGAAGCAGAGTAAGAGGAGGAAGCAACAGGAGGCAAAGAGAAGCGCCCTGCAATCCTCGGTGGTGGAAGGACATGCGCCAAATTGCTATCCGCCTCAGGCCCAGCCGCCACTGCATTTACCCAGTGTGCTCTTATGGAGAAATAACGTCCCTGACCGTGCTTACTGGTCCACGTATCCGTAGTTAGGTGGACCTTGCACAGATGGTGTTGCGCAGTGCACATCTGATTTTTTCCCCCACTTGGTTGTGCAAAGAAGGGATGGCATGCTTGGAAAAGTAGTGGCGGCTGGGCACGACGTACTGTGGGACAGCCATCGCCATAAGGATTTTAAAACTCTCTGTCTCCACCAGACAGAATGAGAGCATTTCAAATTTTGAAATGCTGGCATTCAGGGCCAGGGATCGCGGGTAGGTAGGGGGGTACTTCCTCTTCCGCTCCAGTGTTTGGGAGATGGAGAGCTAAACACTTCCATGGGACATTGTGGAGATGCTTGGTGACCCAGGTCGTGGTGTTGCTGGCAGATCCTCTGTTTGCGGGGTGGCAGGTGCCACTGTCACTCCAGAGGTGGATGAAGAGGCCAAGACTGCAGCAGAAGAGGAAGGAGGAGGAGACCTTTCTTGGTTTTTGAGGTGTCTACTCTTCTGATCATGCAGGTTGTGCTCAGGTTGAGAACGTTTATGCCTCGCTACCGGCTCTGATTGCACAGCGTGCAAACCACTTGTGTCTCGTCGTCAGCACATTGTCTGAAGAACTGCCACGCCAGGGAACTCCTGGGAGCTGGCTTTGGTGGGCTCGGTCCCTTGCTGCGGTGGGCAGTAGCAGGCGTACTGGACTGTCTAGGGGATGGCTGCTCCATTTTTGCACCCTGTTCCCTCTTCTGCTGTGCTGGTGGCTCTGTGCGACCACCGTCTCTTCCTACGAACTACACAGGTCACTCGCATGACCTTGAATCCATGTGGGGTGTCGAAAACCTCATCGTCCTCCACATCATCTGCCCTCCTTGTCAGTCTGCACACTTTCGAAAGCCATAGCAGTTGGCACCTGTGTTTCGTCATCATCCGAGACGTGCTGCGATGGTCCTCCCATGTACTCATCTTGAAACATAAGTGGTTGGGCATCTCTTCCACTTCTGGGTCAGGGCTAGGTGGATGGCCCTGGGAAACCCTGCTAGCAGGGTCATCAAAAAGCAGAAGAGACTGCTGCATGACTTGGGGCTCAGACTGCTTGGCTGATTTGCAAGAGGGTGAGTTGAAAGACTGATGGACATCGGCTGCAGGTGCCAACTCTGATCTTTCAGCAGGAAACTGGGTGGGAGACAATGTAAAGGAAATGGAGGCACTGTCAGCAACCCAATCTACTATCGCCTGTACTTGTTCTGGCCTCACCATTCAGAGAGCCGCATTAGGCCCGACCAAATAACACTGAAGGTTCTGTTGCCTACTCGCACCTGAGGAAGGTGTTTAACTTGTGCGTGTAGCTGGCACAGATCGACCACGTCCTCTCCCTGCAACAGGAGCTCTACCAGCAGCACCACGACCGGGGCCACGTGCCTTATTTGACGCTCTCCTCATATTTCTCAAATTTAGGATCTTGCCCAAAAGGGTGTTTTTTTAATAACAGAATAGCACAGTGGTATCTAAAGCATGTATCTCACACTAACAGATGCAGACAAGGCCACAAATTAAGTTTTTTGCCCATAAAGGGTCTTTTTTAAATAACAGAATAGCACAGTGGTATCTAAAGTGTGTATCGCACACTAACAGATGCAGACAAGGCTTCAAACTAAGCATTTTACCAAAAAAGGGTGTTTTTTTAATAACAGAATAGCACAGCGGTATCTAAAGCGTGTATCGCACACTAACAGATGCAGACAAGGCCGCAAATTAAGTTTTTTGCCAAAAAAGGGTGTTTTTTTTAAATAACAGAATATGACAGCGGTATCTAAAGCATGTATCTCACACTGACAGATGCAGCAAGGGCTGTAAAATTGAGTATTTTGCCCAAAATGGGTGTTTTTTACAACCCAGAAAATTAGAGCTGTATTTCTAGCTTAAATTGCACACTAACTAATGCGGCAGAGGCCCCAGATGGAGGGTATTGCGAAAAATGGGTGTTTTTTAAAAGCCAGAAAATTATTGAAGTATTTCAAGCTTGTTTTTAACAATCACAGATGCAGCAAAGGCTGTAATATTAGTACTGTGCCCATAAAGGGTGTTTTTTTAATAACAGAATATGACAGCGGTATCTAAAGCGTGTATCTCACACTGACAGATGCAGCAAGGGCTGTAAAATTGAGTATTTTGCCCAAAAATTTAGTTTTTTAAAACCCAGAAAATTATAGCTGTATTTCTAGCTTAAATTGCACACTGACTAATGCTGCAAAGGCCACAGATGTAGGGTCTTGCCAAAAATGGGTAGTTTTTTTAAACCCTGAATATAATTGCAGAGGTTCAAGCTTCTATTTGACTGTCACAAATGCACAATTGCACATATGCTGTGCTGGTGCACAAAACTTGCATAAAATGGCCGCCTAACAGACGGATTAAAAGTTTTTTTTCTGTGTCACTGGGCTCAGGGCAGGGTAAAAAGATTGTGCACTGCACCCACAAAACTAAATCTAAGTCGATTGCTGAGTTAACAAGCACTTCTGATTAAATATTCTGTCCTATTCTCTCCCTCACAGCAGCAGCATCCTATCCCTACACTAATCAGAGCAGAGTGACGTGCGGCGCTACGTGACTCCAGCTTATACAGAGCCTGGGTCACATGCTGCACTGGCCAATCACAGCCATGCCATTAGTAGGCATGGCCTGGCTGTGATTAGTAGGCATGGCTGTGTGAGTTAAATCAACTCTTGTTGATTTAACTCAACAAGAGTTAAACGCTTGTTGATTGGCTGCTCTGCAGCCTTTCAAAAAGCACCATTAACTCGCCGAACACTGAACCCAAACTTTTACTGAAATGTTCAGGTTTGGGTCCGGGGTTTAAAAATTCTAAAGTTCGGTATTAACCCGAACTTTACAATTCGGGTTCACTCAACCCTAATAGTTGTACACCAGTGACACCTAGGGGGTCATTTATTAGGACTTGCGTTTTAGACGCCCCTACTCTTGTGGTGGATCACCGAAGTTATGAAGAAACGCCGGCCTCTACATAATTTCGGTGCATCCAGCACTGCTTCTAAATGTAAGACCGCTTCCTGGTACATGAACCCTCTGATTGTAAGGGCTCATGCACACGAATTTATGTATTTTGCGGATCCACAAAAAATAAGGATGACATCCGTGTGCATTCCGTATTTTGTGGAACGGACCAGCTGGCCTTTCATAGAACAGTACTATCCTTGTCCGTAATGTGGACAATAATAGGACAAGTTCTATTTTTTTGCAGAACGGAAATATGGAGATACAGAAACAGAAATGCACACGGAGTAACTTCAGGTTTTTTTCCAGATCCATTGAAGTGAACGGTCCGCAAAAAAAACAGGACGGACATGGAAAGAAAATACGTTCATGTGCACGAGCCCTAAGGGGCTGCGAAAGATGCTGGTGCTATATAAATAAAGATTATTATGGCTGCCAGGTATATTTATGTGTACAGTAGGTATGCAGCATCCCTATGCATGTAGAACTGGTACCTACCACTATATTGTAGATGTACAGCAGTAATATTGGTCTGTGTATACATTGCAGTCAGTGTTTCCACATTAATACTTCTATATTCAAAGGCAATTCAAATAAATATTATGAATCGAGATGTTTCGGTCCATATAATTTACACCTTCCTCAGATTCAGATTGCAGCTTCATCTGATTACGTACAGCAATAGCATGTAAGCCCATATGGATAGTGTTACAGTTCATTGCGCAGGGAGGGGGAGGAACCTACTGTGAACAATGAACCCCTGTGATATCTATACAGGTTATAGGTAATATCTATCATTGAAATCCTTGCCTGAGAGCTTCAGTCATGCAACCATCTTACCTCCATGAGGTCATTGACCTCGTACTGATGATTACTGAAGCATAAGTCACTAGTATTTAATGCTGGGGATTTCTTTGTACACATAATTAGGGGTGAGCGAATCACTGTTCGGATCCAAGATCAAAAATCGATTTGTTCCCCAACTACATTTTAATGTCTCCATACAGCATTAAAATGTATGGGCTTCGCGGAGGCAAAATATGTTAAGTCTGAAGCCTCGCGAATCTGGTTTAGAGTCTACAATTTTGAAAACAATTTAAAATAGGAATTTGAAGTTGGCTTCAGTACCGAGGTACCAGCCGGTACCAAAGCCGACTTCGGATTTCTGTTTTAAAATGTTTTTAAAGTTGTAGAATCGAAGGCTGAAGTTTTGCACGACTTCGGACTTAATTAATTTTTGCCTACGCGAAGCCCATTCATTTTAATGCTGTGTGGAGACAGGTCTCCGTAAAGCATTAAAACGAAGTTGGGGATCGAAACGAATTCGGATCTTGAGAAAGCCAAGAATTCAAGTTGTATGACACATTAGTCCCTTCTCGCTGCACTTAACACGTATATTCCACATATTAAGTAGAGATATCCAGTACTTTGACCATTTGAAGATGTGTTTATTTACATCATACATCATATAATGCTAGCATTGTAAACATGCACTTTCATATGACACACATGGCACTTTATGTATATAGGATGCTGTGGACCCAGTCACATGGTTTAGCTCAGTTAGGGCATATGGGCATCAGTGGGGTATATTTCTCCTGCAGCAGGGGCTTGCTATGCACTGTAATCTATCCGACTCCTAAGCTCAGATAAATACTCCTAGGTGCTTCATTAGCACAGAGTTCAAGGGCTATTTGTAGGTTTACTGTGGAGGTGTGAAAGTGAGTTTGGAGATAATACGGTAATTACATTGTTGGAATCTGGGTTTCTTCAGCTGCTCACACATAATAGTAGGTAAAGGCCGTTTTTTTTTATGGCCACAGACTCCCTTAAATGACATATACCATGAGCTGTAATCCAAAGTGTACAAATCAGTTTTTTATATTGTAAGATAAAACTTTTATTTAAGTCTCTGAGTATGGTTAATAAATATCTGGTATATACTGTATTTTCTTAATTATTGGAGGCTTGCTGTGTTTCTCCCATTGGCTGCAGGAGACTGAGGTAGTCTGAAGTCAACTCCCTGTCTTATCAGCGGCTCGGGCTGTTGCTTTATGCCTCCCCCTACTGTAGCTCTGCTCATCCAGATTAGCTCCTGTGTATTAGCACAAACTCATCATTTTCTAGAGTGCTGGATTGTCCAAAGGCAGGACACATAGGGGGAATTTATCACTCCCTGTACTCCGAAAATTCTAGCTTCAAAAAGTAGCAAATTATGCATTTACAACTGTTGTTGGGTGACTTGCTCAAAAAAATGTTGTGAAAGCAAGTGTTTTTAGTTATGGTAACGAGTTTCCGAGTTTCACTCCAGATTTATCACTGCGGAAGTCGGAAAAAAGTTGCAAACACACTCCAGTGGGGGTAACATGGAAAAACTAGAGTACCATTTTTAGATGAAAGTGTTAGGTTTTGAAAAATTTGGCACAAAGTAGGCCAACGCAGACTCAAACTAAACTGAATTCATTACCCTCAGGATAAATTCCCCCCATAGCGATCAGCAGATCGCACGGACCGTTATGTTTAGAGAACCATTTCCGTTTTACTATTTTCTAATATCTAAGTGTTTTCTTCTCCAGGCCATACCCTGTTCATAGGAGGCCACCTCTGTCCAAGGCAAATACAGTAGGGATATCACAAGCAGAAATCACATCACCCGTGCACCTTTAATAGCCGACAGCTACATATCTCTTCCGACTGCCCCATATCTATACACCTATGGCAGGAACTTATCTCCCAAGTCAACAAAAGATTGGGTGTTCAATTTCAAGTTACACTAACCTTTTCTACCCCGACATCATCTTTTGGGAGAGAGTCAAGAGCCCCTCCATACAAATTAGAATTGTCGGCCAATCCCACTTGGCCAAAAATTCTCTAATGTGGATGGAGGGACCTTTAGACTAACAGAACCATGAGAAATGTAAAGAGGTTTGACACTAACCTTAGTGAGTTTCATTAACAAAATGCTCCCTGAGGATAATAAACAGACATACACAATTAACCCTGAGTTTGCTGCCTGTGGCTTCTAGCGATTTGAATTAGCTTTTCGGCAATCAATCTTTTTTGTATCTTCTCAAGTGTTCGGATAAGCTTCTGAAATGCTCCATTGATCCCATGTTGTTCATACCATGCCTTCAGCAGCTGATATTTTTGTTCATTAACCTGATGGTATTCTAATTGAATGGCTTCAATCCTTGGATCCAGTAATCCCATTTCGCGTACGAGCCTAACATTAGTTGAATAATGCATGGCGTCCGAGAAGGCCGGGAGAAGCTCAGTCAAGTCAATATCTTCAACTGAAACCAGAAATTTTAAATGAGCAGGCAAGTTTTAAAAATGATGTGCCCTTTTAAAGGGACTGAAATATCTCTCTGTAAGATCATATAAATCATATTGGTTTGTCAATAGGAATCATTTCTAAAATGCTCTTCTATACATTGCTGTTAAATACTTGCTATGGTGCTCCCTGATGCGTTTGGAAACCTGGTCTAACAACCTTTTGGTTGGCTCAGTTTAAGACAGAACTTTACACCAGAATTGTGGTGCAATTTTCATACAAAATGTTGCCTATTTGGCCGTGCCTCTTTTCCCACATAACTGCGCCCCTTTCTCATTGGATTGCACCCTCTCGTTGGGCTAGGCGCAGATAATTTCTTAAAGCTTGAATGTGCCAAACTGCACCAGAAAATCTAGGCGCACTCACATTAGTAAATTTGGGCCACTGTATGATAAATGCAGGAGCGTAACTACTATAGTGGCAGACCATGCGACTGTTATGGGGCCCAGGGCAAGAGGTGGCCCAGTTTTAGTTTGGATTATCTCCTCTTCTTCTGGGGGTGAAAACTTGGTCAGGACTCTACCCTCTAAAGCAGGCATGTCTAAACTGCGGCCCTCCAGCTGTTCTAAAACTACAACTCCCAGCATGCCTGGATAGCTTACAGCTATTAGAGCATGCTGGGAGTTGTAGTTTTGCAACAGCTGGAGGGCCGCGGTTTGGACGTGCCTGCTCTAGAGGAACAACTTTTAGCAAATGAGGCAGTGGAACAAATGGCCCAAGGGTTATTGAAAAGAGTTTAGGCGGAAACCCTTCTGTCCGGTGTGGGGGGCCTGGTTTGATCCTTGCTATGGGACCCCTACTTCTCTATGTATACCACTGGATAAATGGTGCATCTTGCTAGAGGCTATAAACCAATTGGATGCAGAAATTTGTACCAATAATGTGGGTCTTTTGGCACAATTTAAGTCAGAATTCTGGCATATTTAGCTTAAGCGACTTTCACATTTACGGCACAGCTCTCCAGCAGTCGGTTCCAGCATAGGATTCCTGGAACTGGGCTGACAGAAACCGTTGCAAGTACTGTTTTTCCTTCGGCTGAATCCCCGTATACCTGCCTGGTAGCGGCTGGTTCTCTCTCGGACCCCATTATATTCAAAGGGGCCAGAGGGCGTTCCAGTAACATCCACCAATAGTAGATCTGGAGATCAGCAGCAGGCTGTACTCTGTAGGAGAGTTGTGCTGAAAATGGGAAACTAGCCTCAGTAAATCTCTCCCACAATGCCCAGCGCTGGCAGTCACCCAAACTCAGTAGCTCAATGCCATAGATCACAATGGACTTTACCAGCAGGCACAATATACTAGTATTATCAGGCACTCTACAGTGGTACTAAATAGGCACTAAATGGCTGCACCATTTACGCATTATATAGAGGTATATGACATTGTATTGCAGTATTTGGGTGTAAACATTCAAGTAAAAGTGGACATAACAACATCTATGAATTCTTCCTAAGGGAGAATTACCTTCAAGTTCCTCTGGAACTGTAAGTATAGGAGTCTGCAGGGGAATAAAATGACATCAATAACATGTACATTACTAAAGCATAAGACAGTTGTAGGTCATTTCAATACACCAAGCCATGGGGGGGGGGGGGGGAGTAACTGTTACTGGTAACCCTCTGCTTAAAGGATCCTCTCACAGTGAACATCATGTCTGATCTGCAGGCAGCATGTGGTGGATCAGAAGGAGCTGAGCAAACTGATAGCTAATGCCTCATTCACACGTCAGTGTTTGATCAGTGATTTCCATCAGTGATTTAGAGGTGCGGCTCTAAAACACAGAACATGTGCAGATCTTTCCCTTATATCTTATGACTGTTGAAGCTCCAATACTAGTTTTGGTTCACAGTCACTGATCGAAATCACTGACCAAACACTGACGGCTTAATTCTGTGGGAAAACATTCACTAAAAGAGCAGGAGGGGGCCCATTCTTACCGGCAGCAGGGGGAGATTCCATTGTGGAAGCGTTCATCTCTATTCATCTGTATCACTGTCCTTAGGGCGGCGATATGGATGGATGCTGCGGCGGGGCAGGGGAGAGGCATCTCCCTTCCCCAGTCCTCTCATGGGCTACAGGCACTAGGCCTGCAACCTATCAGAGGACGGCGCAGGCGACACAATGACGTCATCAGCGTGGGACACAGGCCAGAAGAGGCCTGCATCGCTAAGAAGGCAATGGGAGGTAGGAGGTACCGAACCCCCTCACATTCTTTGCACAGGGGCCCTTTGCTGTCTGTGTTCACCCCTGCATCAGTGCTATATATGTGAGTACAATAAAAAAAATTTGAATAAAAGCTGTGGACAACTACAGGTCATTTTACTCCCTGGAAAAATACTCATGCGTAATTTTACACATGGTCTTTTTCTAGTCAGGAGCGCTGTATCAGAAGCTGCCAGGTTCAGCACATGAAGTCTCGCCCCTCTCCCAAGAATCCCCGCCCCTCACGGACATCTCTCTCATCAGGAGCAGCTCCAGAGTCTGGAGTAAACACTACATTGTGGTTACAGGACCTGTGGTGATGTCACAGTCATGTGATCAGTCATGTGTGTGGGAGGAACAGGCTCCGTGTAGGACTGTGCTGGTGGAGAATGCAGAGGTACTTTATGTATGGAAGAAGTGTATGAAGCAGGGCTATGTCAGTATAACCAGTCTATTGTACAGTTTTCTGTGTGTAATGTGCACACGGCAGTTCTATCTGTGTAATGGACATGTAGCAGAGCTGTGTGTGCAATGTGTATATAGTAAACTATCTGTGTAATGGACATGTATGGCAGCGTCAGGTGGGCCCAGTGTATGGCAGCGCCAGGTGGGCCCAGTGTATGGCAGAGTCAGGTGGGCCCTGTGTATGGCAGCGTGAGGTGGGCCCAGTGTATGGCAGCGCCAGGTGGGCCCAGTGTATAGCAGCGTCAGGTGGGCCCAGTGTATAGCAGCGTCAGGTGGGCCCAGTGTATAGCAGCGTCAGGTGGGCCCAGTGTATGGTAGCGTCAGGTGGGCCCAGTGTATGGCAGCGCCAGGTGGGCCCAGTGTATGGCAGCGTCAGATGGGCCCAGTGTATGGCAGCGCCAGGTGGGCCCAGTGTATGGCAGCGTCAGATGGGCCCAGTGTATGGCAGCGTCAGGTGGGCTCAGTGTATGGCAGCGTCCGGTGGGCCCAGTGCATGGCAGCGTCCGGTGGGCGCCGTGCATGGCAGCGTCCGGTGGGCGCCGTGCATGGCAGCGTCAGGTGGGAGCCTTGTATGGCAGCGTCAGGTGGGCGCCGTGTATGGCAGCGCCAGGTGGGCGCCGTGTATGGTAGCTTCAGGTGGGCGCCTTGTATGGCATTGTCAGGTGGGCATCGTGTATGGCAGCGTCAGGTGGGCGCCGTGTATGGCAGCGTAAGGTGAGCTCTGCAGCTGCCTGCCAAATCGTTTAGTCTGATTTAGGGTCCATTCACACGTCCGTGGAATGGGTCCGCATCCGTGTGCGAAACGTCAGCAGACCCATTCATTCTCAATAGGGCAGGAATGGACACTATGTGCTCTCCGCATTTCCAGAGCGCGGCCCTGATCTTCTGGTCCGCAGCTCCGGATAAAAATAGAACATGTCCTATTCTTGTCCGCAATTGTGCACAGGAATAGGCAGTTCTATGGGAGTGGTGGCCGGGTGTATTGCGGATCTGCAGATGTGTGAATGGACCCTAACTCTGCTGCCTGGCCGGAAAGGTATCTCCAGCATCCCACATCGCACAGACACAGCAGACAGTCCACACGTGTGCTGCAGGGTGGAAGGGAGAGGGACACAGTGAGTTTACACTGGGTCATTAGTGTGTATGTATATATATACACACACACTAATATGTAAATATATATATATATATATATATATATATATATACACACACACACACATACATATACATACACACAGAACACTATTCACTGCTTACCATACAGCGGCCCCCCCATAGACATATGCTTCAAATTCTGAAGGGGAGGTTTAGTCCCTGCCCTTCATTGCCTAATTACTAATAGCCTATTTCTAAGAAGGCAATAGGAGGTAGGAGGTACCGAACCCCCCTCAGAATTTGAAGCATATGTCTGTGTATGTATATATATGTTTAGGGCAGGACTCTGAGACGCAAGATATAGTGGTAAATATCTCCTCAGTCGATTTGAGCACCACACAGTTATCGATATTAAATAAGGGTCTGTCATTCTGTCCCGTGAGCACAACCAAATGGTTTGAGCTAGAAATGGATCTGCAGAGATTTTTACGTAACATCAAATTGAAAGTGCGGTTTGCGGACCAGAGTGACAGATCTTTATCTGAAAATGTCAACACTAGTGAGTTGAATTTGAAAAATATGGGTTTATACCTTAAAAGTGATTTTAATCCAGCAATTGATCATCCTGCTATTGAGGCTTTTGGTCTCGCTGTTAAACGCAATATCAAAATTCTCAAACAGGAAACCTCTCAGCAACCATTGAAATTTGCTAATATGACTTCAGCTGAGATTGTGGCACTTAGAGATCTGGCTTTGGACCGCAGCCTCACCATCAAGTCTGCTGACAAGGGTGGTGGGTTTGTGGTCATGGACACCAGATCCTATGTGGCTGAAATCAGACAACAACTTGCAGACACTAAGGTGTATGAAAGGATCTACAATGATCCTAAGTTTGTGTTATTGAGAGAGCTTAAAGAAATACTGATTGAAGCCAAAGAAAAGGGTATAATTGATGAGAATATTTTTTCATTCCTGTATTGTGATAAGCCGGTTACACCGATCTTATATACTTTGCCCAAAATACATCCGTCCCATCGTCTCTGGGATGGATTCATTATTTTGCAAAGCAGCCATTTTTTTAGACAAAGTATCGGCTAAATCCCACATTAGAGACACTAATGATTTTCTGATTAAAATTGAAGATCTTTCTATACCCAAAGGGGCACTGTTGGCTTCGTTCGATGTGGTAGGCCTATATACGTCTATTGAACACGAATTGGGCACACGAGTCATCGAACAGGTCCTACACAAGACAATACAGCATCGAATGCCAAAAAAATTTGAGTTCTCTGCTAAGGTTCATCCTGACTCGGAATTACTTTCTGTTTCAGGATGACTTTTTCTTACAATTACGTGGGACCGCAATGGGGTCCAATGTGGCGCCGACCTACGCAAATCTGTACATGTCCCATCTTGAGGAGTCTGTCGTCTGTGTGCCACCACTTCAGCCACGTGCTGGGGTGGTGGCGATACATCAACAACATTTTCCTGATTTGGGTCAGCGCCACTGAGGACCTCATCGCTTTCCACTGTTTTCTTAAGGCCTCATGCACACGACCGTTTTTTATTAAGGTCCGCAAAAACGGGGTCCGTAGGTCCGTGATCCGTGACCGTTTTTTCGTCCGTGGGTCTTCCTTGTTTTTTGGAGTATCCACGGACATGAAAAATGAAAAAAAAAATCTAAGTCAAGTTTGCCATTGAAATGATAGGAAAAAACGGACACGGATCACGGACACGGATCACGGACACGGATGACAATCTTGTGTGCATCCGTGATTTTTCACGGACCCATTGACTTGAATGGGTCCGTGAACCGTTGGCCGTGAAAAAAATAGGACAGGTCATATTTTTTTCACGGCCAGGAAGCACGGATCACGGATGCGGCTGCCAAACGGTGCATTTTCCGATTTTTCCACGGACCCATTGAAAGTCAATGGGTCCGTGGAAAAATCGGAAAATGCACCGTTTTGCAGCCGAGGCCGTGATCCGTGTATCCTGTCCATCAAAAAAATATGACCTGTCCTATTTTTTTGACGGACAACGGTTCACGGACCCATTCAAGTCAATGGGTCCGTGAAAGAACACGGATGCACACAAGATTGGCATCCGTGTCCGTGATCCGTGGCCGTAGGTTGCTTTCATACAGACGGATCCGAAGATCCGTCTGCATAAAAGCTTTTTCAGATCTAAGTTTTCACTTCGTGAAAACTCATATCCGACAGTATATTCTAACATGTATATTCTAATATTTTTATGAATCAGTTTGAGGAGGAGGTGGTGTATAAATCCGCAAAATTTTCACACATACAATGTTGGTGGCGGTATATTGATGATGTGTTTGCAATCTGGAATGGCGACACCCTAATCTTACAAGAGTTCTTGAAAGAACTCAATGAATCGGATCCGGATCTTCAATTCACTATGGTACATTCATATTCGGAATTGCAATTTCTTGATGTCTCAGTGTGCAAAACTAATGAGAATACTCTAACTACAGATCTCTTTACCAAAACAACGGATAGGAACAATTTATTGCGATTTGAGAGTTACCATCCGAGGAGTATGGTGAACACACTACCCCGATCGCAACTCATGAGAGTTAGACGGATAGTGGGTGAGGAAACACTCTGCACACATAGAATGGAAGACATGAAAAACAAATTTCTTGCTAGAGGATATCCGGCTCCGCTGTTGAAGGAGCATGAAAAGGACATTTCAAAAATACCGAGAGAACAGCTACTAACCAGCACCCGCAAGAAAGATATATCCAGAATACCCTTTGTCAGCACCTATGGGCACCATAGTAACAAAATTGGACAGATCATACGTGAAAATTGGGATATTATTCGCAGAGGCCATCCAGATATAGACATATTGAAGGAGCCCCCTATCATGGCCTTTAAGAGACCAAAAAACTTAAAAGATCTCCTTGTGAAATCTGATATAGGTCCCCTAGGGGGTCTGACGCAGACCTTTTTGGCACCCCAGAAGAAGGGCTGCTATCCATGTCTCAATTGCAGTAACTGTAATGCCATGATGAAAGGCCCACACTTCTCTCATCCCAGAACAGGTAAACAGTACGAAATCAGACACTTTCTAACCTGTCAGTCGTCATATGTCGTCTATACCCTGCAGTGTCCATGTGGCCTCCTCTATGTAGGAGAGACCACTATGGAATGCAGGGAACGGATTACGAAACACAAATCCACCATCAGGAAAAAGAATGTGGAACAACCAGTTCCAAGGCATTTCTTGGAGGCTAAACACAATATTAGCCAATTACGTTTTCGTATCATAGACCACATACCAAGGCAAAGAAGAGGTGGCGACCGAGAAAAACTTTTGAAAAGATGTGAACTCAAGTGGATAGATGAGTTGGACACGTTAACACCGAAGGGCATGAACATTGACTTTGCAATAACCCCCTTTCTCTGAACTACATGTATTTATTTTTCATAGGTGTATAAGCACCATTGGATTTCTCTGCGCTTAACTTTTGTTTTTATCTTTTAGGTTCTCTCCCTGATACACTTGCACTGGGACTTATGGACTCTCCACACGTTCACCTCCCCCTCATTCACTTCACCATGTTACGTGGGTAGGGTAAGACACCCATAGAATGTGTAGAGTTACAATAATCGCCTCAATATATAGAAATGTGTACACGCCATTCCATGTCAAGTCAGACCATAGCATCTGCCGATAAGTAATGATTACGACACAGTATCCAAAGAAATTAATCTATGTAATTTGGTGCATTGTGTGAGTGTCACATCATAGGCAGCTGGGGCACACGTAATGTTTGATTTCTGCGCATTCGCGGGGCATATTAGTTGCGCTCAGATGTACTTATTGTATGCATAAGGGTAGGTTTATCCTATTGCGCACATGCCCACTTCCCCCTCCTCCCCTCCCCCCCCCCCTTTTTTTCCTGCCTGGGACCAGGGACACCACAGATATTGCACCCAAACGTTACTGCGCATGCGCACCACATAATATTTTTCCATCCGGAACTTGTGCCATTTTCATTATCTTCCCCCACATAGTGCGCCCAACACTAATCTTCTGCATAAATAGAGTGTAATACATAGAGCATACTTCTCCTGGCTCTCACACCACAAGCAGAGTTGGGCTGGAACGCATATGCGTTCCACATATGATCGGCACTGGAATCCGGAAGCCGTCCAACCGGAAGTGCTGCTTTGGGACGCAGGTCCGAAACCGGAAGTGAGGTCCGGAACCGGACGTGACGACCTCGGCGGCTCGCTACTGGAACGCAGATGCGCTCCATCTACACCTGACTTTTGCAGGCGTCCCTCATGGCTTCACATATGGCTGCAATATCATACACCATGGCGTCACTCATGGCTCTTACACCTCAGGCTACCCGCCCAAGTTCACTGGCACATCAGGGTTAAGGTATGTTTTTACAAACTGCTGATAATAATGAAGTTAATTGCATCACAGGTCACTCCCCCTTTTGTCTTTGTATGTGGGTATTTAAATCCCACCTTTAAATGTATATGCATGCTTGAAAAAGGCTAACACGCAGCCGAAACGTTGCATCCGGAATAAATTCCACTTTTTGCACCTTTTTGGACGTGCTGTCTCCGTTTTATATTTTTCTGTATATCTACAAGTTGTTCTACTAGGGGCTTTTTACCACCCCTCCTGGAGACGAGCACCCGATACATCATTACCAAGGAGTGCTGTCCACCCATATTTTTTCAGTATATTCTAACACAGAGGCGTTCCCATGGTGATGGGGACGCTTCTAGTTAGAATACACTACAAACTTTGTACAAGACTGCCCCCTGCTGCCTGGCAGCACCCGATCTCTTACAGGGGGATATGATAGCACAATTAACCCCGTCAGGTGCGGCACCTGAAGGGGTTAATTGTACTATCATATCCCCCTGTAAGAGATCAGGGCTGCCAGGCAGCAGGGGGCAGACCCCCCCCCTCCCCAGTTTGAATATCGTTGGTGGCACAGTGTGCGCCCCCCATCGGGCCCCCCCTTCCTCCCTCTATTGTTATAAATCGTTGGTGGCTCAGTGTGCACCCCCCCATCGGCCCCCCCTCCCTCTATAGCAGTAACAACATTGGTGGCAGTGTGCGGCCTCCCATTCCCCCCCCCCCCCATCATTGATGGCAGCGGAGTTCCGATCGGAGTCCCAGTTTAATCGCTGGGGCTCCGATCGGTAACCATGGCAACCAGGAAGCTACTGCAGCCCTGGTTGCCATGGTTACTTAGCAATAGTACAACAGTAGAAGATTCATACTTACCTGCTTGCTGCTGCGATGTCTGTGACCGGCCGGGAGCTCCTCCTACTGGTAAGTGACAGTTCTTTAGCAATGCGCCGCACAGACCTTGCACTTACCAGTAGGTGGAGCTCCAGGCCGGACACAGACATCGCAGCAGCAAGCAGGTAACTATGAATCTTCTACTATTGTACTATTGCTAAGTAACCATGGCAACCAGGACTGCAGTAGCGTCCTGGTTGCCATGGTTACCGATCGGAGCCCCAGCGATTAAACTGGGACTCCGATCGGAACTCCGCTGCCACCAATGATCGGGGGGGGGGGAGATGGGAGGCCGCACACTGCCACCAATGTTGTTACTGCTATAGAGGGAGGGGGGCCGATGGGGGGTGCACACTGTGCCACCAACGATTTATAACAATAGAGGGAGGAAGGGGGGCCGATGGGGGGCGCACACTGTGCCACCAATGATTTATTACACTAGAGGGAGGAAGGGGGGCCCGATGGGGGGCGCACACTGTGCCACCAATGATTCATTACACTAGAGGGAGGACGGGGGGCCCGATGGGGGTCGCACACTGTGCCACCAACGATATTCAAACTGGGGAGGGGGGGGGGGTCTGCCCCCTGCTGCCTGGCAGCCCTGATCTCTTACAGGGGGATATGATAGTACAATTAACCCCTTCAGGTGCGGCACCTGAGGAGTTAATTGTGCTGATCACGGCCCCCTGTAAGAGATCGGGTGCTGCCAGGCAGCAGGGGGCAGTCTTGTACAAAGTTTGTAGTGTATTCTAACTAGAAGCGTCCCCATCACCATGGGAACACCTCTGTGTTAGAATATACTGTCGGATCTGAGTTTCACGAAGTAGCTCATATCCGACAGTATATTCTAACATAGAGGCGTTCCCATGGTGATGGGGACGCTTCAAGTTAAAATATACAATCGGATTGGAGAAAACTCCAATCCGATGGTATAAAAGAACTCCAGGCTTTACATTGAAAGTCAATGGGGACGGATCCGTTTGAAATGGCACCATATTGTGTCAACATCAAACGGATCCGTCCCCATTGACTTGCATTGTAATTCAGGACGGATCCGTTTGGCTCCACACGGCCAGGCGGACACCAAAACGACTTTTTTTTCATGTCCGTGGATCCTCCAAAAATCAAGGAAGACCCACGGACGAAAAAACGGTCACGGATCACGGACCTACGGACCCCGTTTTTGCGGACCGTGAAAATAAACTGTCGTGTGCATGAGGCCTAATACCATTGATCCTAGTGTTAAGTTTACACTGACACACTCTGATAAAATGTTACAATTTTTGGATACTCAGGTTAGCATTCAGAATGACAAGTTAGTAACGGATTTACAGTACAGACCAAAAGTTTGGACACACCTTCTCATTCAAAGAGTTTTCTTTATTTTCATGACTATGAAAATTGTAGATTCACACTGAAGGCATCAAAACTATGAATTAACACATGTGGAATTATATACATCACAAAAAAGTGTGAAACGACTAAAAATATGTCATATTCTAGGTTCTTCAAAGTAGCCACCTTTTGCTTTGATTACTGCTTTGCACACTCTTGGCATTTTCTTGATGAGCTTCAAGAGGTAGTAACCTGAAATGGTCTTCCAACAGTCTTGAAGGAGTTCCCAGAGATGCTGAGCACTTTTTGGCCCTTTTGCCTTCACTCTGCGGTCCAGCTCACCCCAAACCATCTCGATTGGGCTCAGGTCCGGTGACTGTGGAGGCCAGGTCATCTGGCGCAGCACCCCATCACTCTCCTTCATGGTCAAATAGCCCTTACACAGCCTGGAGGTGTGTTTGGGGTCATTGTCCAGTTGAAAATGATGGTCCAACTAAACGCAAACCGAATGGAATAGCATGCCGCTGCAAGATGCTGTGGTAGCCATGCCTTCAATTTTGAATAAATCCCCAACAGTGTCACCAGCAAAGCACCCCCACACCATCACACCTCCTCCTCCATGCTTCACGGTGGGAACCAGGCATGTAGAGTCCATCCGTTCACCTTTTCTGCGTCGCACAAAGACACAGTGGTTGGAACCAAAGATCTCAAATTTGGACTCATCAGACCAAAGCACAGATTTCCACTGGTCTAATGTCCATTCCTAGTGTTTTTTAGCCCAAACAAGTCTCTTCTACTTGTTGCCTGTCCTTAGCAGTGGTTTTCATAGCAGATATTCTACCATGAAGGCCTGATTCACACAGTCTCCTCTTAACAGTTGTTCTAGAGATGTGTCTGCTGCTAGAACTCTGGGTGGCATTGACCTGGTCTCTAATCTGAGCTGCTGTTAACCTGCGATTTCTGAGGCTGGTGACTCGGATGAACTTATCCTCCGCAGCAGAGGTGACTCTTGGTCTTCCTTTCCTGGGGCAGTCCGCATGTGAGCCAGTTTCTTTGAAGCGCTTGATGGTTTTTGTGACTGCACTTTCAAAGTTTTCCCAATTTTTCGGACTGACTGACTGACCTTCATTTCTTAAAGTAATGATGGCCACTCGTTTTTCTTTACTTAGCTACTTTTTTCTTGCCATAATACAAATTCTAACAGTCTATTCAGTAGGACTATCAGCTGTGTATCCACCTGACTTCTCCACAACGCAACTGATGGTCCCAACCCCATTTCTAAGGCAAGAAATCCCACTTATTAAACCTGACAGGGCACACCTGTGAAGTGAAAACCATTTCAGGTGACTACCTCTTGAAGCTCATCAAGAGAATGCCAAGAGTGTGAAAAGCAGCAATCAAAGCAAAAGGTGGCTACTTTGAAGAACCTAGAATATGACATATTTTCAGTTGTTTCACACGTTTTTGTTATGTATATAATTCCACATGTGTTAATTCATAGTTTTGATGCCTTGAGTGTGAATCTACAATTTTCATAGTAATGAAAATAAAGAAAACTCTTTAAAAGAGAAGGTGTGTCCAAACTTTTGGTCTGTACTGTATATGTATAACCTACAGACAAAAATACGCTATTGCGTTACGAGAGTCATCACCCAAAACCTATGATAAGGTCACTTCCTTTTAGCCAGCTCCTTAGAGTAAAGAAAATTGTGCAAGATCCAGCAAAGATAGACGATAGACTACAAGAAATGGGTTTTAAATTCCAGACACGTTGATACCCCAAAAAACTGATCCGAGAAAACAGCAACCGTGTTAAACCTCTTACTAAAGAGATTATTAAGGGGGGACTAGGTGACGCAAAACGGTCCCAGCCTCGGATTCCATTTGTTTCCGAATTCAGTACTAACAGTGCGAGTATTGCAGTCATAATTAAAAAACATTGGCGAATTCTAACTAGTAACTTTGAAAAGGTTGAGGAATTCAAATCCCCACCCCTTTGTTCATATAGACATAGCCGCAATCTCGGTGATAGATTAGTGAAGTCTGACATATGTACAGCCAGGGAGACGTGTGAGACATACTTGGGGTCGACGAGGAAGGGCTGTTACCCTTGCTACAATTGTGTCAATTGTAAGTTGATGTTGAGAGGTGACTCTTTTGTTCATCCGATGTCAGGACAGAGGGTCAAAATCAGACAACATTTAACGTGCGATTCTTTGTATGTTGTCTATTTGCTGGTTTGCCCCTGTAATCTTCTTTACATCGGTGAGACCACATGGGACGTCAAAACCCGTCTCAATCAACATCGATATTCCATTAGAAAACAAAAAATGGATCTCCCGTTGTCGAAACACTTCACAGAGGCGAAATATACACAAAATGATTTAAGGTTTAGAATTTTGGAACAAATATCCCCCCCAAGATGAGGTGGTGACCGAACGAAACTACTAAAGAGACGTGAGCTCTACTGGATCTATACCCTTGGTACTTTGAAGCCACAGGGCTTAAATGTGGAATTTAGGGTTGTCTAATTGCTGGTCATATGTGCCCTTTTCTTATTGGATTGTGCATATGGAAAATAACATGTGCTGTATAATAATAGTTTTCCCTTTCTTCTTTTTTTCCTGTACAGGACATCATTAAGAATATACATTGTGAATGGACCCATATGGTGAAGAATGGAGGAACTGTGTCGGCGATCCCTTTACATACAATTGTACTACTACATTCTGTTGAGCCTTTTTGTGCCAGCCCCTGTCTGAACTCGATGCGACTCCAGCCCCCCTCAAGGGACTCGGGTGGCATCTGTCAGACGGGTGGGCTGACATGTTTATTCACTTATTTTGATACTATTATTCACTGATGCAGTGTATCCGTGCACCTCCCACTACTGTGTGTGGTGCATTCACTAATGTGGATCCCACCCACGATGTGGTGAGGTGACACGGAGCGGTTGTGCTGATAGCTCTGGGGTGCGGGGTGGTGGCGGTGTGACAGCCGTGGCCCCCTGCCCTCACAGATGTCCTTTCGGTGACTGGCATTGACCTGCTGGCCCCCGATCTATGGACCAGCCTGTTCTGCTATGTACTGCGGTGCTTCTCTGACATGATAGGTGTCGCTGATTCTGTATGGGCGGCTGTGCCGACTCGCGCATGGGCCCGGAGGTAATGTTTTCACAGTGGCCATCTTTGTTGTGGTCTTTGGGCTGCTCAGAAGAAGTGTGAATCTCGCGATGATAGACTAAGCGGCGCATGCGCCGTTGTTCTTTCCGGACGCCAGCAGTTTCCACCATGCCTCTTCAACCAATATTGATCCATTCAAAGGTTTTTAATTTGATTTTTTCAATCAAGTAAATTGAAATCACTCTTGTTCACCTTACACTGATTATTAATTATGCAAGCTATTGACTATTTTACACTGTATGAATTATACTATGGAATTTTTATGATGATATTTATGAATTAGCAGATTCATACTATGATTATGGATGAATTATATCACTAATGCGACTGTAATTTTCAAGTACCTGCACTTTATTATATTATGAATTAAATTTTAATTGTGCTAATCATAGAGAGAGCTGAAACGTTGCTGCTGGTTGGGTGAATAAACCGTCCACCTTTTTTTCACTACTTGGAGTGCTGCCTTCTTTTTTGCCTTTTGTATATATATATATATATATATATATATATATATACGCACACATGTACATTATGTATTGTAAGACCTCTTCTTGCTCTGCTACGTAGATGTGTAATGCAACTTTTGAGCCTGTGCCATCAGCTGTTGGGGTCAGCTATACATTGCAGAATCTAGCAGGACTGGAGTCAGCACCAGTTCTGCCATCTTAACCCGTTAGATGCTTCATGTGAACATAAACACAACGCACATAAAATGGACCCATATTGTTCTTATAAGGGTTCATGCACATGGCCATAGCCTGTCTGTCTGCATTCTGCATCTGACCCGCAAAAAATGTGGATTAGATGTGGACAAAAAGACATTTGTGTGCATTAGCCCATAGGTTAGTGCGATAATTGTACTTTTTTACAAGGGGTGGACCCAATTCTGAGTTTTTCTATGGGGCCCCGTGATTTCTATGTACGCCCCTGCTACAAACTACTGGGGAACATGTCTAGTAGAAAGGAGATACAAAATAAATGAGTTATTTTGGGGATAGTCATGGCAGAGAATATAATCAATTTGCCTAAATGTTTTATAACATTATAAAATTTAATAACGGCCATGGTTTTGTTTTTGGGAATTCCACTTTATATAAAGTGATTCTGCCATCAAAAGTAGAGATAATTCCACTGGGGCCATCATGTCGTATGTGATGAATGGATAGATAGAGAGAGCTAGATGGATAGATAGATATGAGATAGATAGATAGATAGATAGATAGATAGATAGATAGATAGATATAAATAGATAGATAAATAGATAGATAAATATGAGATAAATGGATAGATAGATATAAATAGATATTAGATAGATATGAGATAGATAGATATAGATAGATAGATAGATAGATAGATAGATAGATAGATAGATAGATAGATAGATATAAATAGATATGAGATAGATAGATAGATATAAATAGATATGAGATAGATATGAGATAGATATGAGATAGATAGATAGATATAGATAGATAGATAGATAGATAGATAGATAGATAGTAATGGATGGATAGAAAGATCATAGATATGATAGAGATAGGTGATAGATAGATATGATACCTACCTGTGGAGGTGGATCATTATGCTTACACTGTAGAAATGAACAGAAACCAATACTTAGACCTTCTAGTAGGTTCACAGGATTTGTTCAGTTAATAATACATATTATAATGAGGGTAATAATAATGGTAACTAGTGATGAGCAAAGTTAAAAAAAAATCGATTTGACTGCTTCGTCGAACTATGAAATATGATTTTTTTGTAACTAATCACATGCCGCCCCCGTCATTTAAAGGGTTTCTGTCATCAGAAATAACGTTATGTAGCGGACACATCAGCGATGTGCTAATGTCAGCAGTACATAACAGTGTGCGTTATACCTCCCTGCCTGCCGCCGTCCACAGGCGCAGGATTTACGTGACGATGAGAAGAACTCCAAATTCAATCAACTGGACCTGAGCGTAGACCGAGCCTCTAGGTGCTGAAGCAACGCCCTAATAGCACCTAGAGGCTCTTTAGTATATTTCAAAAGTCATTATTTTAAGAGAACGGCGGCGGGCGGAGAGATATAAGTCATACAGTTATGTACTGCTGACATTAGCACATCGCTCATGTCAGTCAGCTACATAACGTTATTTCTCATGACAGAAACCCTTTAACCCCTCAGATGCCACGTTCAATGCTGATTGTGGCATTTGAGAATCACATTGAGCCTAACGGGGTTAATTAGGGGTTTAAACAAAAAAATACATACTTACCTCAAAGGCAATAGCCATCTTGATTGAAGAAAACGAGGCAATTATCGCGTGGGCTGATGTCACATGTCAGCACATGCAAGGATAATTGCCGCGTTTTCTTCAATCAAGATGGGTGCGACAGCCTCTCCGCAATCAAATGGATGAGGTGAGTATGTGGTTTTTTTTAACCGCCATTTCAGGGAAAATTGATTTGTTAACACAAAGCATCAAGAAATTCTGATTCATGGCGAATCGAGTTTTTTCTGAAATTCAGATTGGATTCCACTTCATTAATTTTGATTTGCTCAACACTAATGGTAATAATGACAAATTATGAAGACCACCCAAGGCGTCCTTATGGCCACCAGCCAGGTACATCAAGATTTAATCATCTCATTCATTCATTAATGTAGGAGCCTCAGGGACTTATGCACCTGGCCATCAGCCGCAGGTGTCCTCTATTTCCGTCCTCAGGGTAATGATACAGTTTCATCCTATGGTAGCAGTATTTAGTGCTCAGGTAGCAGTATTTAGTGCTCAGGTAGCAGTATTTAGTGCTCAGGTAGCAGTATTTAGCGCTCAGGTAGCAGTATTTAGCGCTCAGGTAGCAGTATTTAGCGCTCAGGTAGCAGTATTTAGCGCTCAGGTAGCAGTATTTAGCGCTCAGGTAGCAGTATTTAGCGCTCAGGTAGCAGTATTTAGCGCTCAGGTAGCAGTATTTAGCGCTCAGGTAGCAGTATTTAGCGCTCAGGTAGCAGTATTTAGCGCTCAGGTAGCAGTATTTAGCGCTCAGGTAGCAGTATTTAGCGCTCAGGTAGCAGTATTTAGTGCTCAGGTAGCAGTATTTAGTGCTCAGGTAGCAGTATTTAGTGCTCAGGTAGCAGTATTTAGTGCTGCACCGTGGCATTTGGTTACATTGGGGCGGTATTTTATCCTGCACTACAGTATTGCTGGCCCCGTCTACTTCTGTTAGCACGACTTCTGTCAGTTGGGACCACCTACAACACGGGGCCACTTTAATTTAATTTTTTTCCAGGGCCACTTCAAGTTCCCAGTCCTCTCCTGCAGAGTCATCATTTTGTTGATTTATTGTGCTGCATGAGAGATCATTTCACCCAATGAACATGCATTTAGGCACATGAATGGGGCTGCGTGAAAATCGCAAGCATCCACAAGCAAGTGCGGATGCAGTGCAATTTTCACGCATGGTTGCTAGAAGATGATAGGGATGAGCAATCCCGGACCCTATTAAATCAAATTCACTGTATTATTTTCCCTTATAACATGGTTAAAGGAGTTAAAAAAAAAATAAAAAATATTAACTCACCTCATCCTCTTGTTTGCGCAGCCGGCATCGTCTTCTTTTTTCAGGACCCGCAAAAGGACCTTTGATGACGTTATCGCGCTTATTTTTTAACCCCTCAATCGACATTTTAGTAAGCATTCTGTATTAAGAATGCTATTATTTTCCCTTATAACCATGTATAATAAAATCTACACAACACCGAACCCAAACCTGAACTTTAGTGAAGAAGTCCACATTCAGTTTTTTATCACACGCGGGCAAAACGCATTTCACCCGCGCGATAAAAACTGAACAACGCAACGCAATCGCAGTCAAAAATGACTGAAATAGCGTGTGCACTCGCGCGGGTTTTCCGCAAAGCACACGCGACGCATCCAGAGCTAATCTGGGAGGCTCGTGTGAAAGAGGCCTGAGTGAGGACTTTCACTATCATTTAGGCCCATTTTCTGGTATAAATGACAACTGAAATCTACTCCAGCCAGAAGCTGAAAAGAAGTTAGATATATCTCAATCCATGTTATATACAAGACAATAGTACTGTATGTAAATACATACTCACCCAGCACTCATAGCACATACAACCTAAAAACACAAATGACATATGCTTAGATCCCACAGAATGTAACAAGACCAAACGTTAAATGTTTCTCCGCTATATCCAGAGAAACAAGGATAATTATGAACTTTTTACACCAAATGTTTTCCCGAATGCATTCCAGCCCAGGCCAAGCAATACCATCTGATAATATAGTCCAAATAATACCCCAGACATCTTCTAAACAGTGTCTCCATACAGTATCTATATATTACCATATCGTGGCCACTTAACAACCTTGCTGCTTTATATTTCCCACACAATTCTGCCATTCAATATCATATGTTGGCTAGAGCAATTAGTGCTCATTGATTGTTTGTTCTCACTATTGGAACGGATAATGGCCCGAGATGTTTTTCTACTACAATCTCATGTTGCTTTTTAGGATTTAGTCTAGAAATGGAGACCCCGGGCAACTAGCTAATTTGGCTAAAGTGGTCCTGCACTGGGGGAATGATGGATGTTTCGCCGGTGTACCAGCTAAACATGTAGGGAGGCAGCGGGTGTGTGTTTTTTAGCTCAGTATAGGGGCGCAGAACTGATATATAGATTAAATGGGTTGTCTCTTCACAGACAATGGGGGCACATCGCTAGGATATGCCCCCATTGTCTTATAGCGCTGAGACCTGCACCTATATCACAAACGGAGCACCGCAAAGTGGTGGCTGGAGGACTCTGGTCCGGCCACCACCAAGCGCTCTTCCCACAGAGGTGAATAGGAGCGCACCGCGCATCACTGGCCACCGCTACCATTAACTTCTATGGGCCCGATGAAAATAGTCGAGCCAGTGCGCACTCCACCACTTTCGGGGCTCCGTTCTTGATTCCCAGCGGTAGGACCCACACCTATAAGACAATGGGAATATATCCTAGCAATATTCCCCCATTGTATGTGATGAGACAACCCCTTTAATGAAGAGGAGTGAGATTACCAAGTGACACTGTAGGCAAAGCAAGGCCAGTGGTAGTGCGCACCCAGCTGGCATGGCACTCGGTGTTATCACTAATGTATACCACTTTAGTGGCATTGCAGTGCAAAGCATACTGTAAATGCATAAAAATTGGACTGTGCCAACTGACGTTTTTATAATGTCTCTTGGGAATATTTTTAATGATTTGAATAAAAGTTACGTTTCAAATGAACTATCAGCACATGCAAAAGTTAGGCGTTTAGTAGTCAGATGACTAGTTGTAAATACACGTTTTGTGAATATTACGCCAATACATGTACCAAGGAGCTTTTTGTGTACAAAGATGATGAACACTTAGGTCCGGATTAGGTCCGGATGCGTTGCGGATGCGTTCATTCAATTTTGTTTGCGAACGCGTTCAGTTTTTATCACGAGGTGCAATGCGATTGAATGCGTTTTGCACGCGCGTGATAAAGTGAATGTTTACAAACAACATCTCTTAGCAGCCATCCATGGAAAACGCATCGCATCCTTACTTGCTCGTGGATGCGATGCGATTTTCACGCAGCCTAAGCTGTTACACAGTTAATATTTACATTAATGTAGATGGTAATTTATATAGTTTATTCTTTGAATCATTTCCTATGGATATTTCTATGGTTAGTTACGTCCCCTTCCCTGAGATCTATGACACATTTCCTTTGCATGTAATGCTCCACCCTTCTTCTTGAGTACAGCACTTCCTGTGTCATGGATGTAGCTAACAGGTCACATGTAACAGGGACACATGTATTCTCCATTATATGCTAGAGAAAGCATCATCTTTTGACCGCATAATATTGAGATCCATTCATTCTGCTGTATCCTGTTATCTGATGTACAGAATATAGCAACTTGTGGATGAACACGGTATTGGTGAGTTCAGCTTTCTGATGAGGATTGTCCGCAGTGATTATATCTGCTTATACAGGCCAGGCATAGAGGTCTTACATAGGATAGATCGCTATCACAACAATCAGAGTCAGAATACAGCCCCATTCACTTCTACGGGGCCAGCATTGCGTAAAAATTGCAGAATATAGAAATGAATGGGTCTACATTACACATTGCACCCACGCGGAATACTTGCTCGTGTGAAAGTGGCCTTATTCATAGAGTACTAGAAGTGTGATATTAGTCTGAGACCCATTCATATATATCTGTAAAGAATAAATCAAGGCAACTGGACTTACTGTAGATTTCTTGAAAACGTTTCACTCATTCTTCCAACGAGCTTTCTCAATTCTGAGTGACTGTACAAGAATTCTCTGGGAATAAATATGTAACTGAATCAACTTCTGGTAATTATACCCAGCATGGGGTCAGAGGTCTGGGTATAATGACCTCTGGGTATACCTGGGTATAATGCTGGGTATAATGACCTCTGACCCCATGCTTTGTATAATTAGTTACATATTTATTCCCAGAGAATTCTTGCACAGTCACTCAGAATTGAGAAAGCTCGTTAGAAGAACGAGTGAAATGCTTTCAAGAAGTACGTCCAGTTGCCTTGATTTATTCCTTACACATATACCATGACCTGGATAAATGAGAACCTCCACAGACCCATTCATATATGTTTAATAATAATGTCAGGCCACATCATTACCCTTCTAAAAGGCAATTTGTTTTTATCTCTAATGACATTGTACTTACAAAAGAATAGTATTAAAACCACAACCAATGCAGCTATTAACGCATAGTGGTTTCTTTCAGACTCTGAAAAAAACAAAACAATGTAAATACCTTAGTTAACAGATGTGCATTATATAATTAAGCATTGATTGTAACAATTATGTCCAGCAGGAAGAGGCTTGTCAAACTTTTTTTTTTTTTACAAGATGAACATACATATACTTCAAGATATATATTTATATTTCCATAAATCAATAGGGTATTATAATACATCTCATAAAGAAAAAAAAGCCTCTTTCTCCTATCAGATGCCTCTTTCTCTCTATAATTATGCACTGCTTTGTCTGCAACTGTACTGAATGTATGGAAATCATTGGAGCTTCTCATTTAGTGATCAGATTACACAAAGAAGGACTGTGGAGAGATCTTGTGAGGAGGAGAGGAACTGAACAAGGCCGTCTGTACACCACCATGCCACTTCTAGTTAATATTAGTTCCAGTCTTATATAGTTGAATAGTTCCACTTACTGTCATTTTATATTTCATGTTTAGGGCTACATATTTCTGCTCTATAACAGAGGTTGCAATAACGCCTGTACAAGCGTCATAGATATGTGAGCGCTCTACGCGCTGTGTAGTTTTTAGGAGCAACATTCCTGTATGTGGCCAGCAGAGGGAGCAGTGCAGCAGGAGATGGGATGTTTAGAGCGTTCTTCCAGACAGCACATGTGCGTTGACTTCCTGTAAGCTGTGCCGCGGCCTATGTACAAGTAACCGCGTCTCTTGTATGTTCTCTGCATGTGTCATGGTCTTACCTCCTTGCTGTTCCCTTCGTTTGACATGTGCTGGCGGCCATCTTGGTTTCTGGGTTTTCTTGTAGCCTCCCACCCTGCGGCTCCTCCTTCCCACTGGGAGGAGCTGGATGCCCAGCTCATATATATAGGAGGTCTGTGGCTTCAGTTCCTTGCTTGGTCCTCCTGTGTTCACATGCTTCCAAGACTGCTGCTGCTTCTGGTTCCTGATCCTGGCCTCGTCTGACTACCCCGTTGGTTCCTGATTCCGGCTTCGTCTGACTACCCCGTTGGTTCCTGATTCCGGCTTCGTCTGACTACCCCGTTGGTTCCTGTTCCTGGCTTCGTCTGACTACCCTTCTGGTTCCTGACCTCTGTCTCCGCAAGACCCTGCTTCGGTTTAGCCATCCGTTCGGACTTTGCTTACGGCTTGCTCTTCAATAAAACCTTCTTATTTTCCACTTATCTCTTGTTGTACGTCTGGTTCATGGTTCCATGACATTAGGACCAAGCCATGAATTCTGACGGTACAGGGCCACCCTCGCTACCTACGCTGGTTGCCAGACTTGATCAGCAGGATCACCTGTTGGGTCGGTTCGCTGTGGCGTTGCAAACCCTGCTTGAACGCACGGCTCATTTAGCTTCCGTTGCCGATGGGTCGGTTGTCGCTCCTGGGCCCGCTCCTACTGCCGCTCCGGTTGTTGCGCCAGAGTCTACCCTGACACCTGTTGCTGCGCCTGTGGTGTTTCAGGGTATGACCGGTTCTGCCCCCCTTCCACAGCGCTTTGGGGGAGAGCCAACTCAGTGCCGAGGTTTCCTTAACCAGGTGGGCATTTACTTCGAGTTGCTGCCACATGCCTTTCCTACTGAGAGATCAAGGGTGGGCTTCTTGATCTCGCTGCTCTCGGACAAGGCCTTGGCCTGGGCCAGCCCTTTATGGGAGAACAACAATCCGGTGGTTGCCGAGTTTTCCGGTTTTGTTGCTTCTCTTCGGAAGGTATTCGATGTGCCGGCTCGTGCTGCCTCTGCTGCGAAGCTCCTTATGTCCATCAGACAGGGTTCACGATCCGTAGCTGAATACGCCATTGAGTTTCGTACCCTGGCAGCAGAGGTGGGCTGGAATAATGAGGCTCGGGTCGCTGCTTTCTCTCATGGTCTCTCGGATGCCTTGAAGGATGAGGTTGCAGCTAAGGACCTACCAGTGGAGCTCGAGTCTCTTATTTCTTTCCTGATTTTGATTGACACCAGACTCAGGGAGAGACCTTCCTTTAAGGAGAGCCTGCGGAGGTCTCCTAACAGATTGGCGCCTACGTTTGCTGTCCCACCCGTGCCTCCCTCTCCTCCCACGCCTCCTGGGGATGACTTGTCTGGGGGTGAACCCATGCAGCGGGGGTTTGCTCGCCTGTCTGAGGGGGAGAGGGTACTCCGGAGACGCGAGGGCCGATGCATGTACTGTGGTCTCGGTGGGCATTTTCGGTTGGCATGTCCGAACCGTCCGGGAGAACGCTCGCACCTGAGGTCCTGTCGGGGGCAGATCTTGGGTGGAGTCTCCTCGTCCCCGGTTTCCCGTGTTGACAAACCACTGATCACGGTTGTCCTCTCCTGGGTCGGGGGCTCGGTGACGACCCAGGCGTTGGTGGACTCTGGTGCTGGTGGTTTGTTCATTGATAGAGTGTTCGTTGCCGCCAATTCCATTCCTCTGCAGCCTCGAGGTTCCCCACTGGCTCTTGAGGCGATAGACGGCAGACCCCTTCTGCCGCCACACGTGACTCATGAGACCCTTCCAGTGGGGATAGCCATTGGTGCCGTTCACAGAGAGTCGGTCTGTCTCCAGGTTATTTCGTCTCCACACTACTCGGTGGTCTTGGGGTACCCCTGGCTCCAGAAGCATAATCCGACTTTCGATTGGAGATCGGTCGAGATCCTCTCGTGGTCACCGCAGTGTGAGGCTAGTTGCATCCATGGGCCTGTCAAGTTGCTGTGTACTTCCTCGGACTCTCTGTTGCCTCCTGAATACGAAGAGTACCGGGATGTATTCGATAAGGTGCGCGCGGTTGCCCTACCTCCGCACCGCCCATACGATTGTGCCATAGAGTTACAATCCGGTGCCGTTCCTCCTCGTGGCAAAGTCTATCCACTGTCGGTAGCGGAGAATGAGGCCATGGAGGAGTACGTGAGGGAGGCGCTTTCACGCGGACACATTCGCAAATCCTCGTCCCCGGCAGGGGCTGGATTTTTCTTTGTGAAAAAGAAGGGCGGCGAGTTGAGGCCTTGCATCGATTACAGGGGTCTCAATCGCATCACGATCAAGAACGCTTACCCGATACCCTTGATTTCCGAGCTGTTCGATCGCCTCAAAGGGGCCACGGTCTTTACCAAACTCGACCTGAGGGCGGCATATAACCTGGTAAGGATCAAGGCGGGCGATGAGTGGAAGACCGCGTTTAACACCAGGACCGGTCATTATGAATCCTTGGTTATGCCCTTTGGGTTGTGCAATGCGCCCGCAGTCTTCCAGGAATTCATCAACGATGTTTTCCGTGACCTGTTGCAGCAGTGTGTGGTGGTCTATTTGGATGACATCTTGGTATATTCTGCATCCATGGAGGCCCACATTCTGGATGTCAGACGAGTGTTGCAACGCTTACGAGAGAACAAGCTGTTCGGTAAGCTTGAGAAATGCGAATTTCACCGATCCCAGGTAACCTTCTTAGGTTACATCATTTCCGCTGAGGGGTTCTCCATGGATCCTGAGAAGGTTTCGGCTGTCTTACAGTGGCCCCAGCCCAGTGGGCTTCGTGCCCTGCAGCGCTTTTTGGGCTTCGCCAATTATTATCGGAAGTTCATCAGGGACTTTTCCATGCTAGCCAAGCCTCTCACGGATCTGACCAGGAAGGGCAGTAATCCTCAGGTCTGGCCGCTCGAGGCCATCCGAGCTTTTGAGGCTCTAAAGTCCGCCTTTGTGTCGGCTCCGATTCTGTCGCATCCCAACCCTGGGTTGCCTTTTGTCCTCGAGGTGGACGCGTCTGAGACGGGAGTAGGCGCCCTCCTGTCTCAGCGTAGAACACCAGAGGGTCCTCTGCTTCCTTGTGGGTTTTACTCCCGGAAACTGTCTTCCGCGGAGTGCAACTATCAGATTGGTGACAGGGAGTTATTGGCCATCGTGCAGGCCCTTAAAGAATGGAGGCACTTGCTCGAGGGCTCGGTGGTTCCGGTTCTCATCCTGACGGACCACAAGAATCTGACCTACCTCTCTGAGGCCAAGAGATTGACACCACGTCAGGCCAGATGGGCTCTGTTCTTGTCACGTTTTAATTACGTGGTCTCCTACCTACCCGGCTCCAAGAACATCAGAGCGGATGCCTTATCACGGCAGTACTCCGAGCTGTCCGGGGAGGAGTCGATTCCGACTACGGTCATACCCCCGAATCAGATCCTGGCCGCTATTCGCACCAGCCTGACTTCTCCTCTGGGTGAGCAGATTTTGGCGGCTCAATCTGGTGCTCCCTCTGGGAGACCCAACGGCAGATGTTTTGTGCCTGAGGAGTTGCGCACTCGGTTGTTGCGAACCTACCATAACTCCAAGGCCGCGGGGCACCCTGGAAAGAATCAGCTGTCCTGGGCGGTTTCACGTCTGTTCTGGTGGCCTTCTCTACGTTCCGACATCGCCGCATATGTAGCGGCATGCTCCGTTTGTGCCCAGAGTAAGTCCCCTCGGCACCTTCCGTTGGGCCTTTTGCAACCCATAGCCACCGGGGAGCGTCCATGGTCACACCTGGGGATGGATTTCATTGTGGACCTCCCTGCATCCCGAGGCCATACGGTCATTCTCATGATTGTGGATCGGTTTTCCAAAATGTGCCACTGTGTTCCTCTCAAGAAGTTACCCTCTGCACAAGAGTTGGCCTCGATTTTTGCCAGGGAGGTCTTCCGGTTGCACGGTTTGCCCAAGGAGATTGTGTCGGATCGGGGGAGTCAGTTTGTGTCCAGGTTCTGGCGCGCCTTTTGCTCCCAGTTGGGGATTCATCTCTCTTTCTCCTCGGCCTACCACCCTCAGTCCAATGGGGCCGCAGAACGATCCAATCAGGCCTTGGAGCAATTCCTTCGTTGCTATGTCTCCGATCACCAAGACAATTGGGTTGACCTCCTGCCTTGGGCTGAGTTTTCCAGGAACACGGCGGTGAACTCTTCCTCTGGGACGTCTCCCTTCATGGCCAATTATGGGTTCCAACCTGCCGTGTTACCGGAGGTATTCTCTCCCCAGGATATTCCGGCTGTGGAGGATCACCTTTCCGTCCTACGTGCTTCTTGGGTACAGATCCAGAGGTCCCTTGAGGTCTCTGCGCAGCGCCAGAAACTCCAGGCTGATCGCAGACGAGCACCCGCTCCTTCCTACCAGGTCGGAGACCGCGTATGGTTGTCCACCCGCAACCTCAACCTTCGAGTGCCCACTCCCAAGCTGGCGCCTCGCTTTGTTGGTCCCTTCCGAGTGCTTCGCAGGGTAAACCCGGTAGCCTATGCCCTTGCGCTTCCTCCTGGCATGCGGATCTCCAACGTGTTTCATGTCTCCCTGTTGAAGCCACTGGTGTGTAATCGTTTCACTTCCTCGATTCCTCGGCCTCGTCCGGTCCAAGTGGGCAATCGTGAGGAGTATGAGGTGAGCAATATCCTGGACTCACGCCTGGTCCGCGGCCGGGTGCAGTTTTTGGTCCATTGGCGTGGTTATGGTCCAGAGGAGCGTTCCTGGGTTCCCTCCGCAGATGTCCATGCTCCTGCTTTGCTCCGAGCCTTCCACGCACGCTTCCCTCAGAAACCGTTCCTTACTCCGCGGAGGAGGGGCCCTTGAGGGGGAGGTACTGTCATGGTCTTACCTCCTTGCTGTTCCCTTCGTTTGACATGTGCTGGCGGCCATCTTGGTTTCTGGGTTTTCTTGTAGCCTCCCACCCTGCGGCTCCTCCTTCCCACTGGGAGGAGCTGGATGCCCAGCTCATATATATAGGAGGTCTGTGGCTTCAGTTCCTTGCTTGGTCCTCCTGTGTTCACATGCTTCCAAGACTGCTGCTGCTTCTGGTTCCTGATCCTGGCCTCGTCTGACTACCCCGTTGGTTCCTGATTCCGGCTTCGTCTGACTACCCCGTTGGTTCCTGATTCCGGCTTCGTCTGACTACCCCGTTGGTTCCTGTTCCTGGCTTCGTCTGACTACCCTTCTGGTTCCTGACCTCTGTCTCCGCAAGACCCTGCTTCGGTTTAGCCATCCGTTCGGACTTTGCTTACGGCTTGCTCTTCAATAAAACCTTCTTATTTTCCACTTATCTCTTGTTGTACGTCTGGTTCATGGTTCCATGACAGCATGTAATCTCACCTGCGTGTTCTCAGCTGATCCATGTTGGAAGTGAAAATATGGCTGCCAGATACAAGTCAGTGAGCGGTCACACATCCTTATTATGACCACATGCAATGTTACATGAGTTGCCTGCTCTAGTGAGACAACTTAAAGGATGACTATAAACATTGAATGTGTATTAAGATAAGATAACATAAGATGCCTTTATTGTCACTGTACAATACAATGTAGTACAATGTACAATACAATGAAATGTTGTTTGGAGCAATCCTAGATGCCATGGACAGAGGAACAAGAACTGACATTTAAACTAAAGCATTACACTAGAAAAAAACAAAACATTGCACTAGAAGGCATTACTATTCACAGTTCACAGCATATATATAGCAAGAGCAAAGTAGGAGAGTGGTTATAGTATTTTGCTAACAGTTGGGATTTTACTGGTCGAACAGTTATAGAGTAGACAAGTAATGGTTTCCCTGCATTAATAGCATTCTGTTAACGCTATGTATCCATACGTGTATATATATATATACAGTATATATATATACAGTCATGTGAAAAAATTAGGACACCCTTTGAAAGCATGTGGTTTTTTGTAACATTTTTAATAAAAGGTTATTTCATCTCCGTTTCAACAATACAGAGAGATTAAAGTAATCCGACTAAACAAAGAAAACTGAAGAAAAGTCTTTTCAAGATCTTCTGTAAATGTCATTCTACAAAAATGCCTATTCTAACTGAGGAAAAAGATAGGACACCCTTGCCCCTAATAGCGAGTGTTACCTCCTTTGGCTGAAATAACTGCAGTGAGACGGTTCTTGTAGCCATCTACCAGTCTTCGACATCGGTCTGAGGAAATTTTACCCCACTCCTCAATGCAGAACTTTTTCAGCTGTGAGATGTTTGAGGGGTTTCTTGCACGTACAGCCCTTTTCAAGTCACCCCACAGCATCTCAATGGGATTCAAATCTGGACTTTGACTTGGCCATTCCAGGACTCTCCATTTCTTCTTTTTCAGCCAATCTTTGGTTGATTTACTAGTATGTTTTGGGTCATTGTCATATTGCATGGTCCAGTTCCGCTTCAGCTTTAATTTTCTAACTGATGGTCTCACATGTTCTTCAAGCACCTTCTGATACACAGTAGAATTCATCGTGGATTCTATGATGGTGAGCTGACCAGGTCCTGCTGCAGCAAAGCAGCCCCAAACCATGACACTTCCACCTCCATGCTTCACAGTTGGTATGAGGTTCTTTTCTTGGAATGCTGTGTTTGGTTTACGCCAAACATGTCCTCTGCTGTTGTGTCCAAATAATTCAATTTTGGACTCATCTGTCCAAAGAACATTATTCCAGAAGTCCTGGTCTTTGTCAACTTTATCTCTGGCAAATGTCAGTCTGGCCTCGATGTTTCTCTTGGAAAGCAAAGGTTTCCTCCTTGCACACCTCCCATGCAAGTTAAACTTGTACAGTCTCTTTCTGATTGTAGAGGCATGTACTTCTACATCAACAGTAGCCAGAGCCTGCTGTAGTTCTCGAGATGACACTTTAGGGTTTTTGGAGACCTCTTTTAGCATCTTGCGGTCTGCTCTTGGGGTGAACTTGCTGGGGCGACCAGTCCTGGGCATGTTGGCAGTTGTTTTGAAAGCCCTCCACTTGTAGACTATCTTCCGGACAGTGGAATGGCTGATTTCAAAATCTTTTGAGATCTTTTTAAATCCCTTCCCAGACTCATAGGCTGCTACAATCTTTTTTCTGAAGTCCTCTGACAGCTCTTTTGCTCTCACCATGGTGCTCACTCTCACTTCAACAGTCAGGAGCACACCAAACTAAATGTCTGAGGTTTAAATAGGGCAAGCCTCATTCAACATGCAGAGTAACGATCTACTAATTATGTGCACCTGGTGTGATATACCTGTGTGAGATCTGAGCCAATTTAAGAGGGAATACATGTGAGGGTGTCCTATCTTTTTCCTCAGTTAGTATAGGCATTTTTGTAGAATGACATTTACAGAAGATCTTGAAAAGACTTTTCTTCAGTTTTATTTGTTTAGTTGGATTACTTTAATCTCTCTGTATTGTTGAAACGGAGATGAAATAACCTTTTATTAAAAATGCTACAAAAAACCACATGCTTTCAAAGGGTGTCCTAATTTTTTCACATGACTGTATATATATATATATATATATATATATACTGCAACTATAAGTACTCAAAAATGCTAAGAGGAGTATTTTTACTCTTCTGGATAAAATGTAGTGTGACCTCAGCTCTATAATATATATTCTTTAGTTGGATTAACAACTAAAAGCTTAAACTTACTGCAAATTGCATCTTTGGTGTCTGTACATATTTCAGCATAACCATAGTCACACCTAAAATAAAAGACATAAATTAGCATAAACGTAGCTTAAACATACATTTTAAAATGTATAAATTACATTATTTGCCCGGCTTTGTTAAGAGGGCACTGTGCCTCACTCCTTCCTAGGGGTCCTATAGGTATCTCTGGTCCTCATGACTCGCCTGTAGATCAGGTAATTGACTGTGATAATTCATAAATTAAAGGGTGCAATATAAAGGGTGGACCTATTGGCTGTGTATGAGTTCCGGAGATACCTGGAGGGTATGGGTTCCGTGAAACTTCCTTGCTCTTCCTAGTTACAGGAGAAAAATGTGCGTGCTTCTGGCTTTCTCTGATTGCAGGAGCAGTGGCTTTAAACCCATGGCATACATTTACATATCCTCTTTAAATCAGAAATAGACTATTGGGGTTATTGTGTTTGTTCTGACATCTTTATTTGATTTGAGGGTGTGATATATATATATATTACTTTAGGGTTCTGTATTTATTTTGAAGTTGCATACAGTGGGACATGCAGTTGTGTTCAAAATAATAGCAGCCAGACATCACTAACCTGATCAATCACTGTTTCTGGTTAGAAATGATATTTCTACATGGAAAATAATTTACTAGCAGGTGTAGTAGAGTAATAGAAACCCAACAGACCCAACAGTCATGACATGCTGCTGATTCTCTGTAAGTCAATCACTTATTGAAAGGGGCATGTTCAAAATAATAGCAGTGTGGAGTTCAATGAGTGAGGTTATTCATTCTTTGAAAAACAGGTGGCAATTATTGCCCTTATTTAAGGAAGGAAGGCAGCAAATATTGTACATGCTGACTACAGAGCATTTTTCTCTGAAATTCTGAGGAAAATTGGTAATTCCAGACATTGTTCGGAAGAACAGAGTACCTTAATTACAAAGTTGATTGGAGAGGGGGAAACATATAAGGAAGTGCAGAAAATGATAGGCTGCTCAGCTAAAATGATCGCAAATGCTTTAAAATGGCAACCAAAACCTGAAGGATGTGGAAGAAAGCGAAAAACTACCATTCGAATGGATAGAAGAATAGCCAAAATGTCAAGGACTCAGCCAACAATCAGCTCCAGGAAGATCAAAGAAGGTCTAAACTTCCCTGTGAGTACTGTTACAATTAGAAGAGGCCTATGTGAAGCCAAGCTATCTGCAAGAAGCACCCGCAAAGTCCCACTGTTGAAAAAAGACATGTGATGAAGAGGTTACAATTCGCCAAAGAGCCCATTGACCGGCCTAAAGAGACATTTTGTGGACTGATAAAAGTAAGATTGTTCTTTTCGGGTCTAGTGGCCGGAGACAGTTTGTCAGATGACCCCCAAACACTGAATTCAAGCCACAGCACACTGTGAAGACAGTGAAGCATGGTGGCGCAAGCATCATGATATGGGGATGTTTCTCATACTACGGTGTTGGGCCTATTTATCGCATACCAGGGATCATGGATCAGTTTGAATACATCAGAATACTTGAAGAGGTCATGCTGCCCTATGCTGAAGAGGAAATGCCCTTGAAATGGGTGTTCCAACAAGACAATGACCCCAAACACACCAGTAAACGTGCAACATCTTGGTTCCAGACCAACAAGATTGACGTTATTGAGTGGTCAGCCCAATCCCCGGATCTTAATCCAATAGAAAACTTGTGGCAGTGACATCAAAAATGCAATTTCTGAGGCAAAACCAAGAAATAGAGAAGAACTGTGGAATGTAGTCCAATCATCCTGGGCTGGAATACCTGTTCACAGGGGCCCGAAGGTGGTTGACTCCATGCAGCACAAATGTACAGCAGTTCTCAGAAACACTGGTTATACAACTAAATATTAGTGACGTGATTCAAAGGAAAGCAAAATCTTCACACATTTTTCAGTTTATATAGTGAATGTTTGAGTTTGTAAAGAAGAATACAAACACTGCTATTTTTTTTAACAGGTAAAAAAGAGAGGTAAAGGACAGCTCACCTCTGGTTTAAGATGGCAAGGTGCACCAAACGGATGTTGTACCCAATCACCAAAAAACAATAGTATTAAAATAGAATGGGCACTCATATATCTAGTTCGCAAGGTAGGCAAAGCGACTCAAGTGATATATATTAATTTATTGATAGCGATATAATTATGCAGGTATATATCAACAATACACAATTGATATTATAAACCTAAACAGAGCTATATTCCCTAAATCAACATAAATTGATAAAACTTGCATAAAATATGATAAAATGTGCATATATCTATCCACTGTTATAGCTGATAGAAGGCCAGGAGGTCCAGTCCAGCGTTGGTAGGCAGGACACAGTGCTTATAATCTTCTGTTATCTACAACAGTGGCTGGCAGCAAATATATCTCCAGGGAAAAAAATATGTGAAAATAAATAAATAAAATAAAATAAAAAAAATTTAAATAGGACAGTGATAATACGTGATATGACACAGTGACTTATAGTGTCCAATAGATAAAATGTAACATAATATGACACATAAAATCCATTGGATCAACAATATAGTTTGCAAGCAGTTAGTGAAATAGTGTATGTAAATAGGTGTATAAATATATGAATATCTCTGGAGAATCAACAATATTGCTGTATCCCACTGATGCTGCAGTCTTTCTTTAGTGGTAGGACATGTGACCTAAATCACGGCTTGGTCCACACAATTATCCACAGATATACTCGGTTTGAGCAAATATCTGCCTGAATAAGCTGTATGCTTAAGCGACCGCGGCGAACGCGGCAAAGTACTTGAACAATAGTATAAATGTGTCCAGCAATGTTGCAAAGTAATTGGTCAACGATGCAGATGTAACAGACAATATAGCAAGGTGATTAAGCAGCAGTACACATATATCCAGCAGTGTTGTACCGGTTCACATATATCGGAGCTAGAAAGCTCTTACTCACATATCGTCCTGCTCCCACCGTGGCGTCCCACGTGGTGTAAATGCAAGAGGACTCGCCTTTGGATAGCACAGCTGAGTTGTCTGCTAGCGATGCTGTATCCACCCGGCTGTGAACGGGAATGCTGGCTGTGTCACGCTGCAGATCCACGTCCGGTTTCTTTGATTAGAATAGATGTTCCACCTGTTTGGATCGGTTCTGGTAGTAAGATATTTAGTCCATCAGTCTCTATATTAAGTCCGAAGCGACCCGCAGTTCAATTGTCTTTAGAACCGTAATTCTGATGTCCTTTAGAAAGCGCTTTCTCAATCCAATATAGTAGAAAATTATTGCTGGTATATTGTCAGGTCCAATTATTCCTCGCCAGACGCGTTTCAAAGGCTACCTGCCAATCGTCTATCAGACGACTTCTGTCCGAACGTTGTGTAGGGGACTGATCCTCCCGCAGATTGTAGAGTTGACTGTAGAACTTACAAAAGTGTTCAGCAATCAAGTCAGTTTTACTAACAGTCTGTGCAGTCGTAGTCTTGATATAAGATATGAAAGACTTCACTTTCTTTTTCTTCACTTGAGATAACAGCAATTTTGACGCTTTATTACCATGAGCATAGTATTTACTCTGAGTGGATAGAAATAATTTGGCCGTTTTGGTATTCAGTATATTCTTTAGCTCCGAACGCAAGGTGTCCAGGTGTGTCAAACAATAAAAAAAAAAGTTTTAAAACAAAACAAAGGCTACCTGCCTTCTTCCTCAGTGGCCTCAGTGGCCTCAGTGGCAGGTAGCCTTTGAAACGCGTCTGGCGAGGAATAATTGGACCTGACAATATACCGGCAATAATTTTCTACTATATTGGATTGAGAAAGCACTTTCTAAAGGACATCAGAATTACGGTTCTAAAGACAATTGAACTGCGGGTCGCTTCGGACTTAATATAGAGACTGATGGACTAAATATCTTACTACCAGAACCGATCCAAACAGGTGGAACATCTATTCTAATCAAAGAAACCGGACGTGGATCTGCAGCGTGACACAGCCAGCATTCCCGTTCACAGCCGGGTGGATACAGCATCGCTAGCAGACAACTCAGCTGTGCTATCCAAAGGCGAGTCCTCTTGCATTTACACCACGTGGGACGCCACGGTGGGAGCAGGACGATATGTGAGTAAGAGCTTTCTAGCTCCGATATATGTGAACCGGTACAACACTGCTGGATATATGTGTACTGCTGCTTAATCACCTTGCTATATTGTCTGTTACATCTGCATCGTTGACCAATTACTTTGCAACATTGCTGGACACATTTATACTATTGTTCAAGTACTTTGCCGCGTTCGCCGCGGTCGCTTAAGCATACAGCTTATTCAGGCAGATATTTGCTCAAACCGAGTATATATGTGGATAATTGTGTGGACCAAGCCGTGATTTAGTTCACATGTCCTACCACTAAAGAAAGACTGCAGCATCAGTGGGATACAGCAATATTGTTGATTCTCCAGAGATATTCATATATTTATACATCTATTTACATACACTATTTCACTAACTGCTTGCAAACTATATTGTTGATCCAATGGATTTTATGTGTCATATTATGTTACATTTTATCTATTGGACACTATAAGTCACTGTGTCATATCACGTATTATCACTGTCCTATTTAAATATTTTTTTTTTATTATTATTTATTTATTTATTTATTTTCACATTTTTTTTCCCTGGAGATATATTTGCTGCCAGCCACTGTTGTAGATAACAGAAGATTATAAGCACTGTGTCCTGCCTACCAACGCTGGACTGGACCTCCTGGCCTTCTATCAGCTATAACAGTGGATAGATATATGCACATTTTATCATATTTTATGCAAGTTTTATCAATTTATGTTGATTTAGGGAATATAGCTCTGTTTAGGTTTATAATATCAATTGTGTATTGTTGATATATACCTGCATAATTATATCGCTATCAATAAATTAATATATATCACTTGAGTCGCTTTGCCTACCTTGCGAACTAGATATATGAGTGCCCATTCTATTTTAATACTATTTTTTTAGAGGAACAACACAAATTTGATATATTTTTCCTCATGTTTTGATTTGGAATAGAATGTGTAGTGTTACCAATGCATTTGTGTGTATGGAAATAAAAGCTATTAGAAGGATCTTGAGCTTTATTCACTTTTTCAAACACACTGCTATTATTTTGAACACAACTTTATAAGGGGTCATTTATCAAACTGGTCTAAAGTAGAACTTGCTTAGTTGCCCATAGCAACCAATCAGATTCCTCCTTTCATTTTTGACAGCTCTGTTGGAAAATACAAGGTTTAATCTGATTGGTTGTTATGGGTAACTAAGCCAGTTCTAATTTACACCAGTTTGATAAATGACCCCTTATATGTCCCAATGTATGAAACTTCAAAATGAATACAGAACCCTAAAGTAATACATATATCACACCCTCAAATCAAATAAAGATGTCAGAACAAACACAAATACACATACCAGAATTCATACAGGCCCCAGACTCCCTAAACAAATACAGACTCCAATCTAATCACACTACTAACATCCTGAGATTACTGCAGTAGGTTTGGAACCACTGTGTCAACCAACAGAGTTGGCTTTTGGCTACTCCTAAGGGCGGTATTCTGGCAGTCCCCTTGTAATCACCCTTTAACCCCTGTAGAAGAATCTTGACTTCGCTGCTGGGGAACAACCAGGCTGCTACCTTCTGGAGTAGTCTCTGTATGATTGACAGCAGACCCACGGGGGGCAGAGACAACTGTGCAGAGCACCAAGGGGTCAGGCAAAATGTTAGGGACAGGCCATGGTCACAGCAGGCAGAGTACATGCAGCACAATAAACAGTCGGCGCTTGCAAAGAAGGATCAATATGGAGGCGCAGGTCAGGTCAGGCATTCCAGGAATATGGACATAGTTGGTACATGGGCAGAAAACAGAACGGACACCTTGCAGGATACTAGTTTGCTAGAAAGCCTATTTCTCGCACACCTTCCTATATGAAAAGGTATCTAAAGTATCCCAGTCTGGTCAGCCATTAGCTGGTGTGAATAAAAGAGTGCACACACGTTGGGCCTTTAAGAGCCAGATGGAGCATGCTTGTTTCCTACAGGCAGAAGAGGAGAGACCTTGGTAGCAAGCAAGCAGCAGCCTGAATGGAGGGGCTGAGAAGACACGGCGGCTGGGCCTGCCAGGAAGAGGGGAGCGGGACACGGGTCTGTGCCACCAGGAGATGCCGCTGTAACACCTGACCCTGGCATAAGGCAATAAGGAAACGGGAATGAGGAAAGGTGAGAATATTTGAAAGAGGGCACAGGGCATCAAAGAGATATGACTGCTCTTCATAAAGTCTGGAGGTCTCCCCTTCTCAAGTTTGGAATGCATCGACGATGGTGCAGAAATGCATGGCATGCATCTATAAGAGTCCCATTTTCTGCAACAACTGCCCATCCCATACTATAGGAATTAAAACTGTTTAAAACATTTTTAAGACATTTAAGAATGAAGTACTGTAGTCAATAGTATTCTGACACTCACGGGGTGCAGTGCTGGCACTTTGTGCAGCTGGCAGATTTAGCCGTTTCATTTTCAGCACAGAAGAAGTGTTCACTGCATTTGCACACAGTATTGTGGAGCACAGTACAAGGTTGTTCCTCTCTCTGACCTAGAAATTAGAAAGTGAGAATATTTAGATCCAACTTGTGATTCACATATTAGGAACATAGAGCATGAATAAGGCACTGACAACATCAGTCTGACATTACTCTGCTGACAACTGACAACACTCCTGGCACTTCCTAAAATGTGGCCTTCACTTTAGATAAAGGGGTTGTCTCTTAAGGCCCCTTTCACACGGGCGAGAATTCCGTGCGGGTGCAATGTGTGAGGTGAACGCATTGCACCCGCACTAAATCCGGACCCATTCACTTCAATGGGGCTGTGCAGATGAGCGGTGATTTTCACGCATCACTTGTGCGTTGGGTGAAATCCGCAGCATGTTCTATATTCTGTGTTTTCCTACAACACAGGCCCCATAGAAATGAATGGGTCTGCATGAAAATCGCAAGCAAGTGCGGATGTGTTGCAATTTTCACGCATGGTTGCTAGGAGATGATAAAGTGTATTCACTGTATTATTTTCCCTTATAACATGGTTATAAGGTAAAATAATAGCATTCTGAATACAAAATGTTTACTAAAATACATTTTACTAAGCATTCTGTATTCAGAATGCTATTATTTTCCCTTATAACCATGTTATAAGGGAAAATAATAAAATGAATAGAACCTAACCCTAACCCAAACCCGAACTTCAGTGAAGAAGTCCGGGTTCAGGTCTGGGTACCACATTCAGTTTTTTTCTCACGCTCATGCAAAATGCATTGCACTCGCGTGGAAAAAACTGAACATCGGAACGGCAATCGTATTCAAAACTGACTGCAATTGCAGTGCCTACTCTCGCGGTTTTCCCGCAATGCACACGCGACGCATCCGGCCAAATCCAGGACCCCCGTGTGAATCAGCTGATCATTGAATTCCAGCTTCTGATCATGGATGACCATGTAAAACTTAGTCTACCCGAGTCTCCAGGGCAAGAGTTGCTCTTTGTCAACTGCCCTCTATTCAGGCTAATGGAAGGGATTCCAGAGAGGGGACCCCCACTATGACTTCCACCTGCCTTAAGCCTCGTTCACACGTTCGTGTCCATGCTTAAATCCGTGAGAAGGTGGCCAGTGTTGCATCCGTGAAGCTGTCCAGACAGGATCCATGTGTGGCCCGTGTGGCCGTTTTTTGCTGTCCGTCAGGCCCAGCGCTATAATAAGGCAGACCAAGCGGCTGCCTTAAGGTGCAGAGACAGGGGGGCGGAAAAATGAAACTTTTTTTAAAAATAAATCACTTGCGCCTCTGACTGCCTGGCCTCTGTGAGCAGTTATACAGGTGGGGGGGGGGGGCAAAAAATGGAATATATACACAGGGGACAAATGATTATGGAATATATACAGAGAGGACAAAATGGATATATACAGGGCCCCTGTATATATTCCATTTTGCCCCCTCTGTATATATTCCATTTGCCCCCTATATATATCCATTTTGCCCCCTGTATATATATCCATTTTGCCCCCTGTATATATATCCATTTTGCCCCCTGTATATATATCCATTTCGCCCCCTTTATATATATCCATTTTGCCCCCTGTATATATATATATATACATGGGATGCAGGTGTTAGGGGGAGGTGGCACTAAAATGTAGCTTCACTTGTGTTGGCAAAAATCCTTGCACCGGGCCTGCTCTCCATGTGCCATCCGTGTCTCACTGACCCTGCACAGCTGAAAAATTATTTTCAAAGCGCCTCTTCCTAATGATCCGTGAAAATGAACTGAACCTGAAGACAACCCTTTTAAGGTAATTTACATTAATCAGCTATTGTGATCATTTTGCTTCCTTTTGATTGTAATGATAATTGTGCAGTGTAAAACCACAAAACATAAATTGTCCAAGACCAGGCTGAAAACTGTGAAGATAGGCCAACCTGACAGGAATATTAGGTGTGGTCAGGTATTGAGGAAGAGGAGGAGAGGAGAGGCCTCACTCGTTCCAGTGAGTGTGAAGATATTAGCACAAGGATACAAAGTGACTTTTGGAAGGTCGGGGTCCTTGTAGTTGATGGGACATTCATCATGGATACAAATTATGAAAACATATTTGGTTGTTGACACTAATTTTGGGGCTCTTTCAGGGTCATCTTCATTAGAGTCAATAGAGGGAAAATGGCAATTTGCACATTTACATGAAATTGGGGGCATACAGAGGTACAGTAGAGGCTTCCTGAACCTCTACGGCAGTTTTATTACAAAAATGGGCCTGTGTGCAAAAGACCTTTCAGTTTAAAGTGACCATGGATAGGAAGCAGAGGGAGAACACAAGTGAAATATAATCTGCTGAGGTGGCAATTATATGACTATTATATGCTTTTCTGCTGAAGATAGTGAGTGAATGTTTGGAGGGCAGAGTGTCATGAGGCGTGAGATAGAGAATACCAGAGGATGGCAGAGGGGCAGAAGAGAGAGAGTATGGAAGACTGATAGAAGAGAAGAAACGAAGATTACGGCAGCTAATAGAAGGGCTATAAAGTGCCTGGTTATGAAAATATAAAAAGTAAAATATTGTCTTTCTACAATAAAACATAATAATATAACCTACCTAGTTGAGGGTCACATTGCAAGCACTTATGGCACATAGTTAAGCTATTCTTTTCATCCATGTAATCCCTCCCTTCTGTGCAATCCTGGCATGTTGGATACCCATGTTCCTCAGTGCAGTCCGACTCTGCATATTTTCCTTTAAAAAAAAAAAAGCAGACATTGTCAGGAAGCCAACTTCACGTAACCCAATAAATGTTGCCATAAATATTTTACAGGAAGTGTTTCTAAGTTTCAATATTTCCGATTGAATTTTGTTTGTCTTTTTAAAGGCAATCTGTCACCAGAATCACCTCCTTTCCAGACGTGCTTTTCTTTCCTTGCTGCTTGGTTTCTATCTCGAAAAATCCACTTTATTCCTTATGCAAATGAGGCAGTAAGGTGCCAAGAGGGGCGTTATTTTTGTTCAAAGGCGCCCAGGAACACCCCCATTGAGTGCCCAGGCCCGCCCTCCAGCAGAGCCCAGGCACGCCTCTCCTCGGCCCATACTCTACGCCCCCAGCAGCGCCGTTGTCCACCTCACCCCCTATACCACTAACAGCAGATAACCCCGCCCACTCTTGCTTTCAGCGCCGCTGACAAATATCGCTGCGCTTCTTCTCTTCCAGCAGAGGATGAAACCGTCACTGGGCTCAGTGCAAACCTAAAATAAAGAGTTTTTATAAAAAGTTAAGCCTGATCTCCTTATAGCAGAGAGAGAAGCATCAATGTTCTTCTTCTACTATTAAATTTCCATGTTGGCATAGTCTTAGGCTTCTTTCACACTAGCGTTTTCACACGGCTTTTCCGGCAGGTATTTGTCCGGCAGCCTCTTGGCATGTTCACCATGCTGTGGCCGCATCCCCCACCCGTCCCCATTATAGTGAACGGGGCCGAACTGGACTTCCGGCAGCACACGTGTGCAAGCATTAGTACGGAGTCGGCAGGCATTGTAGAGCAGATGTTCAGTCCTGGACTGATTAATATATATTTACATGTTGATCCCTGCCCACTAATACTAATTAACATATATTTCAATATTGGCCACCTTGAAAATTAAAATCAGCAGTAGTTGACCTTGTTAGTTTTCATTTTAATTTTGGCACGAAAATAGCCTTAAAGGGAGTCTGTCAGCAGATTTATCCCTTTTTAACAGTAGCCATTCCGCTGTAGCCGCAAAACAGATGATTAACACAGTACCTTTATATGCTTTGGTGGACTTTTAAATATGCCAAAAACGAACTTTGATGAGGGCTTGCAAGTGCCCAGGGCGGAGTCCACTGGGTTGGAGCCCAGGCAGCTCTGCCTCTTCGGCTCTTATCCCCGCCCAGCCTCCTCCTCTGCTCGCCTATCTGTTGTCTCTCCCCCTCAGCGAGATCCCGCGCCGACGTGATGACTTGCTTGGTCGGGGCATGCGCATAAGCTACTGCGATGCCGTGTCAGCAATGAGCATGGCAGTGCGCATGCCCCGGCCAAGGAAGTTATCGCATCGGCGCGGGATCTCGCTGAGGGGGAGAGACAACAGATAGGCGAGCAGAGGAGGAGGCTGGGCGGGGATAAGAGCCGAAGAGGCAGAGCTGCCTGGGCTCCAACACGGTGGACTCCGCCCTGGGCACTTGCGAGCCCTCATCAAAGTTCGTTTTTTGGCATATTTAAAAGTCCCCCAAAGCAAATAAAGGTACTGTGTTAATCGTCTGTTTTGCGGCTACAGCGGTATGGCAACTGTTAAAAAGGGGTAAATCTGCTGACAGACTCCCTTTAATGTCTCTCATTTATCCATTATGTATTCCAGCTTTTTTAATTTTGTAATTTTTATTTATTTGACCGTTAAATACCAGTATGGATAGTAAAAATGAAATGACAAAAATTAAAATTAAATGGCAAAAGGCCTTTTTCATTTTAATATTCTTTTTGTCAAATATTACCCAAGCTTGAGTAAAAAATGTAATTGCAAATTAAATAATTCAATTCTATTTTTAATCTTGACGTTTTCACACATGAGTAGCAAAAGAAATGCCAATAAGGTTATTGCCTTTTCACTTTATTTTTCCATTTTCATTTTATTTTTGGCCATAAATAACTCCCATAATCAGGAGAGTTGACAGGTCCATTTTCCTGAATGGCAACTTACCTGCATTGCAGTATTTACAGCAGTGAGTGCCTGTGTAGTATTCATCTCCCAGACAGGGCTTTTCTCTCTTCCAGACCTTGTGTAAAGTGGAATTGGAAGCTTTTTGATTTTCATGTCCGTCTGTAGTATTGTGGTAATAATTATCAGCTAACACAACACTTAATAGAATAGCCTATAAAGACAAGAACACAGAAGAGCAGTGAATATTCTTCTGTCAGCACAAAGGCTCACAACTATTTACGGTATGTAACAACCTTAGCAAAAGAAAAAGCCATACTCATATCGCCTAGATCCGAATTTTCAATACATCAACCAGTTGGGTCACAGCAGGGGCCTGGATAGGGACACAGATTTCATAGGGCCTTCCACGCCACCAATTTCCCAGCACGTGTGTGTATTCCAGTGCAGCTTTGAGCGCTGACAGCGGGCGAACGGGGGACAGTAGGAAATAAAAAGTAGTGATCTGGACTCCGTATCTGCAGTACTACACAAGTATTATCGTAGGTAATAGTCTAAAATCGGGGTGACAGATTCCTTTAAATGGGCAACAAGATGATCGGTTGGTAAGGGGTGACGACGGTGTGCAGCAGAGAGGAGAGCACTGAAGAAAAAGACGCTATGGAGTGAGTGTACCACAGGTCCGTGAATACGTCCGAGGCTGAGGAGAGACCGTCAGGCCGGTTGGAGGAAGCGAAGCCGACCTATGAAGTAAGCTGTTTACCCTCAACCCGGAAAGAAGTTAATATCACACAAGTAAAAGTTATTAAAAAAGGAAGAGACTATGGGGCCCATTTATGTACTGATATCAGTCGCAGATTTTGTCGCAAGCCTTTTTGCGACAAAATCTGTGATTTTTTTTCCCGCTCACACCACTTTCCCGACAGTTCTAAAAAGGGGTCGTGGTGTGGACGGGCTGCCAGTTTTTAGCATACAAAATGACTTAATTCTATGCCAGCAAGGCAGCTGGCGAAGATTTTAGATTGTCACGCGTCCTGCTGGAGGAAGCAATAAAGTTATGCAGAGGCCTCCACCTCCACATACGGTAGCTCTGACGGTTCCTCCAGCAGTGCAGGTACAATTAGGACCGGCGTCTAAATAGCCAGTCTTAATAAATGGCCCCCTATGTTTTTCTTTATTAAACAGAAATATATACAGTGAACACCACACTAACAATAAAAGTTGATTTATTTTTGTTGGTATGCTCTTCTAATGGAGCAGAACAATTGAAACAACAACGCTGGTGTGAACTCAGCCTGACTGGTTTTACTGGTAGCAGTTCTTTGAGCGTGCAGTATCGGGGACATCAGTGATGTGCATCCCCAAAACTCCTCCATGGAAACAACTGACAAAAATCAAACCAGGAAATGTTGTTATGATGGTCAGATAGGCTTATAATATAGGCTTTGGGCCTGTCACTTCAAGCATATGTGTTATCTATTGTAATATCTATCCAGTAGGACCGCTTCTGCGGTGAGGCGAGATCAGACCGTCTTTCCTGGGATGTGACTCAGGCACCCTGGACTACTGGGGACATCAAGGGCGGAAGGGGGGTATTATATGTACAAGGATATTATACTAGAGGGGGGGAGAGCATTAAATATTGTATATGGGGGCACTATCATACCTTCCTCTCCGGACTTTGTAGGAGAGTCTCTGGATAGATCATCAGCATCTGATCGGCGGGGGTCTGACACCCGGGACCCCTGCCGATGAGCTGTTTAAGAAGGCAGCGGCGCTCCAGCAGCGCCGCGGCCTTCTCGCTGTTTACTGCCGGCTGAGTGACGTCATGACTAGTATCAACTGGTCTGGGCGGGGCTAAGCTCTATTCAAGTGAACACAGCTTAGCCCCGCCCAGGCCAGTTGATACTAGTCGTGACATCACTGGGCCTGCGGTAAACAGTAAGAAGGCCATGGCGCTGCTGGAGCGCCGTTGCCTTCTTAAACAGCTGATCGGAGGGGGTCCCGGGTGTCAGACCCCTGCCAGTCAGATGCTGATGATCTATCCAGAGGATAGATCATCAGTTTAAACAAAGTGCAGAACCCCTTTAAGTTTGCGTTTTACCAAAGGTTGCATATTGTTTGCAGAGTCTCACTCATCTTTAAGGCTATTAGGGCTCATGAAACACGACCGTATGTATTTTGGATGACGTCCGTGTGCAGCCCGTATTTTGCGGAACTGAACAGCTGGCCCCTGATAGAACAGTCTTATCCTTGTCCATTACGCCGACAATAATAGGACATGTTTTTGTTTTTTTTGTGGAATGGACATGCGGACTTACGGAAATGGAATGCACACGGAGTAACTTCCGTTAAAATTAATAGTTGGCCTTAAGGTCTGCAAAAAAAATAATAAACGGACACAGAAAGAAAATACATTTGTATGCATGAGCCATATTGGAGTGAGATAGCGCCATTTTTGTGACTTTTTTGAAAAAGCTATATAACTTGGGTCGACCGTGGTGTGTTTTGCGGTCCGCAAATGGCGGATCTGCAAAACACGGATGGCATCTGTGCGCGTTCCGCAATTTGCGTAACAGCTCAGACAGCCTTCAATATAAATGCCTATTCTTGTCCGCAAAGCGCGGACAAGAATAGGACATGTTCTTTTTTTGGGCGGGGCCACGGAATGGAGCAACGTATGCGGACAGCACACGGAGTGCTGTCTGCATCTTTTGCAGCTCCATTGAAGTGAACGGGTCCGCCAAAACGGCAGCTTGGATGCGGACCAAAGCAACGGCCGTGTGCATGATGCCTTACATCTACTTGCCGTCTACTTGCTAATCACGTCTACCATAAAAATCTAAAGTCGCAAAAACTATGTAAAAGTAACACATTTTACATAAAAATGACAGACTACAATTAGCTCCAGAAAACCTGCGTGCAGGGCTTTATAAATTCCCACAAGCAACAACTGTGTGCATTTTCACCCAAAAGCAGGGTGGGACTGGCCCACCAGAGCACCTGAAGATCCTCTGGGCCCAAGCTCTGACAATAACGGAAAAAAGAAAATATGCCATTTACAGACGAGGCGGAGGAGGAAGGAGGCATGACAGTGCAGTTCTAGAGCTTCTACACACAGACTAGAACTTCTAAGATCAGCTGCCCAGCACAGAAAAGCCTCCTCAGAGAGGGACAGCTCCTGGGGACACAGATCTGCGCTCTTACTTGCTATTTGCTGTTTCTCGAAGTTCAGATACCGGTTCTGTCAGTAGATCAGTAGAAACTCTCCGCAATATTTCATAGAAAACTTACCAGCAGCAGAACTTCACTTCCAAACTTCATGATGGTATGATGAAAGTGAAAGTAATAGCAGTAACAGGGCGGGCCGAAGGGGGAGTCAGAAGTGGGACTTCTGGTAAGGACTTGGGTTTATAGGTATCTTTACTGTAAATGTGTCACTGCTTTATGACTGATAGGCAGAGAGTAAACACGTTCCTCTTCCTTGTCGTGCATTGCAGCTTTTCTTTTTACCCTCTCTGCATAAGGACAATTTTGGCAATGACCTTTTTTTCAATTTTTCCTCCTCACTCTATAAGGCCTCTTGCACACAAACATTCATTTTTTTCTGTTTAAGTTCCGTTTTTTGCGTTCCATATACGGACCTATACTGAACCATTCATTTCAATGGATCCGCAAAAATAAAAGGAAGGTACTCCGTATGCCTTCCATTTCCGTATTTACATTTTTCCGTTCCGTTCAAAGATAGAACATGTCCTATTATTGTCCGCATAACGGAAAAGGATAGTACTGTTCTATCAGGGGCCAGCTGCTCCGTTCCGCAAAAAATGGAATGTACACGGAAAAAGCCATATGGTCGTGTGCAAGAGGCCTAAGGCCTAAGGCCTCGTTCACATTTCTGAGTCAGTGTCATGTCCATGAAAAAGAGCGCACGTGTTTCTTCTGTAAAGATGTCCTTGGCGCATCAATGGTTGGTCCGAGTGTCCGTTTTTACCATCCGTGTGTCATGGAAGTTGCTCAGCTGAAAATTAATTTCTAAAGAATCTCCTATAAGTCTTCAGTGAAAAACAGATGCAACACGGACGCAACAGGGATGTCATCCGTGTTGTGTCAGTGATTTTCACGGGCCCATAGACTTCAGTGGGCGTGCTTGGTCCGTATCACAGACAAGTAGTGCATGTCCCCGTGAATTTATTTTTACTGACCCACGGTCAATAAAAAAATACTGAAATGTGAACAGACATGTACTTTTGTAGTGCTGACCGTTGGATGTGGATCGCGGATTCCATTGAAGTGAATAAGTTCGCATCCGCAGATGGCGGGCACATAGTGCATGGATATCCACAGCATGAACGCTGCACGTTTGTGTGCATTAGACCTTAACCCTTTCGCTACCAGCGCCATACATGTACAGCGCTGGAGCAATGTGGAAACATGGCGCCCCTTCACACGTGCATCATGGCCGGCAGATCTCTGCAGTTTCACACAGCAGAGACCTGCGGCTAATTACCGTGACCGGCAATAATGCCGATCGCAGTAATTAAATGCTTTAGATGCCGTGATCAAGTGAGATTACAGCACCTAAATGCACAAAAACCCGGAAGTTCGCACTTCCGGGCTTCCTTCCGATGCCCCATGTGGCCAATTTGGGCATCGGTGGTTGAGCTGAACACTCAGCGTTGCTGATAAGGCTGCAAGTGTTCATGCTCCAATTCATATTTTGCCCACCAGATGGCAGGCCAGGATAAGTAATAGGAAAAGTTGACTGTAAATGGCAAATATAAAATCCGTGATAAACCTAAATTTAAAATTTAAAAATATAATGAATAAACTCATATATGAGGCACAAAATGATAAAAAAAAAAAAATTTAAGTAAAAAAATATATAAAATATATATAAAAGTTTAAATCACCCCCCTTTCCGTATAATAAAAAAAAAAAAAAACTAAATAACTATATATATAAACATCATGGGTATCCCCGCGACCGAAAACGCCCATACTATTAAAATAGAAAAAAAATCCAATACGGCGAATGGCTTAACGGAAAAAAGGGTCAAAATGGCCGATTTGCAAATTGTTTCATTGCTTTTCTTGCCCAAAAAAATGTAATAAAATGTGATCAAAAAGTCACACACACTCCAAAATGGTATAAATAAAAAGGACAGATTATTCTGCAAAAAATGAGCCCCTAAACAGCTCAGTAAATATAAGTATGAAAAAGTTATGGGGATCAGAATATGGTGATGTAAAAAAAACCTTTTTTCTCAAAGTTTAAATTTATTTTTTACACTATTTAGACATAAAAAATCTATACATATGGGGTTATCGTTGTAATCGTACTGACCCATAGAATGAAGGGCATGGGTCAGTACGAAATGCCGTGGGAACAAAACCCGTAAAACGGTGGAGGGATTGCGTTTTTTTTCCAATTCCACCCCATTTGGAATTTTTTTCCCGCTCCCCACTACATTTGATGCCATAATTAATGGTGGCATTGGAAAGTACAACTTATCCCGCAAAAAATAAGCCCTCATACAGCTATATGACTGGAAATTTAAAAAAGTTATGGCTCATGGAAAATAGGGAAGAAAAATGAAAACGCAAAAATTGTGATATCTTTATTTTATGATATTTTTGTGACACTTTTAAAAAGATAGATCGGTCTAATTTGGAAGTGCATCACCCCGTTGTATAGATTTGATCCAGTCCAGATATTAGTAAAATACCTGAATTTAGGAAAACACCGCCTCTCCTAATCAACTATACTATAAAAGCTAAATTAAACAGACAGCTATTCATGACCGCTGAAGAAGGAGCACGTCAGCTCCGAAACGCGTTTTGCATTGATAAATATCAGTACAGTTATTTGCAGCTTCCTATAATTACCACTCCTATCTTTGGACATCTACATCTACATTTTATGCTTGGATAATATGCTAAAATCTCTCTTGTGAAAGAACAGACCGCTCGTGTAATAGAGTATAGCGGCCGACTAAAGACACCGCCCTCAACCACGTGGGACGCCACATGGGACGCCAGCAGAGCGGAGTTTGAGAAGCATAGCGGCCATAACACTGCAATAACAGAGCAGCATATAAGAACCTGAGGAGACAATATATTTGAATATATAATCCTGGAGTGGTAACGTACTATCACAACAATTATTTATGTCAACCGCATATCAATTATAATATAGCTGCAATATTTCAAATAGTGTCGACTAAAAATGATATAGACACATGTGCTATATCGACGCACTATGGATTTTTATAACCTCCAATAGAGGTGTAAACTACTAAGAGGACGCATGTCCATTCAATAGCAGACCTATATAACTTTGTACAAGTGTATATAAGCCACTATGATTGAACTTGCTACGCTGCTATATCCATTTATATGAAATTTAGTATGCTACCATAATCTTTCGAGATGAGCGAATCGAAGTTGACGAATTGGAATTCGATCCAAATTTCAGGAAAAATTCAATTCGTTCCGAATTTCCTCATGCTTCGTTGTAACGAATCACATTTTTTCAGAAATGGAGCAAAGAACTCTGGAAAGGCGGGATCACCCACAATGCCATGCATGCAGCCAATCAGCAGCCAGCCCCTGTGATGTCACAGCCCTATAAATAGCCTCAGCCATCTTGGATTCTGCCATTTACCACTGTACTTAGTGTAGGGAGAGACGTCTGCAGGCGCTAGGGGACAGTGCTAGAAAAAACGTCATTGTGCTAAAAAAAAACTATTTACAAGTTCAGGGAAAGATTATTCAAGGTGCAGGGAAAGGATAGGGAGGAATCATTCCACCGCATTTATGTTGAACAGGGTTTAGTAGGGGAGGTTACAGCCTGGGTAACAGGAGCAATCCTATTACACCTTGCTGCACTGACTGGGGATCCAAATTGCCATTATACAGCTCTGTAATTCCAGCAAACCGTTCTTGTTATTGGGGTGCAAGTGCTGATTGATACAGCCATTAACAGGTTTTATTTGCCCTTGTGTGGTGCAGTTATATGTTCTAAAGCATTTTTGGCTTGCATTAGTGGGAAAAAAGGGCTTATTAGCCGTTGTGTGGTGAAGTGTGAAAATTACAGCCCTTTTTGTTGTGGATTAGTGGGCAAAAATATATATATTTTCCGTTCAGTGGTGCAGTTATATGTTCTAAAGCCCTTTTTTGTTTGTATTAGTGGGGAAAAAGGGCGTGTGTGGTGAAGTAAGAAAATTACTGACTTTTTGGGGGTGTTTTAATTTCCTTTTTATTTATTTATGTGATCTAACAGTATGTTAGACAGAGAAGTGCCAGGCCCTGCACAGGGGAGTGGCAGAGGCCTAAATGTTTCTGACCCAGAAAGAGGTCACAGCAGAGTAAGGGGCCGTGGCAGCAGGGGTCACTTCGAGAGGCCTGAGCTCCCAGTGTCAGCTAGCGGTCGTGTCTTGACCAGCAACCCAGCGGTTCTTGAATGGTTTACTTGATCTTCGACTTCGTCCCAAGTGACATCAGACACCCCCAGCCAAGAGTCAGGGGGTTTGTGGTAAGGTGACACTGCAATAGAGCCGGATTGGGGTATGCACTCTGATGCCAATAATATGCAATGGCTGGGTCAGGTGTAGGTGATAGTTTATAGTTTGTTCGTGACGCCAATTGAGGCGTGCGCATGGTACTGTCACAGGGCCTTTTAAGGTGTTGTAACTCACGTACCAGATTAGGAATGCCAGAGTGGTGTAATGTCTCTGTGTGGTAATGGCAATAGTGTCAACGGTGTCTTCTACCTGGGTACAGCTGGACTCCTGGCTCACTTGCAATAAAATGAGTGTGGTGCTAGTAGGAGTAATTGACTTGCAGCAGTAATTGAGATCCAGTAATTGGTAAAGTTCAAACTTGTCTTTACTAGTTGCAGCTTTCATCCAAGTGAGATACAGCATTAGTCTTTGGTCCCAGCAGGTATTGGCAATGTGTGGCAGGAATTTATCTTCTGCACTATCTATCTTCTGCTGTCTTGGGACTGACTAGCTGAGGAGGAATTTGGCTTTTCCTGGGGTCTCTGGACAGTATTCACAGTTATTGTCTCAGGGTATGCTTCTTCCTGTAACTGGAGGTGGCTGCTTGCTTCTACCAGCTGAGGCTGCAAGGCTCAGGCTGGGGATGATGATCAATTGTCTCAGCCGAGACAAGATCCTGGCTTGGATCCCTATATCTGGGAGCTCCTACATGCACAGCCTTCCCCTAGCCGGGGTGGCTGGCACACTTAACTAACTAACCTTCTCCACCCATGAGGCGGGATGTGGGAGAGCTCACTCTGCTCAAATTTGGATCGAACCAAATTTTAAAAAAAATTCGGCAGACCGGCCAAATCGAATTTTTGAAAAATTTGCTCATCTCTAATAATTATCTATAAGGAGGACTTTTTTTTTACTTAAGCAACCCATTACATTATAAAGTCATCTATATGTAATTGAGTACGCTGCTATAATGATATGAAATTTGGTAAGCTGCTATAATTATCTATAAGGAGGACGTTTTCTCCCTTAGCAACCTACCATCTTGCAACATCATTTACTGAATTGGATATACTACTATAATCATTCATAAGGAGACGTTACTTTTTTATATATTTTTTTTACATATTTTTAACCTTTTCATTTTTATATTATATGCCTCCACAGCACAATTGTTAACGCTATTTTTAACATTTATATGGTGTTTGGTTTTATGCTAACAAACAATTTGATTGGTAAAGACACACCATTGATGTATTGAGTAGGATCTGATCGTGTATATTTATTTATGTAACTATTAATCTATGTAGAAATCATGTTTGGACAATGCAGAACCATTGGGAGATATACCGTAGGTAAAAAGATTTATTATTTTAGTGTAATATTAGTTATTTATTTTTATTGATAATAAATTTAACAATGATTATACCATATTGTCCTTTCCATGCCACACCAGAGGATAGAGTGCCTTCCTTGCTTTTAATTTATACTAGTTGAATCAATATTGGGGCGGTGGTTGCGCCCAGGATAGAGCACCTCAATCCAGAAGCCTGGGAAAGGAGAGCCACTGTGACATTATCTTTATACATAGGCTGTGATCATTGCCAAAGGTGCTGCAACCAAAGGGTCTGAATACTTATGTCAATGCAAGATTTTAGTTCTTCCTTTTTCAATAAAATAGCAAAGATTTTGAACATTCTGATTTCACTTTATCATTATGGGAACTGAGTGCAGAATGATGGGGGGAAAACTTTTTTTTATTAAATTTTTATAGCGCAAGGCCGCAACATCACAAAATGTGAAAAAGTAAAAAGGCCTTAAAGGGACACTGACAGGGCCAATAAGCAGATTGAGATATATATATGGCAGTACAGGTCTTATAATGGGTATTACAATCATCTAAGTATCCCCCCTGTCCACATTATACATACAGTAAACTTAAGTTTTATAACCTGCTCCAACGGTCTTCAATCTGCCCAAGGGGCGGCGTTTCACCTCTCTTGCACCCAGCCAGCCTCCCCCAACTGCCGCTTTGAAGCGCCGCCCAGCTCAGCGGTCCCCGCGAAGTGAATATTGATGAGCTGGGCGGCGCTTACTGTACCGGACTTCACAAGATCCGGCGCATGCGCCGGGCACTGTTAAGCGCAGCGCTTCAGAGCGGGGACCGCAGAAGCCGCCCAGCAAACTGAATATTCATGAGCTCGGCGGCGCTTCAAAGCGGCAGTAGGGGGAGGCTGACTGGGCGCAAGAGAAGTGAAACGCCGCCCCTTGGGCAGATTGAAGACCGTTGGAGCAGGTTATAAAACTTAAGTTTAGTGTATGTATAATGTGGACAGGGGGGATACTTAGATGATTGTAATACCCATTATAAGACCTGTACTGCCATATATACCTCAATATGCTTATTGGCCCTGTCAGTGTCCCTTTAAGGGCCGCTTCACACGAGCGGATGCCGTGCGTGGCATCCGCTCCGTGAAAGAGTGCCAAGACCCGCTGCAGACTGCAGAGGCACGGAGCGGTAACATGACTGTTAATGCTCCGTGCCTCTCTGTGATCTCTTTACTACGAAATCACAGTTGTCACTGTGATTTCGTAGTAAAGAGATCACAGAGAGGCACGGAGCATTAACAGTCATGTTACCGCTCCGTGCCTCTGCAGTCTGCAGCGGGTCTTGGCACTCTTTCACGGAGCGGATGCCACGCACGGCATCCGCTCGTGTGAAGCGGCCCTAAGACTTTCCGAATGCATTGTATTTTGTTTTATTCCACATGGAGATCTCCTGTCACTAGGCCTATTCTCTGGTACGACCACTAGGTGTCATGCTCACAGCTTTCATTTGGTCAGTTGTACAAATAGCCAGGCTGTGGTACACTGCTTCTTCTGTATATTTACTCTTTAAATAGTGTGCATGGGCTATAATGCCGGCATAGGTAGCCTCACAATCTCAGGTCCTGAGAAGAAAGGAGTACCAGATTTTACATAGCACATTATAAGTGTGGGCACTGTTGCAGATCGGGGCCCAGGCTGTACTTCTGCTATAACACCTACTGCGCTAACTACACTTTTATCAGAGCAGGGTCAAACTTACCCATGAAAAGACCCTAGGTGGGCCACAACTTTTAAGCAGGGTTGGATTTGTTGCGACTCACTCTGCAATCCCATTCATTTCTATAGGATCACTGGTACTCTGCAATCCTAGCCGCAACAGATGTTGGGCGACCAGTGTGACAGTGTAGCCCTAGCCTTAGCACTTGGCCTCCAGGATATGAGCACTTCTCGCACCAAGAAAATTGTTCAACACCTAGGCAGACCCCATTTCCTAGGCCTACCTGGTTCCAGGAGGACCCACTGTGTTTTTTTATGCATCTTTTCATGACCTGAGGATCTAGGGAAGGAGGAGAGCAAAAACAATCTTTAGGACTTTAAAATGAAGGGTGCATCCCAAAAGACAAGAGGCTACTCACCAGATGCGGTTGTGCTTAGCACACAACAGGTCAGTAGGCATGGAATATAAAACGGGATACCTGCTGCTGGGCGCTGCATCAGAACTTGTCAATGGATACCTCGATGCAAGGGAGAGAAAAAAAGGATCTATGGGGCACTGCAAGGATGAAGATTCCTTAGATGGTTTGAAGATTTCTTTATTAGGGTGCAATAACAATGCCTTTTCGGGGTAGTACTAATCCCTTTATCAGTTAAGTAACACCATGTGTTACTTGATGAAGAGGTTAGTACAACCCTGAAATTCATTGTTCTTGCACCCTAATAAAGTCATCTTTTTATGAAATGTCATGCCCCTTCAGAACACATATGGTCGCAGGGACTGCGGCTAATGATGCAGCCTCTCAGAGCAATCTAGTAAGAACTTATGGAGGGCACAAACGACATCACTGACCTCTAATGCCCTCACTGTGCCCAGTGCCCATGTGAATACAATGCCATACAGCATACACAGGCAGAAAGCAGCTCAATAGGATACTGACAGTCATCACCAGCAATTGGTCTTAAAGTGACTGTAATCTTTTTTAAATGATAACAATGAAACAATTAATAGAGTTTCCAGATAATATAGGTGTTTCATACACATCATAATGCACAATGTGTACACCCAGATAAAGGGTCGCATGGTTTCACATAAGGGTGCAGTGTGGTATACACTGTCCCACCTATGAGAAAGTTCTGGTGTCCACTGTAAGGGGTTTAACCCAGCAAATACACCTATGTATACTGTATATATCCAGTGCTCACTGCAGTGGCAGTGGTCCCCTGTGAAAGGGTTTTATGTGCATGAAAGAGGGAAAAAGAGAACTTGGAAAGCATGCCAGTGTTGAGAGGAGGTGTGAATGAGCTACACACTGTGGAGGTAAATTGTATAACAAGGACTTTATAGACCCATAGCCAAGTTGTCTAAGAGAATAGTGCCAGACTGAGGCTGTCTACTGAGAGGCTTCATCTAGTAGAAAGTACGGCAGATTCAATCATTAGTATTGCAACCTACCAAAGGTGCAGGACAGCCTGACATGCAGCGGAAGCCACCCCATTGTTGTATAGTGGAGAGATTATTGCACACCCCTATTTATATTACAGCTAGAAAAGTGCAGTGCAAGGAAAATTGCTTTAAAGAACACGTTGGCCTGTTAACTCTGATCTGCGGACGTGTAACCTGCAAGCATTGTGGAAATTGCAAAGGTGTGCAAGAACTGTATACATTTGTCCTGGGCACACTGTACACAGCCATTATATGACACTGTAAAATTTATTATAGGGCTTTTCCCGCAATTGATATATGTCACCTATTTACGGGATAGGTGATAAATGTCTAATTGCTGGTGTCCATACTGTTTGGGGCTTCACCGATCACCAGAACGTTGGTCCAGAATGCTCCACAATGAAGAGGAGTTTGAATGGAGCTGCGGCTGAGCACTGAGTACAGTTTTCTTCAGCCCCAAAGGCATTGAATGAACTTGATATTTGTCTTCTTTCATCTCCTCACTGGGATTATGTAGTGATCAGGAATGGAGAGTTCAGGGCCCCCATTCTAGTGATTGATAAGGGTTCCAGTGGTGAGGTCCTCCAGTAATCAGACATTCATCATCTATCACAGTGCTCAGCAACCTTCGGCACTCCAGATGTGGTGAAACTGCAACTCCAAGCATGTTCCATTCACTTCTATAGGAGTTCTGAAAACAGCTAAGCAAGTGTGCATGCTGGGAGTCGTAGTTTCACCATAGCTGGAGTGCCGGAGGTTGCTGATCCCTGATCTATCATGTGGATAGGTGATAAATGTCAATTGTTGAAAAGTGGGAGTGTCACTAAGCATATTCTACATTTTTCAAACCAGCACCTGGATCTGAATATTTTTGTATTTGCATGTAACTAAAAAATTTGTATAGCCAGTGAGTTATTCAATAAAATGTATCTGTATAGCGCCACCTGCTGTTAGTTCTTTTCTTTATTTCTTGTCCTTCTTACTGAGCTGGTGGAAGGAGCTCAGTTTAACTCTTCAACTGCCAGCAGCCATATGTTCTGTCAGAGGCTGTGTCAGATTTACAGCTACTGCAGAAAGGACATGCCCTCTGAGCTGCCAGGCTGAAGATAATCTAGCAGAGCAATTGGAGCAGTGAATGTGGAGATCTGTGGACCCTTGGCAGGGTCTAGCTTTGTTATAAAGATATTGCCATTTACTATATGATGTCTGATTTTCATTTTTAACATCAATCATGGCATAACCACTTTAAAGGGGTTGTCCTGGTTCAGAGCTGAACCCGGACATCCCTCCATTTTCCCCCCGGCAATCCCCTTGACTTGAGCATCGGAGCAGTTCATGCTAAATCGCTCAGGGCAAAGGCATTTTTTGGAGATCCGGTGACGTAGCGGGCTCTCCATGGGGCTGCCAGGAAGCCCAGTGATGTCACCGGCACTAATTCGCAGGCTTTAACACTGCCCTAGACAGTAAAACGGCTAGGGCAGCGCTAACGCCCGCCCATCAGAGCCGGTGACGTCACCGAACAGACTGCCGGGTGGAAGTTTCGGCCCGTCAGTGTGTTATTGAAAACAAAAGAGACCTTGCCCTGCACGATTTAGCGCAGGGCAAGGGAGCGCATCGGAGCATGAGATGATCCGATGCTAGCCTCAGGGGGGCTGCCTGGGTGAAAATAAGGGTATGTCCAGGTTCAGCTCTGAACCCGGACAACCCCTTTAAGTACTATACATGAGAAAATAACCTATCCACATTAATTTTAAATTATCTGTCATTCATAAAGAAACTGTATAAAAGACTGTATATGATGGAGAGCTCTATTTTTAATTAAGTAAAAGGTGGTCTATGAAGTAGGTCTGTGCTTATCATCTACATTATAAAATGCTGGTCCTGTAATCTATAATAATATGAATGATATAATAATGATATAAATCCACTGTCTTTAAAAACATGGTTTTAATGAAGCTTTCTATTTTTCTTCTATAATATATTAGCTTTTTTTTGTCATGACAAAATTAAATAAAGAAAAAAATAAATCTTCTCGGTGAGTGAACTTTGTTACTTTATGTTACTTATAAAATAATATAGTTAAACACCTAATTATTTGTGGTCTGTGCTCAGCCATCTACATTATTCGTGCTGCTCCTGTCTTGTTATGGTAATCCTATGTATCTAATAATTGTGATTCATTGTATTAGTGAACTTTATGTTACTTATAAAGTGATATAAGTAAACACCTAATTATCTGAGGTCGATGTGACTTTAGTACATTCCATAGATGCTGAAGAAACATGATGTTGTAGACTCTCTGCAGGGTTTGGTTACAAATACTTGAAATTAGAACTTTTGTTTTGTAGGAGAGCATTTCTCTGAATTGGACAAGAAATCTGGCCGCAAGCCATGCCTCCTCCCAGCCAATCACCGCAATGTTACCATAAATGTAGATCTCGGACTGTATGTGCTACAGGGCTCATTATATTATTGAGTGAACCGAAGAGCAGAAGACAGAGCCCGTCTCCACGGCTTCTAGGGAGTGGTATCTATAAGTCAACTGTCCTAACAAGCTATAGAAGCAGGGGGTATGGTATAGCTGCTGCTTACACAACCCGTATACATAGCCTGCATCTTCTATTAGGATTTACTAACCCTGCAGATGACCTGAAAGCCCAGAGCTATCCTCAAAGGGAAAACTGACAGACAGTGATGTATTATCCCAGGTTATAGTCTGAAAACACAAATAAGAAGGTGGTTTGTGCTGCTGCCCCATCTCCTTCTCTTATTGTCTTCATGATATTAACCCCTTAGGGACACAGCCTTTTTACACCTTAGGACCAGGCCATTTTTTGCAAATCTGACCAGTGTCACTTTAAGTGCTCATAACTTTAAAACGCTTTGACTTATCCAGGCCGTTCTGAGATTGTTTTTTCGTCACATATTGTACTTCATGACACTGGTGAAATGAAGTCAAAAAAATATTTTTTTTTGCACCAAAAAATACCTAATTTAACAAATTTTTGGAAAAATTTGCAAATTTCAAAGTTTCAGTTTCTCTACTTCTGTAATACATAGTAATACCCCCAAAAATTGTGATGACTTTACATTCCCCATATGTCTACTTTATGTTTGAATTGTTTTGGGAATGATATTTTATTTTTTGGGGATGTTATAAGGCTTAGAAGTTTAGAAGCAAATCTTGAAATTTTTCAGCAATTTACAAAAACGACATTTTTAGGGACCAGTTCAGGTCTGAAGTCACTTTGCGAGGCTTACATAATAGAAACCACCCAAAAATGACCCCATCTAAGAAACTACACCCCTCAAGGTATTCAAAACTGATTTTACATACGTTGTTAACCCTTTAGGTGTTGCACAAGAGTTATTGGCAAATGGGGATGAAATTTGAGAATTTCTTTTTTTTGTCAAATTTTTTATTTTAACCCATTTTTTCCACTAACAAAGCAAGGGTTAACAGCCAAACAAGACTGTATCTTTATTACCCTGACTCTGCCGTTTACAGAAACACCCAATATGTGGCCGTAAACTACTGTACGGCCACACAGCGGGGCATAGAGTGAAAGGTGCGCCGTTTGGTTTTTGGAGGGCTGATTTTTATGGACTGGTTTATTTACACCATGTCCCATTTGAAGACCCCTGATGCACCCCTAGAGTAGAAACTCCCTAAAAGTGACCCCATCTAAGAAACTACACCCCTCAAGGTATTCAAAACTGATTTTACATTCGTCGTTAACCCTTTAGGTGTTGCGCAAGAGTTATTGGCAAATGGGGATGAAATTGGAAAATTTCATTTTTTTGTCTAATTTTCCATTTTAACCCATTTTTTCCACTAACAAATCAAGGGTTAACAGCCAAACAAGACTGTATCTTTATTACCCTGACTCTGCCGTTTACAGAAACACCCAATATGTGGCCGTAAACTACTGTACGGCCACACAGCGGGGCATAGAGTGAAAGGTGCGCCGTTTGGTTTTTGGAGGGCTGATTTTTATGGACTGGTTTATTTACACCATGTCCCATTTGAAGACCCCTGATGCACCCCTAGAGTAGAAACTCCCTAAAAGTGACCCCATCTAAGAAACTACACCCCTCAAGGTATTCAAAACTGATTTTACATTCGTCGTTAACCCTTTAGGTGTTGCGCAAGAGTTATTGGCAAATGGGGATGAAATTGGAAAATTTCATTTTTTTGCCTTATTTTCCATTTTAACCCATGTTTTCTACTAACAAAGCAAGGGTTAACAGCCAAACAAGACTGTATCTTTATTACCCTGACTCTGCCGTTTACAGAAATACCCAATATGTGGCCGTACACTACTGTACGGCCACACAGCGGGGCGTAGAGTGAAATGTGCGCCGTTTGGTTTTTGGAGGGCTGATTTTTATGGACTGGTTTATTTACACCATGTCCCATTTGAAGACCCCTGATGCACCCCTAGAGTAGAAACTCCCTAAAAGTGACCCCATCTAAGAAACTACACCCCTCAAGGTATTCAAAACTGATTTTACATTCGTCGTTAACCCTTTAGGTGTTGCGCAAGAGTTATTGGCAAATGGGGATGAAATTTGCAAATTTCATTTTTTTGTCTAATTTTCCATTTTAACCCATTTTTTCCACTAACAAATCAAGGGTTAACAGCCAAACAAGACTGTATCTTTATTACCCTGACTCTGCCGTTTACAGAAACACCCAATATGTGGCCGTAAACTACTGTACGGCCACACAGCGGGGCATAGAGTGAAAGGTGCGCCGTTTGGTTTTTGGAGGGCTGATTTTTATGGACTGGTTTATTTACACCATGTCCCATTTGAAGACCCCTGATGCACCCCTAGAGTAGAAACTCCCTAAAAGTGACCCCATCTAAGAAACTACACCCCTCAAGGTATTCAAAACTGATTTTACATTCGTCGTTAACCCTTTAGGTGTTGCGCAAGAGTTATTGGCAAATGGGGATGAAATTGGAAAATTTCATTTTTTTGCCTTATTTTCCATTTTAACCCATGTTTTCTACTAACAAAGCAAGGGTTAACAGCCAAACAAGACTGTATCTTTATTACCCTGACTCTGCCGTTTACAGAAATACCCAATATGTGGCCGTACACTACTGTACGGCCACACAGCGGGGCGTAGAGTGAAAGGTGCGCCGTTTGGTTTTTGGAGGGCTGATTTTTATGGACCGGTTTATTTACACCGTGTCCTGTTTCAACCCCCCTGATGCACCCCTGGAGTCGAAACTCCCTAAAAGTGACCCCATTTTGGAAACTACGGGATAAGGTGGCATTTTTTGGGGGAGTATTTTTAGGGTAAATATAATTTTTGGTTGCTCTATATTACATTTTTGTGAGGTAAGGTTACCAAAAATTGAAATTCTGATATTTCATCTCCATTTGCCATTAACTGTTGAGGAACACCTAAAGGGTTAATAAAGTTTGTATAATCATTTTTGAATACCTTGAGGGGTGTAGTTTCTTAGATGGGGTCAATTTTAGGGAGTTTTTACTCTAGGGGGGCATCAGGGAGGCTTCAAAAGGGATATGGTGTCAATAAAAAAGGCCATCAAAATCGGCCTTCCAGAAACCATGTCGGTCCTTTCCTTTTGCAGCCTCCCTTTTACGGATACAGCAGTTTACGACCACAAATGTGGCGTTTCTGTAAACTGCAGTATCAGGGTAATAAATTTTAACTTTTGTTTGGTTGTTAACCCTTGTTTTCTTACCGGAAAAAACGGACTGAAATGGAAAAGTGCCAAAAATAGCGGTTTTGGCACCGTTTTTTTGTTTTTTTTTTAACCGTGTTAATCTGGGTAGTTAGGTCATGGGATATTGTTATAGAGGAGATTCTTACGGACGCGGCAATATCTAATAAGTCTACTTTTTTTTACAATTATTTAGGTTTTTGACTATATTATCTTTTTTGATACAACTTTTTTTTTTGGGTATCTCTAAAGTCTAAGTGTAATTTTTTTAATTTTCTTTTAGCCAATTATCTTATGTGGGGGCTCATTTTTTGCGGGATGAGCGGACGGTTTTATTGGCACTATTTTGGGGGCTATATGACTTTTTGATCGCTTGCTATGAAACTTTTTGTTATGTAAGGTGACAAAAAAAAAATTTTTTGCACCTATTTTTTTTTTTTTTTTTTACTGTGTTAATCTGGGGGGTTGGGTCATGGGGTATTTTTATAGAGGAGATTCTTACGGACGTGGCGATACCTAATAAGTCAACTTTTTTTTTACAATAATTTAGGTTTTAGACTATATTATCCTTTTTGATACCCTAAAAAAAAATTTGTATCTCTAAAGTCTAAGGGTCATTTTCAAATTTTTTTTTTATCTGATTATCTTATGTGGGGGCTCATTTTTTGCGGGATGAGATGACGGTTGTATTGGCACTAATTTGGGGGCTATATGACTTTTTGATCGCTTGCTATTAAACTTTTTATTATGTAAGGTGACAAAAAAAAACTTTTTTTGCACCTTTTTTTTTTTTCTGGACCGTGTTAATCTGGGGGGTTAGGTCATGGGGCATTTTTATAGAGGAGATTATTACAGACGCGGCAATACCTATGTCTACTTTTAATAAATTATTTTAGTTTTTTTGGGTGTCTCAAGTCTGAGAACCATTTTTTTTTTTTATCCCATGTCAGTCCTAAATTGGGATATAAATTTAGTACTCCATGGAAGTGTGATACTCCCTGAAGCAACCGTCAATGCAGAGGCCCGGATGATCGGGGCATGTGTCGCACTGAGTAGTCGTGTCCTTCCGTATCCCCCTCCTGCGACACACTCTGCACTTTTTTTGGGTTCGTCCCTTCTTTCCAGTATGGGGGACCACACCTGGAAAGTGTTGGCCAGGGACGATCCGGGCGCCTACAGTTCCCGAGGTACTCCGGCCTGCTCTTTCCCGGTCCGAAAAGATCAGGGCCTTGAGGACTGCCTCATAGAACTGGAGGAATGTCCCTGTGCTGCCAGCGCTTCGGGATAGTACAAAAGAGTTGTACATGGCAACCTGCACCAAGTAGACCGCAACTTTTTTGTACCATGCCCGGGTTTTGCGCATGGCGTTATATGGCTTGAGGACTTGATCCGAGAGATCAACTCCTCCCATATACCGATTGTAGGCGACGATACAATCGGGCTTGAGGACCGTTGCCGCGGTACCTCGCACAGGGACAGGGGTGATGCCGTTACCATGAATTGTGGACAGCATAAGGACATCCCTCTTGTCCTTATACCTGACCAGCAACAGGTTTCCAGTGGTAAGGGCACGGGTCTCACCCCTGGGGATGGGTACCTGGAGGGGGTGGGCAGGGAGGCCGCGTTGATTTTTCCGCACGGTCCCACAAGCGGACGTGGATCTGGCGGCAAGGGACTGGAACAAGGGGATACTGGTATAAAAGTTATCCACGTACAAGTGGTAACCCTTATCCAGCAGTGGGTACATAAGGTCCCACACGAGTTTCCCGGTAACACCCAGAGTGGGGGGACATTCTGGTGGTTGAATCCGGGAATCTCGCCCCTCGTACACACGAAATTTGTAAGTGTACCCTGAGGTACTCTCACAAATTTTGTATAGCTTCACGCCATACCTCGCCCGCTTGGAAGGCACATACTGGCGGAAAATGAGTCTCCCCTTGAACGCAATGAGAGACTCATCAACCACGACCTCCCTTCCAGGTACATAGGCCTCCATGAATTTGGCCCCAAAGTGATCGATGACCGGCCGTATCTTGTACAGACGGTCATGGGCAGGATCACCTCGGGGTGGACATGCTGCATTATCGGAATAATGCAGACATTTCCTGATGGCCTCAAACCGGGAGCGTGTCATAACCGTACTGTAAAGTGGGGTCTGATATAGGACGTCCCCACTCCAGTACAGCCTGGCACTGGGTTTCTTGACCAGGCCCATATGCAGCACGAGGCCCCAAAATGTCCTCATTTCGGCTGCACTGACCGGCGTCCAGCCACCGGGCCTGGCCAAAAAGGAGCCCGGGTGTTGAGCGACGAACTGTTGGGCGTACAGATTCGTCTGCTCCACCATCAGATTTACCAGTGAGTCACTGAAAAAATGACAAAAAAAGTCATATTCAGTGTAGCCCACTGTGGAAATCTGGATTCCTGATTGGCCTACAAAATCAGGAATCACGGGCTCGTATCGCTCTGGGCTACACCAGACAAGTTCACCGGCAGGGTGCTCCGGTGGATTTAACTGGTGGGCCGGGAAACCAGTACGAGCCCCAGAGCTGCTCGTACTAGTGTGGGCCACAGGGTCCCTAACATGGCGGTCCCCTTGCTCCGCCTGGCGGCGTCTCCGCCGCCTTGGGGGCTCATCATCATCGCTAGATGATGAGGAGGATGCGGATGACAACAGGAATGTGGGGTCATCCTCATCCTCACTGGGACTCTCGGACTCGGAGGCAAGCTGGGCGTATGCCTCCTCGGCCGAGAACGTCCGGCGGGCCATAGGGGAGTGTGTGTCTGCGTGTATATGTGCGTGTGTGTAACTCTTTATTTGGTGTGCGTGTGTGAGGGGGCACGGGTGTTCACGAACTCACCCTAAAACTAACAGAAAAAAATAAATAAAACTAACTAAAAAAAGGGCAAAAAAGTGAGGAAAAAAAATTCAAAACTGCTGATCAACCGTCCGAAGTTGATCAGCGGTGGGGTGTGCGATGCGCTTACAGTGGCCGGACGCTAAGTGCCGGTCACAGTCAGCGAACTCAAAAAAAAAAAAAAAAAAAAAAAAAAAAAGCACCCCAAAAAAGGTGGGGGGGGGGGGGGGCAAGTGGCAGGGGGAGGGGGGCAAGTGGCACCACCCCTGGGGGGTCTAGGGTCACACAGCTGTGCTGTGGACCCCAGACACCCTAACTAGGGTGATGCAATAAAAAGTAAAAAAAAACTAACTTTCCCTTTTTTTTCCCTGCCTATCCCAAACTTTCCCTAGCTGTCCCTATGTACCTGATGGGGTGCTGGGGCACAGATCGGGTCCTGGGGGGCACAGATCAGGGGTGCTGGCAGCGATGGTGGACACAAGCAGGCAGCTCCTCTCTCCTCCGGCGCTGGAACACAAAAGGAGGAGGAGAGGGGCGCCTGCCTCTTTTGAATCTGCCGCCGCACCGCCCCCTGACCAATCAGAAAGCGATCCTGAGTGGTGATGTCACCATCACCACTCAGGATCGCTGGATGGTGATTGGTGGAGTGAAATCACACCACCATCACCATCCTGTTCCGGGTTATCGGGTCTTCAGAGACCCGAATAACCCGGAAACGCAGAAAACCGCAGGTCTGAATTGACCTGCGGTTTTTTGCGATCGCATACATGGGGGGGTCACCGGACCCCCCGACGCATTTGCCCCAAGTGCCTGCTCAATGATTTGAGCAGGCACGGGGTTCCGATCGCCGCCGGCCGCGCGGCGGTGATTGAAAATGCACAGGGCGTACATGTACGCCCTGTGTCCTTAAGTACCAGGGCACAAGGGCGTACCTGTACGCCCTGTGTCCTTAAGGGGTTAAAGGGGTTATGCCATGATTGTTAAAAAAAATCAAATAAAATCTGACAGCATTTAGGACATGACAATCTCTTTCTAGCAAAGCTAGAACCAGCCCTGTACCTCACATGGATCCAATTGCCTAGCAAGATTATCTTCAGCCTGGCAGCTCAGGGGACGTGTCCTTTCTGCTGCAGCCCTCTCCCTGTGCCTGCCCCAGCTTCTAACAGAACATGTGGCTGTTGGCAGTTGAAGATTTAAACTGAGCATGTGCGACCAGCTCTGTGAGACGGAGAAAAAATAAGGAAAAGACCAAACAGCAGGTGGCGCTATATTGATGCATTTTATTGAATAGCTCAGTGGCTATGCAAAATTTTTAATGACAAGCAATTAGAAAAGTATTCAGATCCAGGTGTAGATAAAAGCAGATTTTGCACAGTAACTATTGAAACAGGTCCATAGGGTCCCTACAGAATTAGATTGCTGAACATCTACAAAAAAAGCACTCCACGCAAACAGTTCAAATCAGTAACAACTTTATTAAATGATGATACAAATAAAAACAAGCAAAATATGATAGGGGAAACTACTATGCACCAAGGGGTGACATATCACTAGGATCATTATATAACGGAGTGTAAATGCTAATACAGTACTTAAATATTAAAGGGGTTCTCTCATCATATACATGGCAAAAAAACTGCCTCACCTGATGGTCCCATCTTCTTTGATGCCCACGTTCTTTTATAATATGCAAATGAGCCCTTTGGAGCAACAAGGGTGATGTCGTTGCACCACGTTGTTCCCAGAGGCTCCACTCACTGCCCTTCATGCTTCGCCTCCACCACTGACTAACAGGGCCAGACAGTGAAGACACCTGGCCCTGAAGTCTCGCAGGGGCTCGCTCGGCACATAAACTGTACAAGGACAGTGGGGGTGAAGCATAAAGGGCAGTGAACGGAGCCTCTGGGAGAAAAGAGATGCAATGGCTCCGCCCTTGTTGCTCCTAGGGGCTCGTTTGCCCATTTTCTTAAAGGGTCTGTCATCTACTTTGGACATATTAAACGGTTTTCACTGTCCTGTAGGTGACATAAACAGTACCTTTCTTTCTCATTTATGTATATATTGAATATAGAAGATATATACAAATGAGCTGCAAGTGCCCAGGGGCGTTCCTCTCCGAATGCAAGCGCCCATGTTCTCCTGAGAATGACCTTATCGCTCCTCCCATGTTATAACGTAAGCCAGTCCAGTGCCCTGACATCATGGACTCTGCTCTCTGAAATCCCGTGGCAGCTCGCGTTAGTGCCGGGCATGCGCTGTACACTGCTCACTGTGGGCAGCTTCTTCAGTAAACTGACTGCGCATGCCCGGGCCCGGCATGAACTATCCTCATAGTATCTGATTGGTGGGGGTCCGACACGCGGGACGCCTTCCAATCAGCTGTGTGAGAAGGCAGTTGCTCTCCTCCATTCACTTCAATGGGGCCGAGCTTCTCCTAGGCCATGTGACCAATGAAATTGACATCACTTGCCCTAGGAAAAGCTGAAAGATGGCCGCTGAGCTACTGCAAGCGCTGCTGCATTCTCAAACAGGTGATAGGGGCCTGGGAGTCCTATCCCCACCGATCAGATACTGATGACTTATCAGTATTAAAGTCTTGGAAAACTCCTTTTAACTATGCTTAAGGCTACTTTCACACTTGCGGCAGGACGGATCCAACATGCTGTTCACCATGCCGGATCCGTCCTGCGGATATTTCGCCGTGCTGCCGGACCGCCGCTCCGTCCCCATTGACTATAATAGGGACGGGGGCGGAGCTCCGGTGCAGCACGGCGGTGCACGGCGAAAGCCGCCGGACTAAAAAGCCTGACATGCAGTAATTTTAGTCCGGCGGCTTTCGCCGTGCACCGCCGTGCTGCGCCGGAGCTCCGGCCCTGTCCCCATTATAGTCAATGGGGACGGAGCGGCGGTCCGGCGGCACGGCGAAATAGCCACAGGATGGATCCGACATGGTGAACAGCATGTTGGATCCGCCCTGCCGCAAGTGTGAAAGTAGCCTTAGATATTAAAAGCAGGTATTATTGAATATATTAAAAATAATCAGGAAGAAAAGATCAATTAAAAAACTTCCTCTTATTCCTATTATTATTTTGCAAGATAATACAGTAAGTGCTGTCATATTGCGCAGTTTTTTTTTATTTGAACATGTTACCTTCAAACAGGAAATAAAATGAAGTTTGGGGTCTTTTGATGATGTTCAGCATTTCTGTTCTTTTATTAAATAACCCCTATGAAATAATAGAAATAGTAAAATGTCCCTTCTTCACAAGGAGAAGTCACTCCGGGGTCTGGCATGAGCTGACTACATACAGACGTGGACAAAATTGTTGGTACCCTTTGGTCAATGAAAGAAAAAGTCACAATGGTCACAGAAATAACTTTAATCTGACAAAAGTAATAATAAATTAAAATTCTATAAATGTTAACCAATGAAAGTCAGACATTGTTTTTCAACCATGCTTCAACAGAATTATGTAAAAAAATAAACTCATGAAACAGGCATGGACAAAAATGATGGTACCCCTAGAAAACACAGAACATAATGTGACCAAAGGGACATGTTAATTCAAGGTGTGTCCACTAATTAGCATCACAGGTGTCTACAACCTTGTAATCAGCCATTGGGCCTATATATATGGCTCCAGGTAATCACTGTGTTGTTTGGTGATATGGTGTGTACCACACTCGACATGGACCAGAGGAAGCAAAGGAAAGAGCTGTCTCAAGAGATCAGAAAGAAAATTATAGACAAGCATGTTAAAGGTAAAGGCTATAAGACCATCTCCAAGCAACTAGATGTTCCTGTGAGTACAGTTGCACATATTATTCATAAGTTTAAGATCCATGGGACTGTAGCCAACCTCCCTGGACGTGGCCGCAGGAGGAAAATTGATGACAAATCTAAGAGACGGATAATCCGAATGGTAACAAAAGAGCCTAGAAAGACTTCTAAAGAGATTCAAGGTGAACTTCATGCTCAAGGAACATCAGTGTCAGATCGCACCATCCGTCGTTGTTTGAGCCAAAGTGGACTACATGGGAGACGACCAAGGAGGACACCATTGTTGAAAACGAATCATAAAAAAGCAAGACTGGAATATGCCAAACTACATGTTGACAAGCCACAAAGCTTCTGGGAGAATGTCCTGTGGACAGATGAGACAAAAATCGAAGTTTTTGCCAAGGCACATCAGCTGTATGTTCACAGACGAAAAAATGAAGCATATCAAGAAAAGAACACTGTCCCTACTGTGAAACATGGAGGAGGCTCTGTTATGTTCTGGGGCTGCTTTGCTGCGTCTGGCACAGGGTGTCTTGAATCTGTGCAGGGTACAATGAAATCTCAAGACTATCAAGGAATTCTAGAGAGAAATGTACTAGCCAGTGTCAGAAAGCTTGGTCTCAGTCGCAGGTCATGGGTCTTGCAACAGGACAATGACCCAAAACACACCGCTAAAAACACCCAAGAATGGCTAAGAGGAAAAAATTGGACTATTCTAAAGTGGCCTTCTATGAGCCCTGACCTCAATCCTATTGAGCATCTTTGGAAGGAGCTGAAACATGCAGTCTGGAAAAGGCACCCTTCAAACCGGACACAACTGGAGCAGTTTGCTCATGAGGAGTGGGCCAAAATACCTGCTGAGAGGTGCAGATGTCTCATTGACAGTTACAGGAAGCGTTTGATTGCAGTGATTGCCTCAAAAGGTTGCGCAACAAAATATTAAGTTAGGGGTACCATCATTTTTGTCCATGCCTGTTTCATGAGTTTATTTTTTTACATAATTCTGTTGAAGCATGGTTGAAAAACAATGTCTGACTTTCATTGGTTAACATTTATAGAATTTTAATTTATTATTACTTTTGTCAGATTAAAGTTATTTCTGTGACCATTGTGACTTTTTCTTTCATTGACCAAAGGGTACCAACAATTTTGTCCACGTCTGTATATACAGTTTAGTAACCCCTGGGCTTCTCTCAGTACACACAGTGGTTGAACTGTTGAGTCATGATTTTTGCACAATCCCAAAATGGAAATGGAATTATAGCTACTATTACCATTAACACTGGAGCAGCGGAGGTTTATGAGATTACTCAGAGTGAGATGGCTCTGCTATTAGTGTGATGATAATACCGCTGTTAATATGGGAAGTATCTTCTCATATCAAACCAAGCCTGCTGTCTGTTGCATTTTGGTATCATATGCAGAAATAGGATGTTGTTTGTCCTTTGGCTGTCAACTTTGCAGGTCATTTTTGATCCACACTATGTTGGGATAGATACACTACTCACAAAAAGTTAGGGATATTTGACTTGTGGGTGAAATTTCAGGAAGAACCTATAAATGCACTGAGAAGTTGACCTGAAAGAAGGACAGCTTGGCCTTGAAGGAGAAGCCTGGACAGGAGACACCTTGTATGAGAGGTGCAGGGGATGAGTAAAGCATGCTTGTTATTGTGAGGTGTGGAGGGTATGGAGAACCTGTCTGAAAGCTCATAGTTGTCTCCAGAGCCAAGGTTGATATCTCTTCGTCTGAGCTGACATTGTTTAGTTCAAGTATTGTGCTTTTTGCAAAGATTCTGGTAACCGCAAAGCACTGAGCCTCTCTACACTACCAGTTATAACCATTCTGCTTAGGGTGCCTTCACATGCTGCACATTTTGTTGCAGAATTTTCAGTGACTGAAAATCAGTTCCATTGTTTGAATGGGGCGGCAAGCACATGGAGTTCTGCAATCCCCTTTCAGGTCTATGGAACTGATTTTCAGAAAATTCTGCAACAAAATGTGCAGCATGTGAAGGCACCCTAGGCAGAATGGTTATAACTGGTAGTGTAGAGAGGCTCAGTGCTTTTCGGTTAACCGTCTCTTTGCAAAAAGCACAATACTTGAACCTAACATTGTCAACTCAGATGAACCTTGGCTCTGGAGAAAACTATGAGCTTTCAGACAGGTTCTCCATACCCTCCACAAAAGGGTATAGCGGATGAGGGCACATTTCCTTGGAGTAAAGCTGACCTGCACTTGTTCAGATAGTGCCTTCAATACCAGATGTAGCCTGCTGGTGGCCCCCTATAAGCCTGTATATGCTCCCTGTAAATAATTTGCCAGGCCAAAGCACATCGGGTTAGGAACTGCAGGTCTGTAACCTGTATAAGGCATGTTCTTCACTACACAGATCTTGTGAACTGGTAACAGTTCTGAGGTAAGACTTGTGGGCGGCTGAAGCTTCCTTTCAGTTGTTAACTCAGTGTTAACGATTAGTTCATTGAAAATTGACATTATAAATAGCATCGGGCTGGACATCCCCTACAACAGCTTTGCCTTTATTACTGGTGTTTCATTCTTCTGTAAATTAGTTTTGAAATGAGAAAAAGCACAAAGATGGTTCTCAGCTTTTCCTTTCTTTGTTGGATACGACAGTCATATCTAGAATGATGATAAGTGTGCTGACCGGATGCTTCAAAGAAAGTAGGCAGAGATACTGTTGTTAGGGTTAAACTTTGCAAAATTTGCCATATCTATGGCGAGACACCAAATAATCCACACTTGTGATGGTGAGAGGTCTTCTGTTCTTAGAATTCCCCCTGCACCCAGACCTTGTATCCAGCCAACAGCTGTTTTTGCCAGAGGAGAACAGAGCTAGCTACGCATTTTAGGTGAAAACATGAGTAAATTTCCCAAAACTTGTATTGGATCCGATTCAGTCATATCGGCTGTCAGATTTGATTCGATTTGAATAATTAAGTGCCCCAATTGTCCTAAGAAGTTGTGTATGACACGCTGATGTCTTGTAGGACAGTATCCAACCCCCTTTCAGGGTATGTATAATCTGCTACTGATTCAGACGCTGAAAATGGGCGTTTTCCAGGGCTAAATCTACATTCAAAACCTACCAACAGTGTCCCCATTGACTTTACTATTAAAAACTCCACCTTGTGCACAGTGGAAAAACAGTAGAGTTTTTTCAGTAGCTGAATTGAAAGACGCTTGAGAAGTGACATGTTACTTCTTGAAAGTAGATTTGATTGTGGATTTCAAAGAAGTCGATGGCGAAGCTGGAAAACCTCAACCAAAAACTCTTCTAAAATTCTTGTAACCAAATGAGACCAAATTGCAAATTACAAATCTGCCACTGAAAAACAACCTGTTTTCAGCTACTAATCTGCTATTGATATTTCTTCTGTGGATTTTGCCGTACGAACATACCCTCAGGGGATTGTACAGCGCTAGTATATTGATGAACTAGTAAGTGAACGGGACAAGCAGGTGTAATTACAAGGCACTGCTTCTATAACTAGACGTTGTGCAGGTAAACAATAAAGTGGCTGCAGTAGTGGCGTAACATAGAGAAGTAAGGGCCCCATAGCAGGGATCAAACCAGGCCCCGCACACTAGGACAGAAGGGTTTCTGCCTAAACCCTTTTCAATGACCCTTGGGCCATTTTTCTACTGTCTCATTTGATAAAAGTTGTTCCTATAGAGAGTAGAGTCCTGACCAAGTTTTCACCTCCAGTAGAAGAGGAGAGATTGGGCCCCTCTTGCCCTGGGCCCCATAGCAGTAGCATGGTCTGCCGTTATGGTAGTTACGCCCCTGGGCTGTAGCGCTTGCATGAGTGCTGTGGCCTCTTCAAACAGCTGATCGGTGAGGGTGACAGGAGTTGGACCCCCATTGATCTGATATTGATAACCTATCCTGAAGATAGGTTATCAATATACTAGCACTTCACAACCCCTTTAAGGGGGTTATCCGACCCCTGAAATGCCCCCCATACGCTCACACACAATGTACTTAGCTCCCTGGCACCCGTATCGCTCCTGGTCCCCGCACGGCTTCCGTTGCTTCTCCGCATGCTCGGATGAAAACATCCGCTGACGTGAGGATGGAGGGGCCGCCAATGGCAGGTGGCGACCGGCACAAGCCTCCCTAGCATCACCCATACGTTTGCCTCAACAGTACTGAATATTGTAGTCAGGGATGGACTGGGAACTTAAAGTGGCCCTGTAAAAAAAAACTAAAAGTGGCCCCATGTTGTAGGTGCCCCAAATTACAGTAGGCAGGGCAACACAAGTAGGCAGGGGCAGGAATACCATAGTGCAAAATACTGTCCGAGTAGAACCATATACCATAGAGCAACACATTGCCCCAAAAGTTGTACCTCTGTGGTGGCCATTAATAGCTTCCATTTTCTGTCCTTGTCCTGCAGTTGCCTCTGATTATGATATGAAGCAGGAGGTGAAATCTGGTCCCCAGCAGTTTACGGTAATTCAGCAGGGAATGTGCGATCACTGACCAGATCCATTAGTACCTGGCCAGCGGCAAGGAGGAGGGCTTGGGCGGCCCCCTGGGCATCGGACCACCGGGAAATTTCCCTGTAGGGTCTATGGCCAATACGTCTCTTTTTGTAGTCAAATATAATTTTCCAACTATACAACTCTATACAAAGAAAACACATACCGTATTGGGTGTCAGACATATGACTGTCATACAGTTTCATAGATCTTGGGCATACGTTGCAGATTACATGTGGTTTTTCTGCGTGGAATCTCTCAGCGTGATACAGCACCAGTAAAGGGTTTGAAATAAGACAAATCTTATGTACTTTGCTTCTTCGTTCCTTGTAGAAATTAACCTGCCGTAGGGATTTTGAAACCCGCAGCATGGCTTTAGACGCGGATTTGATGTGGAAGCGCACAGAAATTTGTGTGTAGAATGTCTGCAGGACAGCCCACACCTGTCTGCAGGTAGCCTAAGGGTCCATTCACACGTCTGTGGTGTGTTGCAGACCCGCAAATTGCGGATCCACAACACACCCTGCCGGCACCCCGTATAGAAATGCCAATTCTTGTCCGCAGCTGCGGACCGGAAGTTTAGGGCCGAAACCTGGAAGTTCTGGGACGCGCTGCGCAAATGCGGAAACGGGGAGCACATAGTGTGCTCTGCACTTCACGTCCCGGCCCATAGAGAATGAATGGGTCCGCACCCATTCCACAAAATTGCGGAACGGGTGCGGACCCTTTTGCGGACGTGTGAATGGGGCCTAAATGATATTGCTGATCATATGCCCTGAATGTAGTATGAACCCAGGGAGCACCACCAATGAGGCAAGGTGAGGCGAGGGGGGGATTATCTGTTTTTGCAGTATAGTATTGGGAAGCACAGTATGTGGTGCTGTATTATCCTGTATGTTCTTTAGCTCTGTATGTAATGGTTTCCAGGTATGTTTTTAACATTAGGGCTGGAGGGAAGGGGTTAGGTTAATAAATTGGCACTGGGGGTTGGGGCGCCATTTCAGTTTTTGCCTCAGGCAGCAGAAAGGCTAGGTGCACCCCTGTGTGAACCTATCCTTAGATACACTTCTAGTGCATCAAGATATTAATCTAGGAGCTAGAAAACGTGTTCAGATAAAAAGTAATGAATCTATCCATAGCGTTCAGGCACACTATAGCAGTAGTATAGGCACCTTGATCTTTTTTTTTTTTTTTTTTTTAAGGAAGAACTGGTTTATTTCATTCTTGTTTCCATGTAGAAAATGTGAAGCAATGAAAACACTAGTGTCACCGAACCTATTCTTACTACATGAGCATGCTTGCTCCAAGTCTTATGAGAAGCAAGCAGCAGCCCTCATTCAGTCCACTTATGGTGCTCGCTGCATTTACTTGCTGGGATTGGATGAGACTGTTTATAACAGTCGAGGGTCTCTCTCGGGGGAAATGAATAAAGTGACAGCTTTGGGTGCTGCTCCAGAAGAGACACACAGAATCCTGGTAAAACCTGTGCTGCAAAACTCTATTAACATTCAAGACTTGTAGAAAATGTGCAATAAAAATCAGAGACCTTGCAATCGTCTGCCTCTCCAATGAATGCCCAGCACAAACTATAAGGGTACGACCACATGGTCAGGTTTCTGCATGCAGTTTAGGGTGCCAAAAGTAGAAGTGAATTAAAAAAGTATCTCTCCTTTATGCTTTCTTTCCTTTTATGATTCACTCCTAATTTTGGCTTCCAAAACTGCATCATGAAACCTAACTGTGTGGTCATACCCTAGGGTTTGCAAAATGATCTAGATATAGCAGAGCTGAGCTTCCCATTTCCCATAATTCATTGTAAAACCTTCTATACATGGCAGTATGGTGGCTCAGTGGTTAGCACGGGTGCCTTGCAGCGCTGGGGTCCTGGGTTTGAATCTGACAACATCTGCATGGCGTTTGGATGTTCACACACCATGTTTGTGTGGGATTGCTCTAGTTTCTTTCTACACACCAAAAATATACTAAGAGTTAAATGATTCTAGTCTGTGTCTAAAATCAAGAAATTAGATTGTGAGCCTCATTGGGACTGCTGAGAATAGTGGCACTCTCTGTACAGCACCATGGTGTATGTTAGGGCTATAACATAGCAGAAATAATAAATTAGCGTAAATATTACTGAATATTAACTTGCTGCATATCCGAAATGGATGTTCCAATAAATCAAAAGTAGTTGAGTCCAAATGGATTTAAAAAACATGAAAAAAAAAACACCTGCAGCCGCCACCCCTCATGGCTTCTCCTCCCATCTGGACACACACTAAATGCCTGCAGCTAAAGTTGGATCAGTCATGACCACGCTATTTCATTATGCAGTAGCCCTTAAATCTGAAGGTACTAATCAGAAGGGTTGTCAGCCCTTGTGATCATTTCTTGCCCCTGGGCACACCACATACCGTCCTCAGTGGCCCACGTTTACCAATGTCATAAACTGCACCAACATGAAAGCAGTTTGGCGCATCTAGCTCTTCAAAAATCATCTAAACCTAGCTCCACGAGGGGTGTAACCTACCAGAAAGGGGCGTGACTTTCCTGGAAAGGGGCATGGCCTAATATACAACATTTAGCAACACAATTTTCTACAATTCTGGAGTAAAATTCTCTAAAATCTCTAATAGTGGGTATAGAGTCAGAGAAAAGTGTCGCTCCAGTTCCAAGATTTATCATTGAGCCTGAGCCCCTGTGATAAATCCGGGGCAGGTCTAAGGTTTCGCCATCTACAGGATCAGTAAATCTGCCCCATGACTTATTTCTTAACCATGACAATGTATGAATAAAAAATACTCGCTGCCCCTTGTTATTACAGACTGTTAGTATATGGGTGGTATGCCTGCAGATGTTTCTGCATCTGAAATAAAGCATGCTCTCTATTAACAGTACAGTATGTACAGTATATACGGTATACTGTGTGTGTGTGAAAAAAACACAGTGTCCCAGGGTCATTGATGTCGCTAAAAATTACCACAGGAAGCAATGTGGGGATTTAAGCTATGTGCCAACTAATACAGGAAGGAAATGTGTTTGCATACCCTTTGTCCTAAAATAGGACATTGTACAGTGTTTGTCTGCACAGCCCTGTTAAGTAAGAATCTGACAACCGACAGAAATATCCAACAGCGGACAATACTGCAATCTGTGTCTTCTGTACACAACACTATGTAGCTACGTTAATTATGGGGGTCATTTACTAATCTGAAATATGCCTAAATAACGCGTATTTCACGGCCAGGATAGGCGACGCAACAGTTAGTTGCGTCGATATCTAATACTTTTCCTGCTCACGCCAGGTCTAAAATTGTGGGCATGGCGTGCGTCCATCTCATTTACCATTTTTTACATCTGTTTTAGGCCTCTTGCACACGGCTGTCGTGCGGCCATTCCGTGCATTAGGGGCGGCAATTTTCGGCTTTGGCATGAAGCGCACGGCGTCATAGCAGCCAATGACGCCGTGAGCTTGTGCACTCAGTAGCACGGCAGGCCGGGTTTTCACAGACCTTGGTCCGTGAAAATCCACGTATGTGTAAATGAGGCCTCAATATTTCCTGGAGACTTCCATTCAACATCTGGAGTTTTTTCATAAAAAATCCAGCAAAACAAAAAACAGCCACCAAAAACAGGAAAACCTCTCAAAAACACCAGAAAAAGCTTTGAGTGACACCAACTATAAAGTTTATACTACTAGATAGTTACCATGAAATTCCACATGCATTGTTCTGCCCTTTCCAGTATATGGTAACTGCTGCCCTAGTTCAAAGAGCACAGTTTAAAGTTATAATAATGACCATGAAGTCAAAGGGAAGGAGCATTCAATAATCATAGATATTCTGGAGAGATTTACTATGTAGAATGGACTAATTTGGACCAAAAATATGGGATAACCCTTGGCGCTATATAAATAAAGATTATTATTATTACCGGTGACTGGCTCATGCAGCCTTATATCTACTCCCCTATTGGGTTAATATGGCTGGACCATTATACAAAACCTGCACTTGTTACCTTCTGTGTTACTTCTCTTAGACTGTAAGCTCTTGCGAGCAGGGCCCTCGGCACTTTGCACGCTCCGATGCTCCCCCTTGTCCTGGGCTGCATCATACAGGGCAAGGGCTGTTTGTTTACGTTTGGACACTGCTAGGTGGAGGCTTCCGTCTAGCAGTGATCCTGGTGATGTCACCGGCTCTGATCGGCGGTCTTGAGCGCTGCCCTAGCCTATAGACTAGGGCAGCGCTAAAGACCGCCCATTAGTGAAGGTGATGTCACCGGGCTCACTGCTATGCCTCTGCCTAGCTTATCCATGGAGAGCCCAAAATTCGGGAAAAGCTCCAAGGCTCCACTCATTCACGGTAAATGAGTGTAGATCGAGGATTGGGTTGTGTCCGCGTTTAGGTCTGAACCCCCGACAACCCTTTTAAGAAAACAAGCTCTGCTCTATCTGTAACATATCTAAATTCTATATTAGCCTTGTTTTCGCTGAGAACAAGCCATGTAGACAGAACTATTCTAAATCTTGAAAATCTTGAAAAAAATTGAAATAAATAAAAATCAAACTCTAAACTTCTAGATTTTTTTAAACCCTGTAACAGACAATAGTACTAGGGCGTCATAAAAAGTGCTTGATGTAGGCTCGTCAGACTGGCCGCAGCACCCTCCACAGCTTTATGAAAGAAATTCCTAATCCAAGATGAAGCAGACACATACTTTGCCACAGCCCTGTCTTGTGCAGACCAATCCTAGCAAAGGAGGAAGAACTACAACGAAGAAGCTGCTTTCCCTTATAAAGTCAAGACACATAACTGGTATTCTGTCTGTTATGAGTTTAGGGGATTACACACATTATTTCATGTTTTCCACAATACTCCCTGAAATGTCTTTTTCAACCAAATTATTTCCTAATATCCGAGAGTGCCCTTTTTGTAACTACAGTCTGTCAAGCTACTGGGAGCCTCTAAGACGTGTGTTCAGTAACTGGAGGAAAAATGTGTTTTATTCTTAGCCTAGAATAGTCAGCAAGGTGCAAGATTCTGACGAGAGCGCTTTATCCATATATAGGATTTACCATGGAGCCAATCCATCATCAATGAGATATCCAGAGGTGTGTTAACACTATAATTGTGTCACACGGAGATCTGCACTGTGTAAGAAGAAAACCTTCATCACCAGCTCTTCTAGCACATACTGGCATCTCACTATCAACACACCTCCTTCATTATTGGAATTAGGGAGCAAACCTGAACTGCAAAGTTCGGGTTCCTACCGAACTTTGCGAGTTTGGGTACCCAGACCCGAACCTGGACTTTTTCACTGAAGTCCAGGTTCGGTGTTTTTTGAATAACTTTTCCGTTATAACATGGTTATATCAGAAAATATTGCAAAATGGACATCTTTAGAGGCATTCCATTTTGCATTCCGTCATAATAGAAGTCTATTGGCAGCATAATGGATCTGTTACTTTTGCATTTCGTCTAAATAACATAAAATAATAAAGTAAAGTTAGGGTCCCCATTGACTTCAGTGGGGTTCAGGTTTGGGGCCAAGTTTGGGTCCCAAACCCGAACTTTGACCTGAAGTTCGTCCGAACCCGGCAAACTTCCACAGGTTCGCTCATCCCTAATTAGGATGCATTCACATGACTGTAAGTATCCACAAACCTCGGATCCACAAAACACGGGTACCGGCCGCAGCAAGCCACATCACAGTATAGAACTATGGACTCCAGTGGGTCTGGGGTCCGCATGTTCCTATCTTTTGCAGAACAGCCACATAGATGGCACAGGGTAGGCTTTCATGTGGAAGCATATATTTGTGTCTTTTTTACGCCACAATAGGGGTGTAAAAGCTTTAAGAGATGTCCCCCCACACTGTTTAACACAACTATTAAGGGGCATCACTTGGTGGGGCATAAACGTAGGCTTTCTAGACCTGCACAGTGGTTCATGCTGGATATGGTGCAGGAATACTCTATACTAACTATTGGCTGGCTTACCTTAAGAATTTTGTACCAGAATTGCAAGATAATTTTGGCAACAAATGTGGCACAATAAGCACCCATATTGGTACTAGACACAGAAATTTTCTCTAAATCTAAATGCACCAAATCGTAACACTTTTGGTATGATTTATGCCATATCTAGGTGGACTCACTTTAGTAAATGTGAGCCTGTGTGCAGGTATTAGTAAATATCCCCAGTGTTCGATTCTAGTGTCTTAAGCTCCATTGTGTCTAAATTTTCTCAATGACCTGTTATTATTACTTTATAGTGCCTTTAAAGGAGTTTTCTCACTTCAGCAAATGTAAAGAGCACACTAAGGGGTCATAACTACTGTATAGGGCAGTTAGGGGACATAACTACTGTGTGGGGCACCAAGAGGACTTTCTACTGTGTGGCGGAACTAAGGAGATATAACTACTAGTGTTGAGCGAGCACCAAAGGGCTTGGGTGCTCGGGCTGAACACCTTGGGATGCTCGGGAGCACAATGGAAGTCAATGGGAGAACCCAAGAATTAAACCAGGCACTCCTTGCTCTGAAGAGGGGAGGGTGTCTGGTTCATACGAAAAGATCCAAAATTGATGAAAACACCACTGAAATGGTTTGGAAACAGCATGGGGAGGATGTCTGGATTCCCAGGTCGCTGCTGGGAACAATGTTGTCCGAGTAGTACGCCACTTTTACAGACTGACAATAATACGCACTAAACCGAAGATAAAATCAATTTCGAAGTGAAAGGGCTGCCAAAAATTATAAGGAACAGGCACTCCAATACACCCTTTATTACATATAAAGGAGGGCATCATACACCCTTGAAAAATTATGATTGATGGCCTACTGGTGAGCTGACCCTCTAAAAAAGTATATGCGAGGGTCTGCAGGTGAGCTGACCCTGTAAAAGATTGTAGGTGAGGGCCTGCTGGTGAGCTGACCCTTTAAAACATTATATGCAAGGGCTGCAGGTGAGCTGACCTTGTAAAACATTATATGCGAGGGCCTGCAGGTGAGCTGACCCTGTAAAACATTATATGCAAGGGCCTGCAGGTGAGCTGACCATGTAAAACATTATATGTGAGGGCCTGCAGGTGAGCTGAACTCTAAAAAATTATATGCAAGGGCTGCAGGTGAGCTGACCTTGTAAAACATTATATGCGAGGGCCTGCAGGTGAGCTGACCCTGTAAAACATTATATGCAAGGGCCTGCAGGTGAGCTGACCATGTAAAACATTATATGTGAGGGCCTGCAGGTGAGCTGAACTCTAAAAAATTATATGCAAGGGCTGCAGGTGAGCTGACCTTGTAAAACATTATATGCGAGGGCCTGCAGGTGAGCTGACCCTGTAAAACATTATATGCAAGGGCCTGCAGGTGAGCTGACCCTGTAAAACATTATATGTGAGGGCCTGCAGGTGAGCTGAACTCTGAAAAATTATATGCGAGGGCCTGCAGGTGAGCTGACCCTGTAAAAGATTGTAGGTGAGGGCCTGCTGGGGATCTGACCCTCTAAAAAACTATATGCGAGGGCCTGCAGGTGAGCTGAACCTCCCAAAAATTATATGCAAGGGCCTGCAGGTGAGCTGACCCTGTAAAAGATTGTAGGTGAGGGCCTACAGGTGAGCTGACCCTGTAAAAGATTGTAGGTGAGGGCCTGCTGGTGAGCTGACCCTCTAAAAAATTATATGCGAGGGCCTGCAGATGAGCTGACCCTATAAAATATTGTAGGTGAGGGCCTGCTGGTGAGCTAACCCTCTAAAAAATTATATCCGAGGGACTGCAGGTGAGCTGACCCTGTAAAACATTATATGCGAGGGCATATATGCGAGGGCATTATATGCGATGAATAAGCATGTTGATATGATGGAAGAGGAGGAGGATGAGAAAAGGAAGATTCAACCATATACACTTGTTCGTGCTACGTGTCCAGCTTGGACACCCAGTAGTTTAAGGCACTGAGGGATTATTGAGGACACTGACATGGTCTGCTATGTACTCCTTCACCATCTTCCCAAATTTTTCCCTCCTTGTGACAATGGGCCGCGCATCAGGGTGAGGCTGCTGGTGGGGTGTCATGAAACTGTCCCAGGCTTTGGAGAGTGTTGCCCTGCCTCTGTTGGAACTGCTGTGTGTTCCCCTTGTCTCCCTTCCTCGGTTGCCCAAGGAACTATGCACTCTACCGCCAGCGTTGTCAGATGGAAATTTTTGGAGCAGTTTTTCAACAAGGACATTCTGGTATTGCACCGTTTTTGCTTGTCTTCTCCACCAGAGGAATGAGAGATGAGAAGTTCTCTTTGTAGCGGGAGTCGAGAAGGGTGGACAACCAGTAATCCGTGTTGTCTAAAATGCATATAACGCGCGGGTCGCTGGAAAGGAAGCCATCTGTACCAACAGGCAAGACTTCGCTGTCGTCATCAGGAGGATGACTCTCAATCTCCTCATCCTCTTCCTCCTCATCTGCCCACCCACGCAGAACAGATGGAATTAAACTTCCATGGGTACTAACCTCTGTAGCGGAGGCAACCGTCTCCTGCTCCTCCTCCTCTTCATCTCCAATTCGCGCTGAGAAGACGAACTGAGGGTGGTCTGGCTATCACCCTGTGTAATGTCTTCCCCCATTTCCACCTATTCCACATGCAAAGTGTCATCCTTAATTGTGAGCAGCGAGCGTTTGAGTAGACACAGAAGTGGGATGGTTACGCTGATAATAGCATAATCGCTGCTCACCATCTGTGTTGATTCCTCAAAGTTTCTTAAAACCTCAAAGAGGTCAGACATCCATGCTCACTCCTCGCTTGTGAATAGCGGAAGCCGACTGGAAAGGAGACGACCATGTTTCTGCTAGTATTACACTACTGCCCTCTACTGTTCACGCCTGGCCTACATGTGGAACGTCAAGTTCCAGCGCGTGCTCACGTTGCACAACAGCCGGTGAGCTGGCAATTTCCAACGCTGCTGCAGCGTTGACAGACCGGCTGAAGCTGTCGATGACTTGCGGAAATGTGCACACAGCCGGCGCACCTTCACCAGTAGTTCAAGCAAATTGGGGTAGGTTTTGAGAAATCACTGAACCATTATGTTTAAGACTTGGGCTATGTGTGGGAGCTTGCCGAGCTCAAAAGCCACCACCAAGTTACGGCCATTATCAGACACAACCATGCCTGGTTCTAGGTTGAGTGGCGAGAGCCACAGCTCAGTCTGGTCTCTTATCCCCCGCCATAGCTCTACGGCGGTGTTCTGTTTTTCCCCTAAGCATATCAGCTTCAGCACGGCCTGTTGTAGCTTCCCCACTGCAGTGCTACACTGCTTCCAGCTACCGACTGATGGATAAATGGTGCTGCACGCGGATAATTCGAAGGTGGCAGTGGTGGAGGAGGAGAAGTGGGGGTTCGAGCCACTAACGTAGGTGCTGGCGGAAACCCTGATCGACATAGGGCCCGCAATCCTTGGCGTCCGTAGAAAATGTTCCATCTCAGGGTACGACTCGCTCCCTGCCTCCACAACGTTCACCCAGTGTGCCATGAGGGTAATGTAGCTTCCCTGGCTGAATGCACTTGTCCATGTGTCCGTTGCGCTTCCGTACAAATGCCTGGGGTAAGGACATTTGTATGCTGCGCTGGGACACGGAAGTGCATGTGGTCGCTGATGGTGCTTGCGAAGATCCAGGTTACAAAGATGGTGCTTGCGAAGATCCACCATGTCACAAAGCTCGAATCATTCCAAATTGGTTTCTTGAACATGACAATGAGTTCACTGTACTAAAATGGCCCCCACAGTCACCAGATCTCAACCAAATAGAGCATCTTTGGGATGTGGTGGAACGGGAGCTTTTTGCCCTGGATGTGCATCCCTCAAATCTCCATCAACTGCAAGATGCTATCCTATCAATATGGGCCAACATTTCTAAAGAATGCTATCAGCATTTGTTCTGCGCACACCTTACACTGCAGATGTGCCACTGGTTATGTCACTGGCAGAAGCGGACACCGTCTATAGAAAAAGTACACTGGATGTCACAGATAACTTTTTCAGCGCACACGTTACACTGCAGTTGTGGCGCTTGTAATGTCACTGTCCGCAGCAGACACCATCTACGGAAAAAGTACACTGTATGTCACAGATACATTTTTTCAGCGCACACTTTACACTGCAGATGTGGTGCAGCTAATGTCCCTGTCCGCAGCGGACACCGTCTACGGAAAAAGTACACTGTATGTCACAGATACATTTTTTCAGCGCACACTTTACACAGGAGATGTGGCGCAGCTAATGTCGCTGTCTGCAGCGGCCTAACTATTCCACTTTATTTAGCACAGGATGCGCTAAAAATAGATATTGCTGCCACACATGACAGTCCTTAAAAGGACTTTTGGGTCTGTAAAGTTTCAGCTATTTAGCGCAAAGTTTGCGCTAAAAATAGATATTGCTGCTGCCACACACTACAATAGTCTTTAAAAAGACTTTTGGGTCTGTTAAGTTTGGGGAATTTAGCGCAGGTTGCGCTAAAAATATATATTGCTCCTGCCACACACAACAATAGTCCTTAAAAGGACTTTTTGGTCTGTGAAATGTTTTTCTAATAAAAATATTCCTATATCACTCCCTACACTGTCTGTCCCTTCCTCAGCACAGCTCTCCCTGAGTAAAACTGAGCCGAACATGCGTCATCGGATGCTATATAGCACCAGATGACGTGTTCCGGCCAGCCAGTCACTGTAATGCCAGTAACCAACATGGCTACGCCATTACAGTGAGGGCAGTACACACCTACATGTTTATTGTCTGCATAGAAGCCAAGAAACGTGCAGGGATGAGACTCGAGCATTGCGCTTGAGCACATGCGATATTCGGCCGAATACCGCCATGTGCCGAGCATCGAGATTCTCGAACCGAACTAATGTTTGGCCGAGCATGGTCGATCAACACTAATAACTACTATATGGGGCACAAAGGGGGTATAACTACTGTGTGGCTGGAGGTAAAGGGACATAACTAATGTGTGGGCGCAGTAATGGGACATAACTACTGTGTGGGGGCATAAGGGGATTGGTCAGAGTTAGAGACATGGCTTAACATACAAAAAAAATCTGTTGTTGTTGACCCTCAATTGGCTTTTCGAAGGTTTGGAGATATGTTTATAATACAGAGAGGTTTTAATATTGTCATGGAACCATGAACCAGACGTACAACAAGAGATAAGTGGAAATAAGAAGGCTTTATTGAAAATCAAGCTGTAAGCAAAAGTCCAAACGGATGGCTAAACCGAAGCAGGGTCTTGCGTAGACAGAGGTCAGGAACCAGAAGGGTAGTCAGACGAAGCCAGGATCAGGAACCAGCAGGGTAGTCAGACGAAGCCAGGATCAGGAACCAACGGGGTAGTCAGACGAGGCCAGGATCAGGAACCAGAAGCAGCAGCAGTCTTAGAAGCATGTGAACACAGGAGGACCAAGCAAGGAACTGAAGCCACAGACCTCCTATATATATGAGCTAGGCATCCAGCTCCTCCCAGTGGGAAGGAGAAGCCGCAGGGTGGGAGGCTACGAGAAACCCAGAAACCAAGATGGCCGCCAGCACATGTCAAACGAAGGAGAACAGTAAGAAGGTAAGACCATGACAAATATATAACATAAATCTATCTATTTCTATTATTTTATTTGTATGTGTGTATGTGTAACATCCCAGAGTTATGTTACTAAACTCTTTTACCCCGCTACAATCTGTTAAGTGTATGTGCATTGTCATCCTGTGTAATTTAACATCACATCCTCACTAATGTGCATTGAAACCCTTGTTAAATGTATTTGCTGTAATTTCCATGTACACCAGCAGGTGGCAGCAATGTTACCAGGGACTTAGATACAGTTTAGTGTTGCTGAACTGGAATAGTTTATTCCAGTTTACTCCCCCCTCTTTGAGCAGAGTGGGCTCGCCCATGTCCTGCCTCATGGGGAGTAAAAGGAAGGACAGTCTGTGTGCCAGCCACCCCGGCTAGGGGAAGGCTGTGCTGGTAGGAGCTCCCAGTTCTAGGGGATCCCAACCCAGGATCTTGTCTCGGCTGAGACCAAAGATCATCATTCCCAGTCTGAGCCTTCAGCCTTAGCTGGTGACAAGCAAGCAGCCACCTCCAGAACTCCAGGAAGAACCATACCCTGTGAGCATAACTGTGAGTAACATCCAGAGACCAGGAGAAGCCAAATTCCTCCTCAGCTAGTCAGTCCCATAGACAGCAGAAGATAGAGCAGAAGATAGTAATTCCTGCCATATTCTCCAGGCATATGATAGAAGCAGAAGACAGATTCCTGCCATACATTGCTGGGACCAAAGACTATTGCTGTATCCCATATGGATTACTGCTGCATCCAGTAAAGACCAGTTTGAATTATATTCCAAGTCTGGATCTCAATTATTGCTACCGAAACCCTCAATTACTCCTACTAGCAACACTCATTGTATTGCAAGTGAGCCAGGATCCAGGAGTCCAGCCGTACCCAGGTAGGAGACACCGTTGACACCATTACTACCACACAGAGACATTACCCCACTCTGGCATTCCTAACCTGGTACGTGAGTTGCAACATCTTAAAGGGCCCTGAGACTGTACCCTGCGCACGCTGCAATTGGCGTCACAAACAAAAATGATTAACCATTACTTACACCTGACCCAGTCATTGCATATTATAGCGTCAGTGTGCATTATTCCAATCCGGCTTACTCCATATGTATGTTCTGCGACCACTCAAAAACGCAACCATCGATTTCAACGAAACTTTATATACACATTTCATGCCACCTGGAAAAAAATCTTGCGGGGGGTTATACACACATTGCTCTGTAACTCAAAAACTCATGGATAAATGTATACTAAACTTGGTACACATATCACTTACTATCTGGGAAAGAGTACTGTGGAGGTAACATGCCGGTACACAATGAGTATCTGTCTGTCCCGAACTCTGTCTGTCTGTTCTTTATGCCCGACCAAACGACTGGACCGATCTTCACCAAATTTGGAACACAGGTACATCAGGTTCCGGGAAGGTTTTAGACCGGTTCTCAGCTCTCTAGGACGTACCATTCCTGAGATATTCCCAAAAAATGACCTGCATTAGCCAATACAAGCCTGCAAGTCTTTCTCTTCATATCCCAACTGCCATACACACGGTCACATGTCCCTTATCAGCCAATAGAAGCTTGCAGGCCCTTAGTCTCCACATACACACAGTTTTACTCCAGGTTTCCATAACAACCCAGCCATTTTTCTTCACTGCTGTAGGTCATCTTTAGGCTAGGGCTATACGACAACATGTGTTGTCGCACGACAATTTTTATAATGATAGTCTATGGTGTCGGACGGCCACATGCTGCGAGTGTGACGCGACAGTCACAGAAAAATTGATCTTGGATGGATTTTTTGTGACTGTCGTGTCGCAGTAGTCGCATGTCGCAGTGCGACACCATAGCCTATTATTATTTTTTTAAAAGCGTGACATTGGTGCAACAAAATGTCGTTGTGTAGCCCTACCCTTAAAGGGGCAGGGCGCTGTGCAGGTCACTGTTTAGGGGGTAGGGGCCACTATTAAAGGGGCAGCTGCTGTGGAGGTCACTGTTAAGAGGCCAGGGGCCACTATTAAAAGGGCAGCTGCTGTGGAGCTCACTGTTAAAGGGGTGGGCACTGTGGAGGTCACTGTTAAAGGGCCATTCACTGTGGATGTTACTGTTAAGGGCAGTCCTCTGTGGAGGTCACTGTTAAAGGGATGGGCACTGCGGAGGTCACTGTTAAGGGAGCGGGGTACTGTGGAGGTCACTGTTAAGGGAACGGGGTACTGTGGTAATCACTGTTAAAGGGACGGGTGCTGTGGATGTCTCTGGTAAGGGGGAAGGGAACAGTGGAGGTTACAGATAAGGGGACGGTTCCTTATGGAGGTCAGTGTTACGGGGGTGGACCCCTGGGGAGGTCACTGTCAAGGGAGTGTGGTGCTGTCAAACTTACTGTTATAGGGGTGGGCTGCTGTGAAGGTCAAAGTTAAAGGGATGGGCTGCTGTGGAGGTCACATTTTAAGGAGACGGGGCACTATGTTGAGGTCATTGTTAAGGGGTGGGGGGCTGTGGAGTTAACTGTTAAGGTGGCGGGGTGCTGTAGAGGTCACTGCTATGGGGGATACTCTCAATATCTTTTAACGACACACACAAACATTAAATAAAATAGATGAAATATACCCGTGCAAAGCCGGGTCCTTCTGCTAGTTAAAGATAAAAACAAGCAATAAACATGATCTTACTGAGTGACATATTAGTACATCCTTTGAGGATTTACGATCTACAAGGGCAGGGGGTAGAGACAGTGGGAGAGGGTAGAGGCTGCTTATATAGTTGTGTAGGTAAGATGTATTATTGAAGGTTGTACACTTTTTTAAAGAGGTCAGTTTTTAGGTTGCTTTTGGATGTTTGGATGGTTGGAGAAAGTCTGACAGGGTGCTGAGTTTCAGAGTATGGGTGATGCATGGGAAAGGCATGTGTTTGGTAGCAGAGTTGAGGATGTATTGGAGGGCTGCAAGAGTGTTAGAAGGGAGGCCAGAAGGAGGGTGAAGAGGGTGTTGCAGTGAATAGGTGGGATATGATGGGAGCACATAGATATATTTTGTTGAGTCAGAGCCAAGAAAAGTTTGGGTGCCGGGAATGTCAAGAGATGACTGGACTTGGATGTGTGGTTTGATAGACAGGACACAAAGGCTGAGTTCAATATAGAGGGTTGGGATTTTATTTAAAAAATCTAAATTTGAGACTTAAAAAAATTACAACACGGACAAAATGACATCATGGACATTATCAGTGAGGAGCATTAAAGGAGTTGTCCAGGCATTGGTGGCCTACTCTCAGGCTAGACCACCAGTAAAGGTTTGGCTGGGGTACACCCAATGTATTAAATGGGAGCAGCCCTGTAGTTACCAGCAATGTCCACTACCAACAGATGGAGCTATTTAGTTCTGGCGCCAACATTCGGCACAGAAGTGAAAACAAAAAAGGTGATCAGAGAGAGTGTGGGGTTTCGGATACTCTCCGATCTGATACCGATGGGCTATCCTAAGAATAGACCATTAATATTTAAATCCTGGATAATCCCTTATTACAGACAGTTGATGTACAATACACTTCTAATCTGCAGTCATAAATACATCTGACTTGTACATAAACTGTAGAGAAATATTTACTTAACAGACTACTACGGTCAGAGACGAAAAATCTGCCATCACGTGGCATTTATATTTGTTCCCTACTTTTACATTGTTCAGGCTTTCTGCGCCCTTAGGGGTGTAGCTAAAGGCTCATGGGCCCTGCTGCAAGAGTTAAAGGGGTTCTCTGGGAATCAAGAAAATGAAAATACGTAAATATTACTTTATTATAAATATATTCCCAAATACCCTTTATTAGTTATAATGGCTTGTTTTGTCTGGGGAGCAATCATTAGGAGAAATAAAATGGCCGCTGTCCTATTAGTCCACACAAAAGGTGTCCTAATCACACAGGAGGACAAGTTACTTCACAACACAGTTTAATATGATATTTAGCTAAATCTTTGTGGGAATGGAGTTTATGAGGAGACATGAAGTACAGAGAGGAGGACAGGACAGAGTATGGCAATATGGGGCTGTGGTAATGGAGACTGCATACACAGAGGATGGACAGGACATACTGTGGTAATGTGGGGCTGTGGTAATGGAGACTGCACACAAGTGCTGCTGCTCATTAGCCACATCTGCTCATGAACTCAGAGAGATTCAGCTAAATATCTTATCATCTGTGTTCAGGATCATAATCCCTGACAAGCAGAGAGGAGGATAAGGCAGTTTTTTACCTCATTGTTGTGAAGGAACTTATCCTGCTGTGTGATTAGGACAGGTTATGTGTGTACTAATAGGACGGCAGCCATTTTGTTTCTCCTAATGATTGCTCCCCAGACAAAATGAGCCATTATTACTAATGTAAGGTATTTGGGAATATATTTATAATGAAGTCATATTTAAGTATTTTCATTTTCTTAATTCCAGGAGAACCCCTTTAAGCTTGGGCCCCCCTTCCCTCAGTGCTTTGTGGCCAGGGGCAGGGAAGCACATAGCCTTCGTGCTGCCTGAGGCAAAAATTGAAACGGCATCTACTCCATGCCAAATTCTTGGCCTAACCCTTTCCCTCCAGCCAGAGGTGTAACTTAACCAGCATGCACTTTCTATAATACTGATGTCTTCTTAAGCGGCACAAGGGTCTTTGGGTCCCCTCAGGCTCCTGGGCCCGGTGGCGACTGCTACCTCTGCATCCCTGATAGCTACACCCCTGGCACCCTTTTATTTCCTCTTACTATGTATTTTCCACATTGCAACATCAAGTGGCTGCCATCTTATGACTCCATGACTTCAAGGATTCACAGGAATACCACTTATTCTAAAACATAACCTTTAATGATAAATTAATAAAAAGCCAATGCACCCTTGGGACCAATTAGGAATTTTTTTTATGGACACTTCTTTCCATTCTGTTGCACTATCACTATTTTTATATTCTTTATTGGGTGGTTCTTGTCACCCCACCTGGGGCATGGTGCTTGTTATTTTGAAATTTAGACTAGCTTAGGTCCTTACCCAGGGCCCTATTCCACATAGTTGGAATTTTCTTCTTCCCCGTGTCAGGGTCATCCAAGGGCTATCAGGAGGCAGGAGACAAGGGATCGCCCCTATCGGGCGGCTATTCCGTTTGCAGGCAGGGCGACAGATATAGGGCCATAACTAGGGACATTGCCCCCAATTAAGGCCTACTACGTGTCTGCCAATCTTTCTGCCTTCATCTGATAATGGAATAGTTATCTCGCATGAGGTTTTGATTTTTTTGGGATTATTTTTTGTTCTTTACATTTGTAATAAGGGTGCATTGGCTTTTTGTTAATATATCATTAAAGGTTATGTTTTAGAAGAAGTGGTATTCCTGTGAATCCTACCTTACAGTCTAAATCTACCTTCAGTCCCTTTTGGACAGGGTTATGAGTCCATGACTTCAAGACCAGTAACTAAGTCAGTGGTATACTTACCTCTCAGTACATATATATAAGTGGGCAGTGCACACAAGTAAGCCCTTCACACAGTGGTACAAATGTAAACGGACAGAAACGCATCATGGAGCCTGAGAGACATAAGCCTTAGGTAATCTTAACTTTACATCTCAACTTTATCCAAGCTTCATCACTGGTGTCCTGATAGGATCCTGCAGTAAAGTCTGTTTATATTTCTTAGGGTATGACCACACAACGCCATTGTGTCACGATTGAGAACTGTGCGGCCAAAGGGTCTATAATTAAACTAATGAATACAGATCTGTTCAGTGGGCCTGTATTGTTAATGGCCGCAGGGTGCCTTCAATACTGCATAGCCATTAACAATAGAGAACAACTGAACAGAGCGGTCTTCATTAGTTTAAGGGTCCATTCACACGTCCCTGTGTGTTTTGCGGATCCGCAAAACACGGACATCGGCGATGTGCGTTCCGCATTTTGCAGACCGCACACCAACGGCACTTAATAGAAAATGCCTAATCTTGTCCGCAATTGTGGACAAGAATAGGACACGTTCTATTTTTTCGGGAACAGAATTGCGGACCCGGAAGTGCGGATCCGCAATTCCGGATCCGGGCAGCACATCGTGCGGCCCCATAGAAATAAATGGGTCCGCAATTCCGTTCCGCAAAATGCCCCGGGTGCCACTCACAAGGGGGGTGCCAGGCCGCCTGTCTTTAAAAAAAAAAATTAAATTTTTTATTCTTCAGGGCCGCACCGCCGATCGCCACAGGCGGCGCGGCCCTGGATGAAATTGCGGCCGTGCTGTGTGCTGTGGGGCAGGGGAGGGAGAGGCGTGTCCCTCCCCTGTTCTTCTGATAGGCCGCAGGCACTAATGCCTGCAGCCTATCAGAGGCCGGCTCAGGCAGCGATAATGTCATTATCATCGCGACGCCTGAGCCCGGCAGCACACAGCAGGGACACAGGCCGGAAAAGGCTTGCATCGCTGCTGAGCTGATGGAGGTAAGTATTCGTTTTTTTGGTTTTTTTTCCTCTTTGCGGGGGGGGGGGGGGGGGGCTGGCACTATGGGGGGGAGATCTGGCACTATGGGTGGGGGAGCTGGCACTATGGGGGAACTAGCACTATGGAGGGGCACTATGGGGCAACTAGCACTATGGGGGGGCACTATAGGGGGAGCTGGCACTATAGGGGGAGCTGGCACTATAGAGGGAGCTGGCACTATAGGGGGGGCTGGCACTATGGGGGGAGATCTGGCACTATGGGGGGAGATCTGGCACTATGGGGGGAGATCTGGCACTATGGGGCAGCTGGCACTATAGGGGGAGCTGGCACTATAGGGGGAGCTGACACTATAGAGGGAGCTGGCACTATGGGGGGAGATCTGGCACTATGGGGGGAGATCTGGCACTATGGGGGGCACTATAGGGACAGCTGGCACTATAGGGGGAGTTGACACTATAGAGGGAGCTGGCACTATAGGGGGGGCTGGCACTATGGGGGAGATCTGGCACTATGGGGAAGATCTGGCACTATGGGTGGGCTGGCACTATGGGGGAACTAGCACTAGGGGGAGCTGGCACTATAGGGGGAGCTGGCACTATAGGGGGGCTGGCACTATGGGGGGGGAGCTGGCACTATGGGGGGGGGGAGCTGGCACTATGGGGGCATTTCTTACTGGCACATTATGGGGGGGCACCATGGGGGAGAGGAGCACTATGGGGGTATCTGTGGGCTTTTTTTTATTATTGGCACATTCTGGGGGGCACTATAGGGGAGAGCAGCACTATGGGACATCTGGTGTTACTATAGGGGCATTATTTGGGGGCACTATGGGGAAGTGGGGGCTCTAAAGTGGTCTTTTGTATTGGAACATTATGGGGGGCACTGGCATTTGGTGGCACTAAGGGGGAATTTTTTGCTGGCACATTATGGGAGGCACTATAGGGGAGAGCGGCACTATGGGGGAGTGGAGCACTATTGAGGCATATGGTGGCACTAAGAAGGGGCATTTTTTTACTGGTACATTGTGGGGGAGGAGCACTATAGGGGCATCTGCTGGGGGCACTAAGGGGCATTTTTTTTACTGGCATATTATGGGGGACACTATGGGGAAGGGGGAGAGGAGCAGTATGAGGGCATTTACTGGGGCACTATATAGGGGTATTTTATACTGGCATACATTATGGGGACATTAGCTCAACTGCGGGCACTAAGCGGGGGTATTTCATGTACTGTCATATTATAGGGAAAATTAGTACTACTAGGGGGTATTATGGGGAGCTTTACTACTACTGGGGGCTATGAGGAACATGATTACTAGGGCACTATAGTAGTATTTCCAGGGGGACTGTTTCTGCAGTATAGTATTGGGGGTGGCAGGAAACTAATGTCTGTTTCTCAATCTCTGCAGAGACGGGAGATGGCAGAAAAATCATCATGGCGGTCTGGTCTGAATGGAGAAGATGAGGAAAGAGAACGTCTACATCAAAGGTGACATCACTGGATGTAAGAGGTATGTGGCGCTATGTAGGAGAGGAGATGCCCCTTATGAACCATTGATCACCCCCCTGTAAGGCTCCATTCAGAGGTCCGTATGATTTTTACGGATCCACTGATACATGGATCGGATCCGCAAAACACATGCGGATGTCTGAATGGAGCCTTACAGGGGGGTGATCAATGACAGAGGGGTGATCACCCATATAGACTTCCTGATCACCTCCGTCATTGATCACCCCCCTGTAAGGCTCCATTCAGACGTCCGTATGATTTTTACGGATCCACTGATACATGGATCGGATCCGCAAAACACATGCGGATGTCTGAATGTTTTGTAATAAATATTATTGAAAACATTGAAAAAAGTTTGTGCATGTTTTCTTAACTTTCTTGGGGGGGGGGGGGGGGCCAAACAAAGGGTTCGCCCCGGGTGCCAAATGCTCTAGGTACGCCCCTGCTTAGGACAGCATTTATCTGTTGTTATGGCAGCACAGGTGTCAGCTGCAGCCTAGGAGGGAAGAGAAGGGGATCTCTGTAATGACAGCATTCAAGTAGAAACTTTGGGCGAAGGACAAATTTGTAGTTTTGGCCTGGAGTGACCCTTTACACATAAACATCCTAATTAAAGAATACAGAAGACTTAGATAATAACATGGTACAAATTAATTCCAGATTCTTTGATCTGTGCACTGGCGGTTCCCAGACATTGTTGTAAAAGCATTCATAGCCCATATATGGGAGCCTATGTTTATTCCCCATACCCACAAATGTTACCAATAACCTGTTCCCTTTGATCTGCACTCTATATCTTCTTCTCACCTAAGGGCTCTTTCACACGAGCGGATCCCGTGTGGGTAATCCGCTGCGTGAAAGAGTACCAAGCCCCAGCAGAGACACGGAGCATTAGCATGATTGATAATGCTCTTTGCCTCTCTGTGACCTTTTTGCTTCAAAATCACAGTGACAACTGCTGTCTCTGCTGTCCAGAACGGGGCTTGGCTGTCTTTCACGCAGCGGATTACCCGCACGGGATACGCTCGTGTGAAAGAGCCCTTAGGGCTGTTTCACACGAGCGGATGCCGTGCGTGGCATCCGCTCCGTGAATGACAGCCAAGACCCGATGCGGACAGCAGAGGCACGGAGCATTAACATGATTGATAATGCTCCGTGCCTCTCTGTGACCTCTTTACTACGAAATCACAGTGAGATAAAGTTGTCACTGTGATTTCGTAGTAAAGAGGTCACAGAGAGGCATGGAGCATTATCAATCATGTTACTGCTCCGTGTCTCTGCAGTCTGCATCGGGTCTTGACTGTCATTCACGGAGCGGATGTCACGCACGGCATCCGCTCGTGTGAAACAGCCCTAAGTCTTTCTTATTAAGAAGGACTGGCTAAAGATTTGTTTGCTGTGACCATTAGCTTGGATTTTATGAGATAGCCAGAGAAAACATGGGTGTCTAGGATGCCGATGTGGAGAAAAGTTTTGATGACCAGAGAGGGAGACTTATTTTACCTTTTTAGCCACTGTATCCAGGTAGTGGGGGGTCACATTGAGAAAAGTTTTTACAAAATCCAAAAGTGGTAGCCTGAAGATATATATATATATATTTGTAGCTCTAATTTCATGTGTAATATTTTCAGATAGAGATATTAATCCTGTATGTAAAACATCTATGAACTCATTGATAAAAAAAAAAACTGTCTTATAGCTTATATGTATATACAGCTAAACCTGCTAATAACTTTAATACAGTTCCTATGTTTATGTGTTAAAGACAAAAGCAGAGTTATTTACTGTGACTTAATGTTTTGGATGTTATATAAATGTTATATTTTGTGTTCACAGAAGCAGAAAAGATAATATGCCTTTAAGATTCATTTTATAGTGTAAGGCAAGCTCAGTTACACAGCAGAAACAACAAAAACCATAGTGTTAATCTGTTATTGCTGGGCAGAAGTCTAGACCAATCACAGCCAGCTTCTCACACAGCAAGTTTTCACCAATCACAGCCAGCCTCACACACAGTCTGTCTGGGAATTCCCCTAGCAGCTGCTAGAATCATTATTCACCAGAGACAGGAGCTGAAGAGACATTCACTCCACTGAGAGCTGTGTTTTTATGGAAGCAGAAGAGACCAAAATAGGCATTTAAAACAGTTTTATAATGTTCCTGTTGTGATTGGAACTGTATATTGAACCAGTTATATGTGTGTTTACTTACAGCTCCACCAATTACAAAGTACAAACATATTGCAATCCAAATTGCAAGCATACAAACCAGATTCCATACAAATTGTATACAAACTGCGAACTGCTCATACCAGATCATAAGCAATTGCATACTGAAAACTGAAAACCAAGTTGAGCAAGCAGAACTATTAGTTAGACCTCAGATATACTGATCATAAAGTGCTTAAATAACTTAAATTGAGAGTACAGATACTGAAGAGAGAAATATATCCACCATTTTATGTTGAATGACAAGATTGAATAGTTGAACCACCATCTTATGCATACCACCATTTTGTGATATCTTTTCAACACGTGTTTTGTACATGAACTATCTGCTTCGGAGACGGCAGTGTTATTTATGAAGAAAAGTTGAAGTTAATAAAGAAGTTATTTGAAGCATTTGGTGTGCTCTTTAAACCTACTGTTTCCATAGAACGGCGCTAGAAGAACTACAAAGTAACAGACAGTCTGGTAAGACTAAAAGTCAGAGATATCAAAATTCTTCTAATGCCACAGCGCAAAAGGCACTTCATAGTGCTGTGCCTGCCACACTCGATTTGCTGCAAAACGCGCTATGTCTCAGGCAACTATGTAAATGATTATACATTACATAATTGTGATCTTGCCACAAGGGAACATAAAAGTGCTTCCCCTGCTGCCCTATAAAAAAAAGCCTTCCAGGTGCTACTTTTGAGTAGTGTACTTCTTGGTGAGAGATCACTGACTGCTAGACATGCCTCTACTACACACTCAAAGGCATTTTGCCCAGGAGACGGACTTTGAGAGGGGGTGCATCATTGGACTGAGACTAATGGTTTCGACAGCTTGCCTGTCATCTAGGCTGTTCTGACCTAGCTGTTAGGAGGTGTTGGGAGCAACGAGTATGTAAGGGCACGCAGACAGACCACCAGTAGAGAGGATTGTTTGATGCCAACAAACACAAGCAGCTGCCACAGTTTCATTGTTCACCGACCAGAAACTGGTGGCCCCTTCATTACACACATTACTCTGTCTATGCCCAGACCATTTTCAGGTATTTCCAGCAAAGTGAAATGTCACAACACCCATTACTTGTCTTGCCATTGACAGGCAGCCACCTTCATTTGCAGTGGTGTTCTGAGTGAGAAACCTGGTCTCCTATGCACTGGAAGCCGATCATCTTTACTGATGAATTCAGATTATGTTTGGGATCCAATGAAGGTCTGTTTTCAGTACGGGAGCCTCATGGCAGGCTCTTCATTCCTGCCTTGCTGTGGAGTGACACAACACACAAACTGCAGGTGTGATGGTCTGGGGAGCCATCACATATGACAGTCAGTCACCCCTAGTAGTGATACGGGGGACAGTAACGACTCAGTGATATGTGCAGGGCATCCTGCGGCCACATGTGTTGTCTCTCATGGCAGGGACTCCGACTGGCATTTTTTTAGGAGGATAACACAGCAAGGGTTTCGCAGAAATGTCTCTGCTTGATTGCAACACTTCTTTTGTCTGCCCAGTTACCAGATTTATTGCCAATATAGCATTTATAAAACCAGCAAGGGTGCCAGCTTTAATGACCTAAGAGTGTGGAGGATACCATACAGAACCTGTATACCTCCATGTCCAACCATATCTCATCTTGTATCCAGGCTAGAGGCGGCCCAACAGGATCCTTTCAATTGTACGGTTTTCCCCTATAAACCTATCCCTTCACTCTAATATTGTAATCACTTGCATATTATCATTACATTTAGGCCTCATGCACACTGCCGTGTTTCACGGCCGTATGCGGGCCGTGGAACCGCGGCCTGGATCCCTCCTGAGAGCAGGAGCGCACGGCGTCACTGGTTGCTATGACGCCGTGCGCTCCCTGCTGCCGCCGCAATACAGTAATACACTGGTATGATCTATACCAGTGTATTACTGTACTGTGCCGGCAGCAGGGAGCGCACGGCGTCATAGCAACCAGTGACGTCGTGCGCTCCTGCTCTCAGGAGGGATCCAGGCCGCGGTTCCACGGCCCGCATACGGCCGTGAAACACGGCAGTGTGCATGAGGCCTTACACAGAGAACATTTCATTCGATTCCAACAACTCCTTCTTGGTGCTTAATTTTTTTCAATGATATTTAGAAGTAGAAACCAATGTTTGACCACTGTGATTGTCTTCTCACAATGATCACAGTTCTGGGGTCCAATCAAGTTGGTCCTGAATGTAATCTTCAAGCCCCTGTAATCTGACAGCTCTGGTTTGGAGATTTTGCAATAAAATCCTTTTTAAAAGCTCTGCCATAAAAAATAATGAAAGCCTGTTAATTTGTTAAAGGGGTTGTCCACTTTTCTTTTAAGTTGATGACCAATTGATGACAGAGCTGTCCCATAGAAGTGAATGGGGACGCCATACTTGTAATTGCTCAACACTGCAATTGCTATGGCCAGCAGATAAACAGAGCAGAGAGGGTGCCAGCAGGCGGACCACCGCCAATCTGAGATTGATGACCTATCCTGAGGATAGGTCATCAATAGTAAAAAGCAGTCAACCCCTTTAATGACCACCGTAAAAAGTTAAATCAGTGGTCATTAAGGGGTTAACTTCATTTATTGGCAGAAATTATTGTTAGTGTGGTTCCATTTTATTCATAGGTGCTTTGTTTCCCATGAGTATAAACTTACTATGGGCTTTTTATGTAATATATTTTTATAAGTTCCCCCCTTTGCCGCAGTATCTCTATTTACCAGGACCTAATCCCAGTCTCTTTCCTTATTTGACTGAATTTTGCTTTCCTACAGTTCCAGGTTTTTGTAGCTCTCCTTCGTATGACTTCATTGAATTCTATTTTCAAACGTACCGTATTGTGGTCACTGCTGTCCAAGTGCTCTGGGACCTGCACATCTGATATTGTATCTGGTCTGTAAGACAGGACCAGATCCAGCAAATCATCTGATCCATGGACATCAGCCCGTTCAGACACGTTGTCAGCGTTGTCTACAATATCGTCCATCAGCATCGGTCTGAAGTTGGACTTTACAAAAAGACAAGCCCTTTGCTTTTATATTTTCTGCCCTTAATAAACGCAGCCTAGCTCTCCACATTTGTTGCCTATGGCTCTCATCCAACCAGGTTTCCGTTATGCCCACAATGTCTGTCATTAGAATCTCAAATGAATCAATTTTATTTGCAAGACGTCTTGCCTTTGCTAGCAAACATTTGATATTACCAGGAACCAGCATCTTTATTTTATTTTTTATTTTTTTATCCTAGCCACTAGAGATGAGCGAAGTTCTTAAAAATTAGATTCGGCTGCTTTATAGAATTTTACAAAAAAATTTGCTTTGTGACAAATAACTGTCAAGAAGCGCATGAATTACTTTGTCTTGAATTACATTTCTTTGTAAGTAGAGGGCGCAATGACGGGGAATGGCGATCACCTCTGATCGTGGCATCTGAGGTTAACATTAAGGCCTTTAAGGGGTTAATCATTTAAAATATATATAAAATTGTACCTTATCCAAATTGCCATCTTGCTTGACGATCCGGCACAAAATCTTGCGCGGTGCGTGACGAGGTCATCAGGCTGGCCGGCGTGGTGACATCATACATCACCACGCACGACATTTCACGTGGGATCTTCAAGCAGGGTCTTCTCTGCATGATGATGTTTTCACTGTCTGGTCCTGTCAATCAAAGTGCAGAGGGCGCGGCAGTTGTAGAGAGAGAGGAGCCTCTAGGAGTAATGACAACGCCCCCGTTGCTCCTAGAGGCTAATTTGCATATAATAAAACATCAGTTTTCTCAGCAGTGCGGGCACATAGGTACATGGGACCAACACAGATGCCTTCAGCTGCCAAGTGCACATGTAACAGGTCAGCCAGTGTCATAGGTACAGATCTGCTGACAGATGCCCTTTAAGGCCTCACACACACAACTGTATTCCATTTTCAGCCCAGAAAAAACAGATACCTTCTGTGGTCACATGACACAAGGGGAGCGCAGTCACTACCGCAGCTAGCGATTGGCTGCAGCAGCGTCTTACAGGAAGTTTACATCCAGAGAGCCCAGCGGAGCAGCCGAGGCCGTGGAGCAAAGGAGCCGGAAGCCAGCCCTGGGAAGCGGTAAGGCCTAGTTCACACGAACGTATGGCTTTTATAGTTTTTTGCGGTCCGTTTTTCACGGATCCGTTGTTCCGTTTTTGAGGTCCGTTGTGTTTCCGTTTCCTTTCCGTTTTTCCGTTCCGTTTTTCCGTATGCCATGTACAGTATACAGTAATTGCATAGAAAAAATTGGGCTGAGCATAACATTTTCAATAGATGGTTCAGAAAAAACGGAACGGATACGGAAGACATACGGATGCATTTCCGTATGTGTTCCATTTTTTTTGCGGACCCATTGACTTGAATAGAGCCACGGAATGATTTGCGGCCAAATATAGGACATGTTCTATCTTTCAACGGAACGTAAAAACGGAAATACGGAAACGGAATGCATACGGAGTACATTCCGTTTTTTTTTCGGAACCATTGAAATGAATGGTTCCATATACGGACCGTATACGGAGCACCAAAAAACGGCCCATACACTCGCAAAAAAAACGTTTGTGTGAACTAGGCCTAAGTATGATTATTTTTGCCGGTCTGCTCATAAGGGGGGTTTGCCAACCCCTCCCCCCAAAGGTGCACAACCCCTTTAAGACTGGGAATATGCTGTTATTCTGTGTCAGTAATTAGAAGAGAACATATATGTGCATTTGTATGTTGGTCTCATGTAAACTTGTGGGAGTCCACACGCTCAGAGATTGTCACTTTTACGATTGTCCTAAATCATCCCTTTAATGTCTCATCAATTGCTACATTGTTTTCTAACACTCTGTCTCCTGTTGTGACTGCATAATGATAGGAAAAAAAAAATCTCTCCAGAACTGCAGTTTCCATGAAGAATCGTCCTGCCAGGACGACATTCTATCGGCCCAGCAGACATGTAAATGTTTGTACAGCGTGCCTACAGTGCCATACATCTTGGACGTACAGCGCACATGCTCCGTTCTGCACTGTGTATCGCCATCCGATCTCCTTTTACAGCAGCTAACACCCAGAACGTCTCAGCTCCCTGTACTGAGCACTTTAAGGCCAGCAAGAAGAAAAAAAAAATCTCCCAACCATATCAGATAATTTCCTTTTATGTACATTGATGGGAGATGCAAACGTGCACACCCTTCAGAAGTAGGGACTGCAACATAGACAGTGTTCTCCTGGGCTCGTCACGGATTTCTAGTCCTCTATAATATTAGGCAGCATGGAAGTCACGGATTCCTTTTTATGATATTTCCAGTGATAAATACAATTTATAAAAATATACATATGGTATATTATATGTATTATAACCTTTCAGGGGACTCTTTTATAAGCCATATATAGCTAAAAAGGAAAAATAATGGTCACATTCTGTACCTTTCAAATCTACAGTGGGCAAGTAACCAATGAAAAGAGTGAGACCACTGAACAGTCGACTGGGGGGATTTGAAGATTTTGGAGGTATTTATTATTCAGAAATATGCCTATATTAGGAGTATTTCTGGTGCAGATTGCGGCACAATGGTTATTTGCGCTGCAAACTGCGACTTCTCGCTCGCGCCAGGTCTAACAAAGTGGGCTTGGTGTGGGCGGGGAAGGGGACAGGCGGACAGGCATGCGTAGAAAAGGGTCTAAATGTAAAGTCTCATTCACACGTCCGTGTCCGAGCTCAAATCCGTGAGCAGGTGGTCAGTGATGCATCCGTGAAGCATCCGAGTTGGGTCCGTGTGTCCGTTTTTTGCTGTCCGTGTTGCATCCGTGTTTCACTGACACTGAACAGCTGAAAAATAATTTTCAAGGCATCTCTTCTTAATGATCCGTGAAACACGGATGCAACACAGATGTCATCCGTGTTGCATCCGTGGTTTTCACGGACCCATAGACTATAATGGGCGTGAGGGATCCGGGAACACAGACCAAGATAGGACATGCATCCGTGCTGAAAACATGGACCCACGGACCGCGCTAAAACGCTAATGTGTGAATACACACATTCAAATGAATGGAGACGTGTGCTGTCCGCAGAGAACGCGTACAACACACATCCGTGAAACACTGACGTGTGAATGAGGCTTAAGACAGCAAGGAAGCTGTCTTACATTTAGACTGGCGCTGGATGCTCCAAAGTTATGTAGAGGCCGGCGCCTCTTCATAACTGCAGTGGATCCACCGACATCTACAGGGGTTGTTAAGACCCCTATAGATGTGCCCCTTTATTGTGGCTTTGTAGCTTTTACAGGGATTTCCTAAAAGATTGGAAAACCCCATTAAAAGTATAATATAAATTTGTGAATGTGCGGTGAAGCTCTGCTATATCGCCATCACATGTCCCAGTGGCTATCGTTCTGCTGCTGAATTATCAGTATACAGATAGAGCAGTCGTAAACTTGGGTGTGGCATCACATTGTCACATTGTCACATTACAAAAGCCATAGAAAAAGTCAATTACAAGTCTCTTGCCTCATTAAGAATCAAGATGACGATTGCTATATCTGTACTGCAAGTAAACAGGAATTTATGAATTCCCGGTCCCTCAGTGGCGTACCTTCTAGGCAGATCACGCGACTGCTATGGGAGGGAAGCCCCGCGCTGAACTCCTTCTCCAGGCAAGATAACAATGGGGCACATTTATTTAGACCGCCGTTTTAGACGCCGGTCTTAATAACCGCTATACCGGGCGGTGGATCTGCCAGAGTTATGAAGAGGTGCCAGCCTCTACATAAATTTGGCGGATCCTTCGCCGCTTCTAAATGTAAGCCAGTTTCCGAGCTGTCTTACATTTAGACCATTTTCTACACCTAAAACAGGTGTAGAAAATGGTAAATGAGACGGGTATGTCGGCCCCTCCCCTTCCCGCCCGCTTTTTTAGACCTGGCGTGAGCGGGGAGATGCCAGAAATATACCTAATTTATGGCACTTTCACACCAGCGTTATTCTTTTCCGGTATTGAAATCCAGGTAAAGGGTCTCAATACCGGAAAAAAAACTATTCCGTTTTCTCCCAATGCATTCTGAATGGAAAGCAATCTGTTTAGCATGCATCAGGATGTCTTCTGTTCCATCCCTTGTACGGTATTTGACGGGCCACAATTCCGGAACACTACCTCACTTGCCGGATCTGGCATTAATTTTCACTGAAATGTATTAATGCAGGATCCGGTACCAAGTGTTCTGGAAATTGCCGCATCGCCGGGTTTTCCGGTCTGCGCATGTGCAGTTCTTTCTAGCTTTGAAAAAATGTAATACCGGATCCGTTATTCTGGATGATACTGACAAGACGGATCCGGTATTTCAATGAATAAGTCTAACGTATCCGTATGCATATGGATTTCCGGATCCAGCAGGCAGTTCGGCAAAATGACCCCCAATGTTTTTCATGTAGTGGCCACTAAGAAGAGCTCAGTGCAAAGAGATCAACGGTAAGTATAGAAATTCGTATGTACTGAGCTCCCCCTGCAGATTCCTATGATGCAGCGAGTTTGGGTTATTAAAGCCACGGTCAACTTGGGACACAGAGGGGACACGCTATAGAGAGGACACGCCCGATGTCCTGACATGTCTGTGTAGTGTGTACAACAATACATGACATAACAATTATGGAGCATCTTATGGCAGATCTCTGTATTGTGCTTTTGCTGCAGAATGTTATTCCTCTTGGAAATCTATGAATTCATTTAAAACTGGCTGTTACCTACAAAGTCAGGCACTGTCAGAACTGAGCGGACAATGTAATATTAGGTAGGAGCACACCCCACTGACAGGGGGAATGGAAGCATCCAGCTGTCAATGTATTCATAGATTTCCAAGAAGGATAACAGAGGACTTCAGAAAAGCAGGTTTCTAGGAAAGATCCTCCAGAGTAGTTCTTTTTGTAAGGAATGCAGATGTATACTAAAGCAGACATGTCAAGAGTGCGAAGGTCTGAAGTGGTTTTCCCACATTAGACATGGAAAAACCACCGCCTATTACAGTACCAGCAAAGTGTATGAGATTACACTAATCTCGTACACTTGGCGGATTTTTTCAGTGTGGAAATTGACCTGCATCGCAGTTTTCAAATTTATTAGCATGTCTATTATGTTTGCAGTTTTAGCTGCGGATTTCACCCGTTTCAATGGAATGGGGGGGGGGGTTTAGGCAAAACCACATCAAATCGGCACCAAAATACGCTGTTAGACATTGCGGATTTCGGTGCGGGTATGCTGGAGAAATGCACATAATTCTGCACAGACATTTGTGTTGATCTTATGTGCTTTCCAATAAAGCTGTTTACATTTTTCAGTAAATCTTAGAGAGCATACAGTATGTGTGTGACCATCTTTCCAATCAGTATCAGTCTTGGTACGGTCCAGGCACATTTATCAAACTGGTGGGGAAGATTTATCAAACCGGTGTGAAGTAGAACTGGCTTCATTGCCCATAGCAACCAATCAGATTCCAGCTTTCATTTTCTAAAGGAACTGTGAAACATGAAAGGTGGAATCTGATTGGTTGCTATGGGCAACTAGGCCAGTTTTCCTTTACACCAGTTTTCTCCCCGCCCTTTCTCCTGAGATTGAACTCTCACTGATCAGACAATTATTGCATACCCTGTGAGAAAAAATATTTTAAGGCCTCCTACACACAGGCGCAGGTGAACGACTGAACGCACATAAGATCTGCACGAATTTACCGCTTAAAGCATTGTTGTAACCCCATGTATGTTTTTGCACACATGTATTTTTAGAGTTTTAAGCTTTATGCACGTGCGGGCCGTTCCGTGAATTGAGGACTGCAATTTGCAGTCTCCAATGCACGGGCAATGTCCGCGTGGTGGCCGGGATAGATCGAGACCTATTCAACTTGAATGGGTCAGTGATCCGTCCGCATTGCAAAACAAATAGAACATTCAAGTGAATGGGTCCGCATCCGTGATGTGGGGAGCATATTGCAGACCCGCTGTTAATGGGCCACAACGGCCGTGTGCATGAGGCCTTATGGTATTTCAGGTCTTTTCTCCTTTATAGGGAAAGGAATGGAAATATGCCTGAGAACAAGCCATTGCTTCAACTTGCTTTTTTGCATTAAAAAAAATCGCACTTTCTGGGAACTTGATTAATGTTATGTACCATTAATCAAGTTCCCAGAAAGTGTGATTTTTTTTAATGCAAAAAAGTCATAATTCACTACTAAAAACAGACAACGAAAAGTATACCAGCCCTGGAGTTGCAAAGAAATTAGACAAATTCACAATAAAAAAAGTCACCTACAGAAAAAAAATTAAATAGTCGAATGAAGCACAATTTCAGTAGTAAATGTGACAAAAAAATAAAACGGCATTTTTTATACTGAAAACAGGCGCAAACACTTTAGTAAATGCGCCCCTCTGTGTGTTTAAAAAACCACCAGACACAAAAAATTTACCCAAAATGAAAAAAACACCACTAGCAAAATAAACAGATGTGTGTCTTGCATTTCAAAATCACCTGACTTTTGGAGCTGGCATTTTTGTTATGAAAAAAACACCCTAAAAAGCATGTGCAAATAAATGTTACAAAAGAACTATGGCCCAGATTTACTAATCCTATAGATGGGGGAAGCTTAGGCTACTTTCACACTAGCGTTCTGTGAGATCCGTTCAGGGCTCTCAAATGCGGTCCAAAACTGATCGGTCCAATGCCTCCGTTCAGTCACCATTCCGCTCCGGAGGCGGACGCCAAAATGCTGTCTGCAGCGTTTTGCTGTCCGCCTGACAAAGCGGAGCCAAACGGATACGTCCTGGCACACAATGTAAGTCAATAGGGGACGGATCAGTTTTCTCTGACACAATCTGGAACAATAGAAAACGGATCCGTCCCCCATTGACTTTCAAAGGTGTTAAAGGTCATGGCTATAGAAGACATATTACAACTGGATCTGTTTATGACGGATGCATGTGGTTGTATTATTGTAATGGAAGCGTTTTTGCAGATCCATGACGGATCCACAAAAAACGCTAGTGTGAAAGTAGCCTTAGGCCTCTTTCACACGGCCGTATTGCAGCCCGCATACGGGGGGTCCGCAATACACAGGCCACCGGCCGTGTGCATTCTGCATCACGGATGCAGACCCATTCATCTGAATGGATCCGCAAATTCGGAGATGCCGTGCACAACGGAAGTACGACGGAGTGCTTCCGTGGGCTTCCGTTGCTTGTTCCATCTTTTTGCAGAATGGACGGATCGCGAACCCCATTCAAGTTTATAGGTCTGCGATCCGCATGCTGCTGCACAACGGCCAGTGCCCATGCATTACGGACCACAATTTGCGGTCCACAGCACGGGCACGGCCAGCACATGGTTGTGTGCAAGAGGCCTTACACAGGGGGGCACATTTATCAAGAGGTTTTGCGCCTGTTTCACTTGTATTTTATCTGTGTAGGGCAGGATTTTCTATTTAATCGCATTTATTGTTGGTTTGCACCTTGTATTAGACTTTACATCGTATTTGCGCATGTTTGATTTTTCTGTTTGTTTTGGAGATCGAGATAACGGTCTCGTCAGTGGACTAGTGTGATTTATGTAAGTGCGCCTTTTTAATGTCTACATTTGATTAGTTGACATGCAAAAAACTCCTCCAGCTCCTGGCTGGTGTATGTAGGTGCGATTAGTTGGATCTTTTGCGACGCTGTTCAAGTTAAAAAGTCGCAAAATTAATGGATGCGACTTAAAGGGGTTCTGCACTTTGTTTAAACTGATGATCTAGCCTCTGGATAGATCATCAGCATCTGACCGGCGGGGGTCCGACACCCGGGACCCCCGCCGATCAGCTGTTTGAGAAGGCAGCGGCGCTCCAGCAGCACTGCAGCCTTCTCACTGTTTATCATCGGCCCAGTGAAGTCACGACTTGTATCAACTGGCCTGGGTGGGGCTAACCTCTGTTCACTTGAATGGAGCTTAGCCCCGCCCAGGCAAGTTGATACTAGTCGTGACGTCACTGGACCGGCGGTAAAACAAAGTGCAGAACCCCTTTAAGTCAATGGCAACATCACATCTAATGATTGTCAATGGTGTTATGATAGGACATGCGATACACTGCGGCTGCAACGTGACAACCCTGTTGGATTTTTGGTTGCATGTCACACACGACTTTGCCTTCATTGATCATGATGCAAGTTCTCTGAGACTTGTCACCTTCAGGCTCCAGTCTTATAATCTCACATATGTAGCTTGGTGTCTGGGGATTATTATTTGAGCATGCTATGGTTGTTTGTTTTACACATGTAAAAGACGCAGAGGAAGTAGAAGCGCTGTCTTTATCTACCAGAATGCCGTTTGATAGAAGCAGTTCTAAGGGCATTTCCTAAAGGTGCTTTTTAAAGAAAATTAAAACAAACTGCATAAAACTCTATATTTTTTTCCAGTTTGTGGTGATGTCAGATTTGCACAATTCCCAGCCACCCTATTATTGCCCCTATTAAGTGTCATTCGTTCTGTTTGTAGATCATTCATGGTGGATAACTGTTCTTATTTTAGAACGTTTAAGGGAAAACGTCTTTTTACATAACTAATTTCCTTGATGCCAAATAACTGTTCAGATGATTTGTCCCAGATGCTAATTTTAAACATTTGCATTCACGGTCCATGTCTCAGGCTGGGTTTATGCCGCAACCGCAGGGGGAAGTGCAGGGAGTGGAGCTGGATGGGAGTGATGGCTGAGGCAATGAGGGTGGTTGTAGTCCTCACTGTGGCTAATCCCGACTCCAGTGCTTTCCGGGGCCATGCAGGCAGTGAATGGGAGGGAACCCCCTTTGCTCCCCTTGGAACACACCCTGGACTTTTTGGGGTCTTCTGTCTGGTGGTGGCTGGGGTGCCTTTCATGTTAGAATAAACAGTGGGGTGCAAGGCAGAAAAGCGGGCGGAGGGCCGGCATACGGTGGAGGCAATGACCATTACCATTTAGTTTGAATGAATGGTCTATCTTTAAAGGGGTTTTCCGAGAGTTTTTTCACTGATGACCTAGCCACTGCATAGGTCATCAATAATCAATATTTGATTGGTGGGGGTCTGTCACCCAGGGCCTTTGTCAATCAAATGTTGTCAATCAATGTTGTTTGAGGAGCATCAATGATCACAGTAGTGCCATGGCCTTCTAACAGCTCACCATGCGCAGAGTTGTACATTGTACCGCGTCTGTGCTTAGTATCGCAGCTCAGCCCCATTCACTTCAATAGGGCTGAGTTGCGTCAAGGCCATGTGACCGATGAACGCCATGTCACATAGTCTAGGCAAAGCTGGAGACTGCCACAGCACTTTTGGTAGCACCAGTGCCTTCTCAAATGGCTGATTGGCAGGGGTCCTTGGTGTGGGACCCCCATTGATCTGATACTGATGACTTATCTAGAGGATAGATCATCAGTATAAAAAAACTCTTGGAAAACCTCTTTAACGAAGAGGTGTACATAGGGGGTGGCTGGAATGATGGTGGTTTTCCCTAAGTTTCTAAGTTTCTTTCTATATTGTAGCATTCCTACCAAAATGATCAAAGGTTTGCAATTACTCGCAATATACTTTCTTCAGTACCCAGTTGTAGGGCACAAACTTAGATCGTATGGCAAGTCTGTCTTGGAAGAGCGGTAGGCACCAGAAGCGGTTCTACTTGCAGTAAAGTCTATTGCCATAAACGTGTGTTTAGCTTAGGGTCCATTCACACGTCCGTAGTGCATTGCGGATCCACAATACACCCGGCCGGCACCCCTATGAAAATGCCTATTCTTGTCCGCAATTGAGGAGCCGCGAACCAGAAGATCGGCGGCGCGCTCCGGAAATGCTGATGTGGACAGCATCAAATGCTGATGTGGACAGACTCTCTACCAAATAATCAGCGGATCATGGGACCAGCCCTCTACCCAGGAACTGTAACTAATGACTGCCAGTTAACTAATATTTCGTAACTATAATTAGCGTTTGGGGTACATTGCGCACAGATCATCTTAGTAGACATTTCAACAGCTTTTAAAGTGTAAACCATGACAGCAACCCTTTAGCAGTGATCCAGCAGGTCATTGCATTCCCATGTTTACTTATGTAGTTTTTAGAGCCAAAACTAAGGGTGGATTCAGAAAAATAGGTGAGATGATGTCTATCCTTTATACTTACTATTCCTTTATGATCCACACCTGGTTTTGGCTTCAAAAATGACCTGCACGTGTAAACCCAGCCTCAGAAAGACTTTATGACAAGAAATGTGAAGGAATGCTTCCATAAATGATCAGAAGAGATCCAAGGTTTAGTATTGAGGTCTGAATTTTTGAGGGGACCGCATACTATTGTGAGAAAAGATGGTCGGGTGTTTGTGCATGCCACTGTGATGACCCTCTCAGGGACATCTGGCATTTATTTTCTCCTTGGGGTTGTAAGAAGGTACAAGGAATCATCGTGGATATATCATCCACGATGATTCCTTGTACCTTCTTACAACCCCAAGGAGAAAATAAATGTGTCAGCGAGGTTCCTGGCCTCGGTGGAGTAAGTTTTCATGTGTCAGCAGCAGTTGCTGTTTTACACCTTGCTATCTAGTATGGCTGTAAATAGCTGATCCGGAACGGCTCTTACTGGGAGTAGTCAAAGTGCTGGGTGGGTGACTACTCCCCACGTTCCTGGCCAAGTTTTGAGAGGCCTAAAAAAAACAGACAGCAGTGTCAGGTGGTGGTGATAATCCATCTCTGACATTGGAGCTCTGGCAATCTCTGTGGGATCTGAGCCTTGTGCCAGGCTGGAGGCCTGAATCCAGGAGGACTGCTATGTCCTGTGCTATGCTGACCGGGTGTGGATTAACACCCAGGATAAAAGGTGACTGTTTTTGCTTTTGGAACTGTCTGGGTGTGAACAAACACCAATACTGCAATTGAACTATCATACTGTGTACTTGCAACAAGTGTGAATAAACACTGAAAGTTTTGAGTTATAAACTGGCCTTTGCCTCTATACTGCGTCTGCTCACCTACCTTTTAGAGCGAACCCCCACAGGGTGTATGTGTATTGCACGCTCTCAACAGGTATCCATTAGTCAGTGCATAATGACTGAATATGAGACTCCTTTCGCTAGAAATATTTTATTCTCTAGTGACTCAGCTTTCCTCCCAGACCTTTCACACATAGCGTTGTGCAGGTCGGAAAATAGGCTGAAGGAAAAAATTTAACATCCTTTTCTATGTTCAACCCACCTAAGCAAGAACATTATAAAATAGCAAGGGCAGCAAAGGCACACACTAGAGGCACAAGCTCAGGTTGCTCCATCTATCTTTCTCCTTCTGTGTTGAGAACTTGCTGTTACTTGAAATAGGCACGACAACCTTGGCAAACAAAGTTGGAGGCACTGTTCCAATATTTGCTCTTGTTCTCTACATAGAGACTTGTGAAGGTGAACTCGTATGGACTCTTATATCTATTTTAAGGGGAACCTGTCAGGAGGAGTTTCACGCTACCAGAGCCGTGAGAAACACGTGATACCAAGAGGCATCTTGGTTATAAACAGCTATATTTGATTAGGGCAACTTTCACACTGTCGTTTTGGCTTTCCGTTTGTGAGATCCGTTCAGGGTTCTCACAAATGGTCCAAAACGGATCAGTTTTGCCCTAATGCATTCTGAATGGAAAAGGATCCGCTCAGAATGCATCAGTTTGCCTCCATTCAGTCACCATTCCGCTCTGGAGGTGGACACCAAAACGCAGCCTGCAGCATTTTGCTGTCTGCCCGATGAAGCGGAGCCAACCGGATCCGTACTGGCACACAATTTAAGTCAATGGGGACGGATCCATTGTCTCTGACACAATCTGGCACAATGGTGTTCAAGACTGATCCGTCATGGCTATAAAAGACATAATACAACCGGATCCGTTCATGATGGATGCATGCGGTTTTATTATTGTAACGGAAGCATTTTTTCAAATCCATGACGGATCCGCAGAAAACGCTAGTGTGAAAGTAGCCTTACTCTGAAACATTGACATGTTTTCAGAGAAAACATACAATCATGCTGGGAATAAGGAGAAGAGTCACAGTTCTTGAGTCACAGGTATTGTTTTTATTGCGAGATGATTTGCAATTGTTCTAGGTGCCATTTTGCCATACACATAAGTAAGTATTTAATTTATATCAACTTTTATTATTGGTTAAATGCAAAAAAAAAAACAATTGCGCCATTTCTATATATGACCTTTAGGCCTCTTGCACACGACCGTATGCCCTCTGTGACATACGGTCCGTGAGCAGGCCATATGTCCCGGAGCGGCATTGATCGTGCGCACGGGAGAGCACAGCATCATAGATTACAATGATGCTGTGGATGTCGGGCCGCCCGCGTTGCTATTGTCCTGCACTCAGAAATTATATGAGTGCGGGACAATAGCCCCACGGGCGGCCCGGCATCCACAGCCTTTTTTTTTTTTTTTTTATAAGTGCGACATTAAACAGAACTTCAAATACATTCAATAGCAGCAGATTTTAAGTGCAATTTTCTGGTACCAGTAAGGATGATGGAGGCAGCACTAGTTCTGCACTTGCCTAGTAGAAGACTAGGTGATGGTTGTCTTAGACGTAGTCCCTCACCCTACAGCAGTGTCTTTAAATTCTGGATGTACAGTAGCTGTTCACTCTGCTGCCTGTCTTCTCAAGGATTCACATGAGGCACAATTAAGTTGATCTCTGTGTAGAACCTTAGGAGCAGGAGCTCTGAAGTGTCTTCCTTACTCCTCTCTGATTACACAGGAACTCTCAGTCCTGGCAGGAAGCAGGACCAGTCCACTCCTACCAAGAGGGGAGGAACAGGTTGGTTAGCCCTGTTCTTTGTAAACGATTTGCCATCCATTCCCTCACTAGTAGTGAACATATATAATACATAACAATACATAATAATATAAAACATTATATACAATATTGTAGTATCCTCTGGTCTGGTGTACTACACATGATCAGCATAAACATTGTGTTGCACTGTATTGTGCGGGTTTTATAGTTATACGGATACAAGATATGTCTATGCCATTCAATTAAGTATATTAGAAGAATTTATTTTTTATTGCAATTATTTTTGTGCAGTTAACAAAACAAAAGTGACTTTTACTATTCATGTCGACATAAAAAATATGTGATTAGATAAAGTCTTCCTGTTATCTGAACAAATAACAAAATTTTTGGGCAGTAAAAGGGTTATATTACAGAATTTGTGGCATACAGCTACCTCTCTCCTTCTTAAGGCTCATGCACATGACCATATGCCCGCCGAGACATACGGTCCGTGAGTAGGCCATATGTCCCGGAGCAGCATACATTGTGCGCACGGGAGCGCACTGCGTCATAGGTTACTATGATACCGTGCGCATCGGGCCGCCTGCGGGACTATTGTCCTGCACTTATATGCGCACAGTATCATAGTAACCTATGATGCTGTGCGCTCCCGTGCGCACGATGTATGCCGCTCCGGGAGATATGGCCCGCTCATGGACCGTATGTCTCGGGGGGCATACAGTCATGTGCATGAGCCCTTAAACTAAGTTCACATATGTCTTTCTTTGGTAAAAATTACAAAAAAATATATTTATGTCATTTTACTAAAAGACATACACACAAACAAAATGCAACAAAAACCATGATAAAAGGGCCACTGTTGACATTATAGTTGCAACTGGGTGAATGCAAGAATTTGAGGCATGAAGCCAGTGTCAGACTTAGGTTCCTGGGGCCCCCGGAGTAAATTATTAGCGAGGCCCAACCCCTGATATCATCAATAATGTTTAATAGGTTTTGAATCAAAGAAATAGGCCCTAGTGGCAAGTGATTAGGTCCAAAAGCAGCCAAATGTTGTTGTTTTTTCTCTTGGATTTAGTGGCCCAGTCTGACCTTGCATAAGGTGCCTACTGTAAGGCCACTTTTTTCACGACATGTGCTGTCCGTGATCAGTGGTTGTCCCCATGATTTTTTGGTGACACCATGGAAATATGCCCTATTATAGATCCCTTACACACATCATAGTCTATAGGTCCATGAAAACCATGGACCCAACGCAAATGCCATCTGCCATTTTCACAAATCATAGAAAGGAGATGTCTAGTATTGTCCGTGGAACACGGATGACACATGAAGGGTAAAAAACAGGCACACAGAACAAACACAGATCCTTCACGGACATCTTTATGGATGAACCACTGACCATCTTGTCACGGATGTCGACATAGATGAGTGAAAAAAATTTCAACCCACTGAAATCAGTCCTTTAGATTTAAAGCTGTGTCACAGTGAGAAATCCAGAGAGCAGTTATCTTACAAATCCATAAAACAACGGGGTGTGGAAATTTTCTGCACAAAACAAAATTTCATAAGCGAAGAAGGTTATAGCATTCCAAATGACAAGATCCCACACGTCAATAAAAAAAAAAAAAGGTGCCTGAAAGTTAGACTACATTCACACCGCATTCTGGTTTAAATTTTAAATAGGTTTTCCAGGAGTACAGTATTGATGGGTCATCAATACTTGATTGGGGAGGATCCGATGCCAGGCACTCCAGTTGATCAGCATACCAAGCACACTGCTGTACATTGTATGGTGGCTGTGCTTGGTATTGCAGTCCAAGCCCATTCACTTGACTAGGCCATGTGGCTGAGATTACTGGTAACCAGGGAAAAAGGGGGGGGGGGGTGTACCACTTTTAACTCCTATTGGCCCCATTTCTAGTACCAAACCTTAACAAAAAACACAGACAACTGTTTAAGTTTTATTGCTGGATGGTGATCGGCCACAGCTTTCTTAATTAAAACGGCAAAACCTAAATAACCGTAAACCACGACATGGGATGCCAGCCGCTGGACTCCCAGAGGGCACATCCGCCATCTACCACCACCATATTTCCACTGAACTCAAATGCCGTCAGCTGTGACTTCATAACTTCAACCGAAATACTTTAAAGTAGAAAGAAAACAAAATAAAAAATTACCCATAACCGCCAGTAACCTCTTAAAACAAGTCCTCCCCAAATAACAACTATCTGGGAGGACGGGAGAGCCACTTCGCTTTCGCTATCAAGAGGACGTGCCTGAGCCCAGGAGGGGGTATATATAACTTGCACTGCCCCCTCAGAGTCCAAGGAAGGAACTCTATTAACTTAACCCCTACTGCTCCAAATGCCTCCCAACTTCCATCAAACGCTACAGCAGGGGGGAAAGTCATATATGCCCTACCTGGGAAGGGACGACCACTAGTCCCTGAGCACCCTCCTTATATAGTCGGGTGCTTGCCAGACTGCTGGTAACCAGGGAAAAGGGGGGGGGGGGTACCACTTTTAACTCCTATTGGCCCCTCTCTAATACCAAACCTTAACAAAAAACACAGACAACTGTTTAAGTTTATTGCTGAATGGTGATCTGCCACAGCTTTCTTTATTAAAACGGCAAAACCTTAATAACCTTAAACCACTGCGCGGTATGCCAGTGGTCCACCATCTGCCACCACTATATTTCCGCTGAACTCAAATGCTGCCACGGAGGAGAACCGTTTCCTAAATGGGACTCCGATCACCACCCAGCAAGAACATGGCCTGTTCGATACCATCCTGTATACCTGACAGAAAGATGTCCAAACCTATATCCGATAGATGAACTCCATCAGGTCTCATTAAAGACCAATGATCGCCCTCCAGCTGACAGTGACAAACTACTACACCACCCCTAGAACGTACAAAACGGAAAATACAAGCATTTACCATTCACCTACATTTCTCCAATGCGTCCCCATCCCTGGCACCATGCCACACCACCCATGGAATAACCTTAGACCACACTAACACTATTTCTTTGAAAAAGGACGGGAAGCGTTAAATGTCAGAACGCATGAGAGTCATAAGTTCCGCCATACGTAAAAGGCAAAGGTCATTGCCACCCATGTGGATCACTAGTATCACTGGTCCTGCGGAACGCAAACCTATGTCAACCACTTCCATAAGTACTTGAGACCACCCGAGACCACAAATCCCTATCCAGAAGACATCCACCTCCCGGAAGCCCAGATTGCTCCCACCAGGCCTGCATTCCGTTCTCTGCGCTGCCCAGAAAACATATGAATATCCGACCAGCCATTCCGATGGGCGCCCCGAACCTGAAAGAGAAAAGAGTTAGTATGAACAAACGCAAACTTTTTTTTTTTATTGCAGCAAATCCGGGCGAATATACCTCGCTGAAAAAAAAGACCGCCAATGGCCAATTCACATCACCTCGGCCTTAGACAAATCGGCCCTAGCCGCCTCCGTAGCAGCACCAATACAGAATGAGTGGGTGCCAAAGGATCAGCCCCCACCTGCGAAAAACTGCGGTAAATTGGAACTTCGTCAAGGGGGATTCATCCTGATGAGAAAAGAAATTAGAACCCTCCGCCCGCAGATCGCTGTATTTAGATGCCAAACAAACCGTGCAGGCCAGGCCCGGATGGGTGAAGGGGAATCCATACTCCATTTTTGGTATAAAAAACACCTGGCTTGCGTAGAGACAGGGCCAATGACTCACCAACACGGAGTGCAGCAAAAATGGTAAGCTAAAACTGGAGGAAAACATTGCGGCCTCAAATGGCGAGACACACACTCCACGGCAACTATCAATCAGCCTGCACAACAAGCTGAAGAAAATGGGATGACGACTGTCCCGGACTACATACTCCTTCCGACAACCCCGCATAGATTGCCTAACTATAAAGTGTTTCATCACGTCGGACCACCCGCATAACTGAAAATAAAAAGCTACACCCAACAACCAGTAAAGAGCCACCGGCGCAGAAACGCTCCTAGCTAGCAGATTAATCAACCACTCCACCGTGGCTTCCATCCATAGATCGTCCCGAGAGGCAACATCCCTCGAGCCCACCCCCGACAACCATTCAGACCAGGCCTTGCCATGCGCCTGCCACGTAGCCAGAGATACCGATGAGCTGATCAGCGACATCAGCTGCTGTCCACCAGACGCCACAGGTACTGTGGGCATTCCTTGCCATCCTGCTCTGCCTCCGGAAGAAGCTCCAGAAATACCTGCCAATCGAATCGGGAAAGAGCATCAGCGATTCTGTTATCTACCCCCAGAACATGAAATAAATATTCCGCTCTAAGCAGCACAACACAAGACCGTAAGGGACAAGGAGGACAAACTATTGATACAATGCATTCGCTAATTTATCACCCCAAATCTCCACTGCAACAATAATAGGAAACAACTCCAGTAACGTTAAATTCTTACAGAAATCCGATGTCAGCCATGACTCCGGCCAGGGATAAGCACACCATTCGTTAACCAAAATCGTCCCAAAACCGCAGGAGCCTGCCTCATCAGACCACAGGGCCAAAACCTAATTCGGAACTTCCTTAGAAATATAACACGTATGGCTGTTATACAAGCGCAAAAAAGTCCCCCAAACTCTTAAATCAGCTTTCAGGGACTTAGTCAGCCGAAAATGTTGCAAAGAAGAACGCTTTCAAAAATAGAAGTGTTTTTAGTTTATTTTTTATCAAATAACAAAACGCGAAGTGACTGAACAGAAGAGAAGTCTAAGGCCACGTTCACATCACCGTTTTGTTTTCTGATCCATAAGAACAAAAAAAACAAAAAAAATCTTTAATGTTGAGCATCCATTGTGCTAATTTTGCATTCATTTTTGTAATTTTCCAGAGATTCGTTATTTTAGATGGAAAAAAATGTCCCCCAAGTAGGATTTTTTCTCCCATCTAAAAAAACGGATCTCTGATGAAACTACCAAAAACGGATGCTCAAAATACAGGATACTTTTTTTTCTATTTTTCTTCTGGATCAGAAGAACAGAAAATAAAACGGTGATGGCCTAAATCAAACCAATATTCAGTTTGACCGCCCTTTGCCTTCAAAACAGTATCAGTTCTTCTAGGTACACTTACACATAGTTTTTGAAGGAACTAATCAGGCTGGTTGTTCCAAGTAGTGATGGACGAACATCAGCCGGGACGGTTCGCGATCAAATGTTTGCGAACCGCAAGTTTGCGGCGGGCCCCATTCACTTTAATGGCAGGTGAACCTGAAAAACCTTCAACTCATACTTGCAGCCAGCAAACACTTACTAGAAGTACACAAATTGTCCCAAAACATGGACAGTGATATATCAGAGGAGGATCATTGTTAAAAATTCCCACAAAAAATATGTATTTTAATCAGGGGCCATTTTTATGCGTCTTAAAGGGAAACTCTCAAAAATGTGCCCTTCTGGAGCCACATTTATAAAAATGTGCAGCACTCCACGTTTTTGTATCCTGCAGAGTCTATTTAAAAAATGCATCCGTTAACGTAAAAAAAAAATCTACCATGGAACTGTATGGTAAACGGACGCCACTGTACAGCATCAGTCTGAGGCATCTGTTAACGCAGACATTTTTGGTATGCATTAAATGGATGGCAAAAATAGGATGTGAACCCAGTCCTAGTGTCAGAATAAGCACCAGTACACAGTGGAGCAGTGGGGCAGAGGCAGCCATGTACTGACAGAGCACTACCTGGTCCTGGTGGTCAGGGATGAGGACTACGTTTCCCAAGGATCATTTTCTACTGGGAAATACAGGGCACAGTATAATACACTAGAATCTATATAATATAAAGATATTAGCCCTACCCCCGAATGACAATACAATTAGGTGATCATTTATTATATAGAAATACGTCTATGTTAGGCAAATTTCTGACACAGATTGTGCCGCAAAGGTCCGTAGCAGCAAAGGTCCATAGCACTGCAATCTGCATATTTTTCCCGCTCATGCCAGGTCTAAAAAAGGATGGCGTGGGCAGGGAAAGGGATACAGTTATGGCCATCCAGATATTGGATACCACCGCCATACATTGACCGGATAACACCTCTGCACAGTGACCGGATAACACCGCCATACCGTGACCGGATAAAAGAATATAAGAGGGCACAGTACAGGGAATGACTAGGGGCACTGCACAGGGTGTGGTAAGAGGGCACAATGCAGGGTATAAGGGGGCACAGTACTGGGTGAGGGGCACAGTATACGGTGGGGGGCACAGTCACATGACCCTGTGAAATTAGAAGGTCCTTATGGTGAATGCGGTTCATACGCCACCATAATGAGAGGCAGAGGAGTGAGACAAGGGTGTGATTATGTGGCTAGAGATAAAAAAATTAACTGTTGGCCAGTAGAGGCCTCAAAAATTAGCCAATAGGCATTCACCTGACAGCAAAGAACTTTGCATTCTGTGGCTGGAGGTACATTAGGCGGTCACATGATAAAAATGTAACTGTCGGCCAGTACAGACCCCAAAAATTAGGCAATAGGCATTCACCTGATGGCAAAGAACTTTGGATTCTGTGGCTGGAGGTACATTAGGCGGTCACAGGATAAATATGTAACTGTCGGCCAGTATAGGCCCTAAAAATTACGCATTCAACGGACATAAAAGGCCTTTTATGTTGCTGTATTTACCTAAGACAGGGACCATGATTTGTTCTGGGTGGTGGCAGATATTTGTGGGCTGTCATGAGAAAATTCAATCAAACGTGGTAGACTCGTCACATGTGTTGAATTCCTCCGAGATCCATGCCTCATTCATTTTTAGATATGTGAGGTAGTCCACACTGTCGTGAGCTAGGCGAGTGCGCTTATCGGTCACGATCCCCCCTGCTGCACTAAACGTTCTTTCGGACAGGACACTGGACGAGGGGCAAGCCAACAGTTCCATGGCAAATTGTGCCAACTGTGGCCACAGGTCAAGCCTGCCCACCCAGTAGTCCAGGGGTTCATCGCTTCTCAGAGCGTCCACATCGGCCGTTAACCCGATGTAGTCGGACACCTATCGGTCTAGGCGTTCCCTGAGGCTGGATCCGGAGGACGGCTGTCGATGGGTTGGCTGCAAGAATAATCTCATATCCGAAGTTGCCAACACATCTTCAAATCACCCTTTTCTTGCAGGCTCTGTTGTATTGGTACCCGCAACTGTTTCTCTGTGAATGGAAATTCCTCTGCCAGCGCCCGCAAAAGCAGAATCCAGCATTTCTCGAAGCAAGGCCTGGAAGTGCTGCATTCTGACAGCCCTCTGTGATGGTGGTAACATTTCCGCCATTTTGTGTTTGTACCAGGGGTCTAAGTGCGTTGCCACCCAGTACTGGTCCTTGCCCTTTATTCCTTTTAAACGGGGGTCGCTCTTCAAACACTGGAGCACAAAGGTCTCCATTTGCACTAAACTGGAAGTGGTCTGGCTTCTGCTCATCATCCAGGATAATGTCATCCTCGTTCTCCTCCCCCCAGCCACGGACAACACCAGGGATCCCAGAAACGTTTAAAGCATGCTCTTCTGGCTCCTCCTCCACCCCGGCACCATCCTCCTCTGACTCCTCTTTAGACTCCTGTTGTTGACTTGTCTCAGATGGAGTAGCCCCCTCTGGGAATTCATCCAGCATTGCGACTTCCTCATCTTCCTGCTCCTGCTCCTCGACAGCTTGATTAATGACACGACGCAATGCACACTCCGGAAAGAAGGCGTAAGGTACAATGTCACTGATGGCGCCCTGGCTGCGACTGACCAGTTTGGTGATCTCATCAAATGGCTGCAGAAGTCTGCATGCGTCGCGCATGAGCAGCCACTGGTGCGGTGAAAAAAAAAAATCTCCCCAGAACCTGTCCTGCCGCAGAGTTCGTACAGGTAGTTGTTAACTGCATGTTTCTGCTGGAGCAGCCTATCAAGCATATACAGTCAGGTCCATAAATATTGGGACATCGACACAGTTCTAAAATTTTTGGCCCTATACACCACCACAATGGATTTGAAATGAAACGAACAAGATGTGCTTTAACTGCAGACTGTCAACTTTAATTTGAGGGTATTTACATCCAAATCAGGTGAACGGTGTAGGAATTACAACAGTTTGCATATGTGCCTCCCACTTGTTAAGGGACCAAAGGTAATGGGACAATTGGCTTCTCAGCTGTTCCATGGCCAGGTGATTGTTATTCCCTCATTAGCCCAATTACAATGAGCAGATAAAAGGTCCAGAGTTCATTTCAAGTGTGCTATTTGCATTTGGAATCTGTTCTGTCAACTCTCAAGATGAGATCCAAAGAGCTGTCACTATCAGTGAAGCAAGCCATCATTAGTCTGACAAAACAAGCCCATCAGAGAGATAGCAAAAACATTAGGCGTGGCCAAAACAACAGTTTGGAACATAAAAGAAGGAACACACCGGTGAGCTCAGCAACACCAAAAGACCCGGAAGACCACGGAAAACAACTGTGGTGGATGACTGAAGAATTATTTCCCTGGTGAAGAAAACACCCTTCACAACAGTTGGCTAAATCAAGAAAACTCTCCAGGAGGTAGGTGTATGTGTGTCAAAGTCAACAATCAAGAGAAGACTTCATCAGAGTGAATACAGAGGGTTCACCACTAGATGTAAACCATTGGTGAGCCTCAAAAACAGGAAGGCCAGTTTACAGTTTGCCAAACTACATCTAAAAAAGCCTTCACAGTTCTGGAACAACATCCTATGGATAGATGAGACCAAGATCAACTTGTACCAGAGTGATGGGAAGAGAAAAGTATGGAGAAGGAAAGGAACTGCTCATGATCCTAAGCATACCACCTCATCAGTGAAGCATGGTGGTGGTAGTGTCATGGCGTGGGCATGTATGGCTGCCAATGGAACTGGTTCTCTTGTATTTATTGATGATGTGACTGCTGAAAATAAGCAGCAGGATGAATTCTGAAGTGTTTCGGGCAATATTACCTGCTCATAAGCAGCCAAATTGTCACGAGGGTGTCAAGAGCCACGCCTGACTCCGTTGTACCCGGGGTCAGGAGGTCGCAGCGGTTGGCTGCACGCTCTATGTAAGATAGGGATGTTTCCTTATTGTAGCTTTCTGGGTTTGCTTTGCAAACCCTTTTGGCTCACTCAGGGATCCGTAGCTCCTTCTCTCAGCTGTTCCTTGTCCAGCACTCCCAATCCTCCTTATATTCCCCTCTCACACTTCTCTGGTTGCCAGATATAGAGCTTCCTGCCTGGACATCTATTCTGACCCACTGGAGCTGTGTTGCTGCTGTTCTCTGATTGTTGCTTTAGAACGCTACCCTCCGGATCCCTGTTGGACCTTTGTGGACAGGTGTTGTCGTCCACCTGGGTGTTTGTGTTTGTCTGTGTTTGTCTGTCCTCTCCCTGGTGTTTCCCTCTTAGTGCAGTGGTGAGGACTAGCGATCCCACCGGCCCGTTCATTATCTAGGGTTCATTTCAGGGAAAGCCAGGGTTTAGGCACGTGATCGCCGCACGGGTGAGGAATCCGTCTAGGGACGTCAGGGCAGTCAGGTGCCAGCCGCGAGGAGAGTTAGGGGTCACCACCTTTCCCTCTCCCTTGGGCAGGACTTTCCCTTTTTCCTCCCTGTGCATGTTGCCGGTCATTACATTATATCTGGCCCTTATTTTTGTGTAGGTAAAAAAAAATATATTTTTTTTTACCTACTTAGAATCCAGTATGGATCAAATTGCTGCTCTGTCCGAACAATTTCATGGCCTGTCTTTGGAGGTGGCAGGATTGAAGGCGTCGGTCCTCCAGCAACAGCAGCAATTACAACAGACCGCAAGCCCAGCGGTTGCTACTGGTAACCAGGTTGTTGCGGAACCCAAGGTCCCTCTCCCTGACAGATTTTCTGGGGGAAGGGACAAGTTTTTGACTTTCCGTGAGGCCTGTAAATTATACTTTAAACTGCGCCCTTACTCCTCTGGTAATGAAGAACAGCGGGTGGGGGTTGTTATTTCCCTGCTGCAGGGGGACCCGCAGTCCTGGGCGTTCTCTTTACCTACTGATTCTCAGGCGCTTCGGTCAGTGGATGAGTTTTTCGGGGCCTTGGGTCTCATATATGACGACCCTGACCGAGTCGCACTGGCTGAATCAAAATTACGGAGACTCCTACAAGGAGAGCGGCCGGTAGAGGAGTATTGCTCTGACTTCCGTAGGTGGGCTACGGATACCCAATGGAACGACCCAGCTCTCAGGAGTCAGTTCTGCTCTGGGTTATCCGAAAGGGTTAAGGATGCGCTTGCATTGTATGAGACCCCCTTTTCCCTTGATGCTGTTATGTCCCTTTCTATCCATATAGATAGACGCCTTAGGGACAGGTTGAAAAAACCGGAGCCATTGGTAACCCCTCCCAAGCAGCAGTTAGTCTGTACGGACTTAGACGAGCCTATGCAGCTAGGAGGAACTACTCGTCAGGTCCGTCCTCCTGTGGTTTGCCGTAGGCGTGGGGTTTGTTTTTTTTGTGGGGAGAGGGGTCATTTCATTAATGTCTGTCCTTCTTTCCTCAGAAACAAAAAACCGTCGGAAAACTACTAACCCCAGGCTGTGTGGAGGATGTCATCCGGGGGGTATACGTTTCCTCCATACGTACATCACAATTTGTGTTGCCAGCGGTTATTGTATTTGGTGATAAGACAGAGACTATTTCTTTCTTTCTAGACAGTGGAGCAGGGGTAAATTTGATAGATGCCCATTTTGCCCGCACTATGGGTTTGTCTCTCTGTACACTACAGAGACCTATTCCCATATTTGCTATTGATTCTGCTCCTCTGTCTCAGAGAAATCTCACCCACATTGTTCATAATTTACACCTTCGGGTAGGGGATCACCATAACGAGATGCTCTCATGTTTTGTTCTGGAGGGGCTTCCCGCTCCGGTAGTGCTGGGTCTTCCCTGGTTGGTAGCGCACAATCCAGTGGTGGATTGGCAGGCCAGGGAGATATTGGAGTGGAGTGAGCCGTGCAGAGAAAATTGCTTAAATAGCAATTGCTTAGTCGCCTCCATAGCTACCCTACCTACATTTGTTTCGGACTTTGAGGAAGTTTTTTCTGAAAAGGGTTGTCAGAAGTTACCACCTCATCGTCCTTATGATTGCCCGGTTAACCTTATTCCCGGCGCAAAATTACCCAAGACCAGGTTATATAATCTTTCAGGTCCAGAGAGACAAGCCATGAAGGATTATATCTCCGAGAGTTTGGCTAAGGGACACATCAGACCCGCTTCTTCACCCGTGGCTGCAGGGTTTTTCTTCGTTAAAAAGAAAGATGGGGGCCTGCGTCCTTGCCTAGATTTTCGTGAATTAAATCGGATAACCATCCGAGACCCATACCCTCTTCCTCTCATTCCTGACCTGTTTAACCAGATTGCGGGTGCTAGGTGGTTCTCCAAACTCGATCTTAGGGGGGCCTACAATCTGATTCGTATTAAAGAGGGGGATGAGTGGAAAACAGCTTTTAACACCCCTGAGGGGCATTATGAAAATGCTCCTGCCGTCTTTCAACATTTCGTTAATGACATTTTTAGTCATCTAATCGGCAGGTTTGTGGTAATATACCTAGATGATATCTTAATTTATTCGTCTGATCTGAGAACACATGAGGAGCATGTCAGACAAGTACTACAGGTCCTACGGACGAATGAATTATATGCTAAAATTGAAAAATGTGTTTTTGCCGTTCAGGAGATTCCTAGGTTATTATTTATCTGTGTCAGGTTTCCGTATGGATCCTAGGAAGGTCCAGGCAATTTTGGATTGGGATCTTCCTGAGAACCTCAAAGCACTACAACGGTTCTTGGGCTTCGCGAATTTCTATAGGAAGTTCATTAAAAATTATTCGGTGATCGTAAAACCCCTTACTGACATGACTAGGAAGGGGACTGATTTTTCTAAATGGTCTGACGCCGCTAAAGTTGCTTTTTCCTCTCTAAAAGAGAGGTTTACCTCAGCACCTGTACTAGTCCAACCTGATGTCTCTCAGCCTTTTATTGTTGAAGTCGATGCATCAGAGGTGGGAGTGGGGGCTGTACTGTCTCAGGGTCCGTCTCCTGGCAAATGGCGTCCTTGTGCTTTCTTTTCTAAAAAACTATCTGCAGCAGAACAGAACTACGATATTGGCAATAGGGAACTGTTAGCTATTAAACTTGCGTTTGAGGAGTGGCGTCACTTCTTAGAGGGGGCAGTCCACCCCGTCACTGTGTTTACGGACCACAAAAATCTGCTGTACCTCGAATCAGCTAAGCGTCTCACCCCTAGACAGGCTAGGTGGTCGCTATTTTTTACCAGGTATAACTTTGTGATTACCTATCGTCCTGGGGCAAAAAATACCAAGGCTGATGCACTATCTCGTAGTTTCCCTGGAGGGGGTAATGTGAGTGATCCGGTGCCCATTAGAGTGAAAGGTGCGCCGTATGGTTTTTGGAAGCCAGATTTTGCTGGACAGTTTTTTTGACACCATGTCCCATTTGAAGCCCCCTGATGCACCCCTAGAGTAGAAACTCCATAAAAGTGACCCCATCTAAGAAACTACACCCCTCAAGGTATTCAAAACAGATTTTACAAACTTTGTTAACCCTTTAGGTGTTGCACAAGATTTAATGGAAAATAGAGATACAATTTCAAAATTTCACTTTTTTGGCAGATTTTCCATTTTAATATTTTTTTTCCAGTTACAAAGCAAGGGTTAACAGCCAAACAAAACTCATTATTTATGGCCCTGATTCTGTAGTTTACAGAAACACCCCATATGTGGTCGTAAACTGCTGTACGGGCACATGGCAGGGCGCAGAAGGAAAGGAATGCCATACGGTTTTTGGAAGGCAGATTTTGCTGGACTGTTTTTTTGACACCATGTCCCATTTGAAGCCCCCCTGATGCACCCCTAGAGTAGAAACTCCAAAAAAGTGACCCCATTTTAGAAAGTACGGAATAGGGTGGCAGTATTGTTGGTACTAGTTTAGGGTACATATGATTTTTGGTTGCTCTATATTACACTTTTTGTGCGGCAAGGTAACAAGAAATAGCTTTTTTGTCACGTTTTTTTTTTTGTTATTTACAACATTCATCTGACAGGTTAGATCATGTGGTAATTTTATAGAGCAGGTTGTCACGGAGGCGGCGATACCTAATATGTATACCATTTTTTTTATTTATGTAAGTTTTATACAATAACTTCATTTTTAAAACCAAAAAATTGTTTAGTGTCTCCATAGTCTAAGAGCCATAGTTTTTTCAGTTTTTGGGCGATTATCTTGAGTAGGGTCTAATATTTTGCGGGATGAGATGACGGTTTGATTGGCACTATTTTGGGGTGCATATGACTTTTTGATCGCTTGCTATTACACTTTTTGTGACGTAAAATGGCAAAAAATTGCTTTTTTTACACTTTTTATTTTTTTTATTTTTACGGTGGTCACCTGAGGGGTTAGGTCATGTGATATTTATATAGAGACGGTCGATACGGACGCGGCGATACCTAATATGTATACTTTATTTTTATTTATGTAAGTTTTACACAATGATTTTATTTTTGAAACAAAAAAAAAATCATGTTTTAGTGTTTCCATAGTCTAAGAGCCATAGTTTTTTCAGTTTTTGGGCGATTATCTTAAGTAGGGTCTCATTTTTTGTGGGATGAGATGACGGTTTGATTGGTACTATTTTGGCGTACATGCGACTTTTTTGATCACTTTTATTACCTTTTTTGGGAAGTAAGGTGGGCAAAATTCCAATTTTCTCATAGTTTTTATTTTTTTATTTTTATGGCGTTCACCGTGCGGGGAAAGTAACATGACCGTTTTATAGATCAGGTCGTTACGGACGCGGCGATACCTAATATGTGTAGTGTATTTAATTTTTTTAATTTTTATTCAGTGATAAATGTTTTTTTATTCATTTTTTTGACCCATTAAATTTCATTTTTTTGACCCAGACCCACTTGGTTCTTGAAGATCCAGTGGGTCTGATGTCTGTAAAATACAGTACAGAACCCTATAGGGTTCTGTACTGTATTTTACTTACACTGAACAGATCTATGCTTTTAGCATAGATCTGCTCAGCACCATGGACAGCAGGACGCCTGAGCAGGCATCCTGTTGCCATGGGAACCTTCCCCGTCTGCCACAACTTCGCAGACGGGGAAGGGTGAGGACGGGGCTTCGGGGCGCTGCCTAGGGGCTCTCTCCCTCTCCATCGGGGGGCTGCAAAGGCACAGCAGCACCCTGATCGGAGAGGGAGGGAGCTTTCTGCGCTGTTAACCTTTTCCATACAGCGGTCCGTACGGACCGATGTATGGAAAGGGTTAAACGGCTGACATCGCATCAACGATGTCAGCCGTTTATACCAGGGTGCCAGCAATGTGCTGGCACCCTGGTATACCCACTGTACACCATCGATTATTCAAGGGGAGGCGGGCGGGGGATCGCGATCCCGCCTGCCGCACCGCCCGCCTCCCGCAACTCCCCCACCGCCTGCGACACCCCCCCTGCACCACCCGCCGCCATCAAATCATGCAGGGGTGCAGGGGGGGTGCAAAATCTCTAATTTAGGCACTCTAAAGTTTCTGATCAGAAACTGCAAAAAGCGCAGCAAACCGCAGGTCTGAATTGACCTGCGGTTTGCTGCGATTGCCGACACGGGGGGGTTACATGACCCCCCTGGCGTTGTGACAGGATGCCGGCTGAATGATTTCAGCCGGCATCCTGTTCAGATTAACCCCTGGGGCGCTGGAATCCCGATTTAAAATTAGGACGTACCGGTACGTCCTGGGTCCTTAAGGACTCGGGAAATGGGGCGTACCGGTACGTCCTATGTCCTTAAGGGGTTAAAGAGCACACCAAATGCTTCAAATAACTTCTTTATTAACTTCAACTTTTCTTCATATATAACACTGCCGCCTCCGCAGCAGATAGTCTGTGTACATAACACGTGTTGAAAAGATATAACAAAATGGCGGTATGATTAAGATAGTGGTTCAACTGTTAAATCTTGTCATTCAACATAAAGTGGTGGACATATTTCTCTCTTGAGTATCTGTATTCTCACTTTAAGTTATTTAAGCACTTTATGATCTCTTTGAGAGGTATATCTGAGGTCTAACTAATAGTTCACTTGCAGTATGCAGTTAGCAGTGACTAATTGCAGATTGGTTGAGTATGATCTGGTACGGTTGTATGCAATTTGGATTGCAATATGTTTGTATGGTATTTGTAGTAGTTCACAGTTTGGAACCGTAGCTTGCAATTTGTATTTGTACTTTGCAATTGAATTTGGTTGCAATTGGTGGAACTGTAAAGTAAACACATATATATCTAGTTCAGTATACAGTTCTAAAAACAATACTAACAATATGAACATTATATAACTTGTTTTAAATACCTATATTGGCCTCTTGTTCCCATAAAACTCAGCTCTCACTGGCGTGAATGTCTCTTTAGCTTCTCTGGTGCATAATAATTCTAGCAGCAAGAGCTGGGGGAATTCCCATACAGGCTGTCTGTGAGGCTGGCTATGATTGGTGAAAACTCTTGCTGTATGAGAAGCTGGCTGTGATTGGTCTAGACTTCTGCTCAGTAATAACAGATTAACACTATACTTTCTGTTGTTTCTGCTGTGTCACTGAACTTACCTTACATTACAAAATGAATCTTAGGCCTTATGCACACGGTCCGCAAAAACGGGGTCCGTAGGTCCGTGATCCGTGACCGGTTTTTTCGTCCGTGGGTCTTCCTTGATTTTTGGAGGATCCACGGACATGAAAAAAAAGTCGTTTTGGTGTCCGCCTGGTGCAATTGCAAACGGATCCGTCCCCATTGACTTTCAAGGTAAAGTCAGGAGTCCCTTTACTTTCACACTTGCGTTCATATAATGCAGACGGTGGCTCCGTTCAGAGCAGATCCGTCTGCATTATATTGTTAAAACATTTCTAAGTGTGAAAGTAGCCTCAGACGGATCCGTCCAGACTTTACATTGAAAGTCAATGGGGGACGGATCCGTTTGAAAATTGAGCCACAGTGTGTCATCTTCAAACGGATCTGTCCCCATTGACTTACATTGTAAGTCTGGACGGATCCGCTTACCTCCGCACGGCCAGGCGGACACCCGAACATAACTTGAAGCGTCCCCATCACCATAGGAAGGCCTCTATGTTAGAATATACTGTCGGATATATGCTACATCGTGAAACTCAGATCCGACAGTATATTCTAACACAGAGGCGTTCCCATGGTGATGGGGACGCTTCAGGTTAGAATATACTGAAAAACGGTGTACATGACTGCCCCCTGCTGCCTGGCAGCACCCAATCTCTTACAGGGGGCCGTGATCAGCACAATTAACTCCTCAGGTGCCGCACCTGAAGGGGTTAATTGTACTATCATATCCTACTGTAAGAGATCAGGGCTGCCAGGCAGCAGGGGGCAGACCCCCCCCCCTCCCCAGTTTGAATATCATTGGTGGCCAGTGTGGCCCCCCCTCCCTCCCTCTATTGTAATAAATCGTTGGTGGCACAGTGTGCGCCCCCCATCGGCCCCCCCTCTCCCTCCCTCTATTGTAATAAATCGTTGGTGGCACAGTGTGCGCCCCCCATCGGGCCCCCCCTTCCTCCCTCTATTGTAATAAATCGTTGGTGGCACAGTGTGCACCCCCCATCGCCCCCCCTCCCTCTATTGTAATAAATTGTTGGTGGCACAGTGTGCGCCCCCCATCGGCCCCCCTCCCTCTATAGCAGTAACAACATTGGTGGCAGTGTGCGGCCTCCCATCTCCCCCCCCCCCCCCCGATCATTGGTGGCAGCGTAGTTCCGATCGGAGTCCCAGTTTAATCGCTGGGGCTCCGATCGGTAACCATGGCAACCAGGAAGCTACTGCAGCCCTGGTTGCCATGGTTACTTAGCAATAGTACAATAGTAGAAGATTCATACTCACCTGCTTGCTGCTGCGATGTCTGTGACCGGCAGGGAGCTCCTCCTACTGGTAAGTGACAGTTCTTTAGCAATGCGCCGCACAGACCTGTCACTTACCAGTAGGTGGAGCTCCCGGCCGGACACGAACATCGCAGCAGCAAGCAGGTAACTATAAATCTTCTACTATTGTACTATTGCTAAGTAACCATGGCAACCAGGACTGCAGTAGCGTCCTGGTTGCCATGGTTACCGATCGGAGCCCCAGCGATTAAACTGGGACTCCGATCAGAACTCCGCTGCCACCAATGATCGGGGGGGGGGGGAGATCGGAGGCCGCACACTGGCCACCAATGTTGTTACTGCTATAGAGGGAGGGGGGGCCGATGGGGGGCGCACACTGGCCACCAACGATTTATTACAATAGAGGGAGGAAGGGGGGGGCCCGATGGGGGGAGCACACTGGCCACCAAGCTATTATTACAATGATATTCAAACTGGGGAGGGGGGGGGGGTCTGCCCCCTGCTGCCTGGCAGCCCTGAGCTCTTACAGGGGGATATGATAGTACAATTAACCCCTTCAGGTGCCGCACCTGAAGGGGTTATTTGTGCTGATCACGGCCCCCTGTAAGAGATCGGGTGCTGCCAGGCAGCAGGGGGCAGTCTTGTACACAGTTTGTAGTGTATTCTAACTAGAAGCGTCCCCATCACCATGGGAACGCTTCTGTGTTAGAATATACTGTCGGATATGAGTTTTCACGAAGTGAAAACTTAGATCTGAAAAAGCTTTTATGCAGACGGATCTTCGGATCCGTCTGTATGAAAGCAACCTACGGCCACGGATCACGGACACGGATGCCAATCTTGTGTGCATCCGTGTTCTTTCACGGACCCATTGACTTGAATGGGTCCGTGAACCGTTGTCCGTCAAAAAAATAGGACAGGTCCTATTTTTTGGACGGACAGGATACATGGATCACGGCCTCGGCTGCAAAATGGTGCATTTTCCGATTTTTTCCATGGACCCATTGAAAGTCAATGGGTCCGCGAAAAAAAAAGGAAAACGGCACAACGGCCACGGATGCACACAACGGTCGTGTGCATGAGGCCTTAAAGGCATATTATCTTTTTCTGCTTCTGTGAACACCAAATATATAACAGTTATATAACATCCAAAACATCATGACCCAGTAAATAACTCTGCTTTTGTCTTTAACACATAAACATAGGAACTGTATTGAGGCTATTGGCAGGTTTAGCTGTATAAGCTACACTAGCAGCCTAGGACAGGTCTATATTATTGGTATATCACACCCCTGCCTCAATCATTTTTTTGGGGGGGCAACTGGTAAATCCCACCAGTAGAAATGATTTGTTCCAATAGCGTTTTTCACTCTGTGTAGCTGCGGTAACGGAGCAAAACCGCACAGAACTGCTGCACAATACAATTGTACTATAATATACTTTCTATGTTAGAAAGTATAAGTATATTACACCCCTCAGTAAGTTACATATATCGATAGCACACCTATACCAGTCATTAAAAGGACTTTTGTGGCCCTATTAGCTAGCGTTTGGTGTCCCTAACAGTCTATCCCTGCTCCACACAGCAACCTCTCCCTACACTGGCAAAAGACTAAATATAAAATGGCGGCCAGATCGGATTTATTTATAAGGTAGGGGGTATGTCCATGTGCTGAAACGTTTCAATTGGCTGTCCTGTACCACCTGATGGATGTGTCATGGGTCAAAGTTCAATAATATGTAAAAATCTGCAGCACTATTCCGTTTATGAAAAATCCAGTCTTATTTATTCTAAATCAGCAGCATAGTGACAGCGACGTTTCAACCATGAAAAGTTTTGATTGGTGGGGGTCTGGGCACTGAGACCCCCATTCATTTCTAGAAGAAGGAGAGAGAAGTGCTCTGTTCTCTCTGCAGGAGAGTTCTATGTGTTCCATAGAAAGTCTATGGGCCCGTCTCGATTTCGTCCTCTGCAGCGAAGAGAGAGAGAGCATGATCTGAAAGAGCTTCTCTCTCCTCCTTCTAGCAATCGGTGGGGGTCTCAGTCCCCCACCGATTGAGACTTTTGATATATATCAACATTTTATCAAACCTCAGTAACCCTTGTGGCAGACAGTCAACGCTACAAAAAAAAATAGTATAGTGCAACAGTAATTTACGTATCCACTGAAATAGTACTATATTCACCCCTAGAGTGGTCCCCACTGGTTCTGGTTTAGTCCCTTGCAGCGATGACGTCCCATACATGTTCATGATCGCTGCAGCCAGCGGTCTTGCAGTGTGTAAGCCATCATCATCGCCAAGGCCAGTGATCGCAATGTGCTTATGTCATCTCTTCACTGCAGGGAAGTAATCAGAGATCTGTGGGGAACCCTGGAGCCTTGACGCTGGATCGGCAGAGGACTGAACAGGTACGTTTGTTGGCTGTTTTTATTTCATCAACTTCCCTCCTGTTATACCATTGTTTTTAAATCCTGGACGACCCCTTTATTTTAAATAGATACAGTAAATGCAAAAAGTATACGCTATGCGGTCAAATGTAACGACGTAATGTGTGTGAGCCAAATATGTAACAAAGGACCAGATCCCTAGTGGGCTGAGCCCCAGTCACAATGATTGTATCGCCCTGATTGCTTTGTTCTCTTCGTTTGACAGTAAAACTAATAAATATCTATAAGGTAAGACTGGTATAAGGAAATGGCCGGAGCGTATTGCGTGCAGAACATTGCAGGCATACCTACATGGTGAGAACATAGCACCAGAGATGAGATCCTAACAGCACTGTTTGGAGGTCAGAGAATTCAGTATGACGTCGTCGTACCTTGATGTAGGGACACAAAGACATCACCAAGGCTGTAAAAATCAAACATTACTATAGCGGTGTCCAGAGGCCTGAAGCTGCAAGTCTGTAACATGACTCTCCATCTACCATGAGCTATCTACAGGTGAAACTTGAAAAATTAGAATATCGCGCAAAAGTCCATTTATTTCAGTAATGCAAATTAAAAGGGATTGCATTAATGCAGCTTAAAATTAGAATTTTGTGAAAAGGTTCAATATTCTAGGCTCACACTCACTCTAGTCAGCTAATTAATCCATATCCCCTGAGCAAAGGGGACCTCAAAATTGTGACTTTGGGGTTTCATAAGCTGTAAGACATAATCATCCAAATTATAACAGATAAAGGCTTGAAATATCTCGCTTTGCCTGTAATGAGTCTCTCATATGTTAGTTTCACATTTTAAGTTGCATTACTGAAATAAATGAACTTTGCACAATATTCTAATTTTTTTAGTTTCACCTGTATAAGGCTCTGGCTACACCTAGACATTTTGTAGCGCTTTTAATAGATTTTAAAGGATAACTGTTGTATTTTCACTCAAAATTTAGTTTTCATATACAGTATGTTGTTGCTGCTGTGGTGATAATCCATAATCACTAATTATTGTGTTCACATACCACTTATTTAATAAGATTCCGTCCATAGCAACCGCTCCTCACAAGACTTCTTTCTGACTATCTTCTCAAGATGTCCGCCGATGCCCTTACCCTGAGGCTAAGACCTCCGTCCCTAACTACCCACAATTCATTCAGCTCATCTCGGGAATGTGCAGCCTCACTCCAACCAATCGGCTTTCTCCAGGCTTAAACACGCCCTCTTCCTCATGAGTAATTGATCGCAAATATGTAATTGCGCATTTTTATCGCGAATATCAGCACTATCCAGGTCTGACGGGAGCGCGCACGCAGCGTTCGGGAGTGCCCACTACTACATTTTCTGTATATAGAGACGGAGGACCCCTAGCAACGCTGTTTTAGCCGCACGACTGAAATGCCTGGGGGAGAAAAGAACATGCTGCAATTACCAGGTAATTCAATACCTATACAAAAGTATTAACTAGGAAACTAAGGTAAACGTCAGTCAGACCAATCCAATTACATTAAAAAAACATATGACAGTTACCCTTTAACTGTTGTTGAGTGACAGTTGCTGGCACATGACTGCATACCCATCGGTTAGCTGCTTTGCACTACAGCTGTACTTAGATCAATTAAAAGTGCACCAAAAAGTTTAGGTGAAGCTCCAGCCTTATACAGCAGAGGGACCCGCTCAGACACCAGGATCCGGGTGTGACTGCTATTTCTGCACCCTCTCTAGCTTGGACCAAGCTAGTATCTAAGTTGGTGTATCCAAATCCTTCAAAAAATTGTTTAGGTATCCGATCTATATTAGTTCAAACAAACGAGTTGAGGACAATAAAGTGCCCAATCCAGAAGCAGGGCTGGACAAGCATGGAGTGTCTTGGGCTACCCATGCACTTGGATGGTAGAAGAGGAGCCTGGGAATCGGTGGCTCTGCAGATGACAAGATGAAGAGGAGGTCACCATGTAAGTGTTCTGTTCATTACCCAGTTAGGCCTCCGGGACACCACCATATGTAAAATCGTGGATCCACAAAATACGGCCGTGTGCATCCTGCAATTTCCTCAGGGCCCATTGCCTATTCTTGTCTGTAAAATGGACAAGAATAGGAAATGTTCTGTTTTTTTTTGGGGGGGGGGGGGAACAGACATGCGGACATCACACGGTGTGCTGTCCACATTTTTTGTGGCCCCATTGAAATGAACGGGTCCGTATTCCAATTCACAAAATTTTTTGATAGGATGAGGAAAAAAAAAAGGTTGTGTGCATGAGGCCTAAATGTGAACCGGAGGGCCACTTTAAAAAACAATAGGATTCATTCTATGAACAGACAGACCTTTTAAGACTAGGATACAGGCTCGGACTGGCCCACAGAGCCAGGTGGACCCCCAGTCCCCAGGAGCGGATTGGCCATAGACCTAACAGGGAAATTTCCCGGTGGGCCGATGCCCAGGGGGCTGCCTGAGCCCTCCTCACAGCCACCCAGTAGAAGTTTTTGGGGATATATTTTGTGCTGCTGGCAGTATTTTGTGATGGACTATGGTATTTGTCTCTGTTGGGGCGGTATATGGTATTTGTCTCTGTTGGGGCGGTATAATGTGCCGCAATATGGTATTGCTGGCCCCGCCTTCCATGAATTTGGACCCAACTACAAAACAAGGTCACTTTTAGTATTTTTTCCAGGGCCACTTTAAGTTTCCAGTCCGCCCCTGCCAGTCCCCAAGAACAGTATCTAAAGCAGCCTATATCCATTGGACAAATGAGGTAGATTATTAAATGGACTACCCAATGTATTATTAGAGATGCATCAGGTGGTTAAGATGACTTCTAGGCACAAAGGCAGGCTAGCCAGGGTTCTCTTTCCCCAGAGACCCAACAAGTTGCTACATGGACCTCCTTAATCAATCATCTTGAGTGTCTTATTGTTGCCTGACGCTATGTGAGCAGGTTGTACCTGTATGTAGCTTTACAGTGGAATTAATTTGACTGATGAGCCCTAGGCACCCCAGTCCGACACTGCTAGGATATAATATTATATTAGTTTATAGATTTTACAAGCTACCATACGTTTTAGAGTGCATGCCACACCAGGTCCCAAAATGCCAATGGAGGTGCAAATATTGAACCTCCCATCAGTATTACCCAGTCAGAGAGGGAGCAAGTTACACAAAATAAGAAGCCAACAGAAAAGTCATCCCAACAGTTAGGAATGGGTTGAAGGCCTCACTGACAAGTGGAGCAAGGTAGGTACATATGGTGTAGCGTGCCCTACAGCTCTGATCCCCTGGTTCCATCTTCGGTAGGGTGTGACTTTGCCTTCCGTCTTAGCTTTATTAGGGCATCTTATACTGTAGATGTAATGTATTAAAGATTTATTAAAAATAGATTTATTAAAAAGCCTACAGACCAGCCCTAGATGACCTATACTGTATGTATTGGCCCCCCCAATTCCTGGCTGTTGCTCTGTGGCTGGGATTTCTGGGTCACTCCCTTTTTGGAGAACAGATCCCTACAGTATATGAAGTGATACATTCCCAGTGCACACATTACCTTTCTTCCATCAGATGTACAGTGCGTCTGCCCTGTATGGAAGAATGTTTACTGGATGCCAGGGGCGGCCTGTCAGTAGTACAGTATGACGGTATTTTACCAGTTGTCCTGAATTTTTACATTTGTTTATATTCCACAGCTGAAATCTCCTCCTGCTCCTTGAGTACTATAATGGAATGCAATGGAAGAGACCCAGGGTCCTCATCCACCCAGATTAGAGGTTTTTGTCTTGAGGTCCCTATATGGATGTGTTAGAGTGAGAGATGGGGTAGAAGTCTGTCTGTGCTCCTTCTTTGGGAAGCTGGTGGGAGGGGAACAGGCCAACAGACTATATAGTCAAACATGTTCCAGATTTCCACTGCACCATCCCGGAGCAGCTAACCCCAGCAAAGCACCGTCAGGGTAAGTGATGCCCAGTCACTTGTGCACTCAGCTTGCACTCAATGGGATTAGCTACCAGGCAGAATGCATTATTTCTGACGATTAGTCTCACCTCTTTCTCTAGATCATACTTTCCATTGTCTTACTTGCCTTTTTAAATTTTCTATGCATTGAAACATTTTTGAATTACAGAAGAAAAAAAATACATAGCAGAGCTGAGTTTGCCATAGGGCGCGAACCATGGTGAAATCACTCTGTGATTTCACATAGAACTGCACTAAACTAAAGGGAGAAAAAACATTTCACCCCAAAGTGATAAAATGACATACTCAGCCCTGCTACATCTGTAAAGTCTACACAAAGTCAGTGTCAGTGTGGTGAGACAATTTTTTTCATGTCCTTTGGGAAAGAAATCTGGAAGCAGAGGCTTAACCATGTGTTGCCTGGAAGTAACTGGGATGCTGGAAATGATATGGGTGATGTGGACTAGGCTGGAGGCTAATGGATATGTTCTTTATCTGTCTGGCTGCCTGCTGACAGCTAGTGGAGGCCTGCATCGTATAAGGCAGTTTGACAGGAGGCAGAACATGCTTTTACAGGATCTTAACTATAGATGTAGCAGTGCTGAATTTGCCATTTAACTGTGTGCGGCTGCATGCATGGATAGTCAACGTTCTGGCAGCTTAACAGGTTTATCTGCAGTTCTGTGGGGATATCTTGATTATGCCAAATACCAAACACAACTCTGCTACAACTGCACTCATCGGTTTGGGGGTCTATGACTAAATATGGCTTGTGCTTAAAGTAGTTCTGTAAAGTCTCTGCCCCTCCCAGGCTCCTTTTTTTTTTTTTTTTAGCTGGCAGTATGTCTTGGATGTGAGTTTGAACGAACAAAACCCCTGCTCCCAAAACAGAGATTTGACAGAATATTTCCTAATTAGGAAATGGATCTTATGAGCCACTTCATTCATGTGGGTCACCTATCACAGCAGTGCCTGCCTACTCCCTGCAAACCTCTGCATTCAAATATGGGTGCACGGGAAAAAACTAACTTTATTTAGCTTTTTTTTGTGCAAATGTAAGACAGCAACAGATGTTGAGTAGGAAATCAGGGATTTCTAGATGACTCATTCCTGTTGTGAAAGGAGAATGCCGTAACGTGTTGAAGCAGTTTATTATTTTATTATTTTACACTCTTGACTTTTTGTTCCAAATGTATCTTAGAGTTACAGAGTGCAGGGTGGTCATAATGAGAAAACCATGGGAGGGTGTGGTAAGGGCGCAGGTGACATCACATAGGAATTTCCCACAGGGAATTTCTGGTACACTGGCCTGGGACTATAAATCCCAGCATACCCTTTTAGCAATGTTTGTTCTAGAATGGTTAGCTTGTCCTAATTCTGGGACAATAGTAATGCTAGCGAAGACTTCACTTGAAATGCACCTAAAGTACAATTTTTATATATATTTTTTTATCAGCTATAGTTTACTGTTACTTAGGCCTCTTGCACACGACCGTATGGCTTTTTCAGTATTTTGCGGTCCGCAAAAAATGGAACGGAAAAGGAAAAAAAAACCGTTCGTGTGCAAGAGGCCTTAAAGTGATCATCCCGAATATACTTTTTTAACATGTCAAAAAGCTAGAGTGAAGGGGTCTGGCAGCCAAAACCACCGTCAGTCTGAGAAGCCAATCCTGTTCATATTAGATAGCTGACCACACATGGTTAGTTCTATAGAAATAAATGGGAAGACTGTGAGTATGCCCACATGGAGGATTATGTCCATGGCTAAATCCCACAGCAGGAACTGGTGTGCTGCAGGTCCTGTGGGTTCTGCCGTGGGTGTTCATGTGGACCCACTCTAGATCTAGCTCTATTAAAGGGAGCTAAGCTGTGAGCAGGCTCCCGCTGCTGCTTTGCCAGGGGTCCACACGGTAATCCCACCAAGAATGGACCTGTACCGTACATTCTTGGCGTGGTCTTGAAAACCATACTGCAAAAACCCTTGAGCACATTACAGAACAGTAGCGTAGACTTGCATTGAAAACATTGGGAGGTGGTTTCGGCACAGATTGGGCCTTTTTTTGGCACCAAATCCACACCCAAATCTTCCATCTGAATATACCCTATTGGAGAACAAATCTGGCCACCTCATTGTTGAACTTCAGGTATCTTCAGGGGCCAAGATTAGCTGGGTAAGTCAAGTGTGGGTCCCAGCAGTGGGACTCTCTAATATTAACTTCTTGGACAACCCCTTCAACTTCAGATCATAGCTGAAATCTAAATAATATTCATGTAGATCCAAAAGTGATCACTGCAGCAGTAAGATCCTGACCGTATTTTAAGTAGACTCTTGTTAGTAGTTATGAAGATATATATCTGCTGTATATATACATATGTCTGGTATTTTCCCTTCACAGGTTTCTTGTTTGAGAGGCTTGAGTAAGTTATAACAGCAAAATGTGCGACGAAGAAGATACTACTGCATTGGTGTGCGACAATGGTTCTGGACTTTGTAAGGCTGGCTTCGCTGGGGATGACGCTCCGAGAGCAGTATTCCCTTCCATCGTGGGTCGCCCCAGGCATCAGGTAAAAAGATTTCTATTTCCTTGTAGTGTAGTGTATCATTGAGAATTATATCAGCTTATTACAGTAATAGTAATAGTTTTATACTCTTTATTGCACATTATTGCTTGTCCCCTATATAATTTTTCCTATAGGATAGTGAAACCTTCCTACATTTCTATTTTCCATCACACTCTGGATGTCGTATGATGTCATTAGGCTTCTCCTATGATCTCCACATTAGACAGACAGTAGACTGATATTAATACACACACATACTGTATATAAATTATTTGCTCTACTGACTGGAGATAGGTTTATTAGAAAAATATTCTTGGTCGTGATTCAAGCCTCTTTAATGAGGATATTGACTTACAGGGTGACTACCTATAGTTGGCAGTAGAGACACTTTTCTTCCTTCTAGAGGAGAGCTAATTTGCATACCATTTCCCAGGGATCATTTTATGACAGACTCCCTACAACATCTGGATCTCCACAAGGAGAAACTGTAATTTCCAAGAGATAAACTATAATGAATATGGAGGGGTCATTCATTAAGCTGAAATATGCCTATATTAGGAGTATTTCAGTTGCAGACTGCGGCGTAACAGCTAGTTGTGCTGCAATCTGCGACTTCTATCCGCTTATGCCAGGTCTAAATAAGTGGGCGTGGTGTGGCGTGGGGTGGGGTGGGGGGCGTTTCAGAAGGTCTAAATGTAAGACAGCTATGAAGCTGGCTTACATTTAGAACTAGCGGAGAATCCACCAAAGTTATGAAGAGGTCGGCTGAACCACCTCCAGCTTAGGGGTTTATTAAGACCGGCATCTAAAACTTCGGTCTTAATAAACGTGCCCCCTTTTTTTTTTTTTTTTTTTAAAGAGGACTCTACAACATCTACTACCAGCACCTCTTGATCACTTACTGTATAAACAGTTCATATGGATAACCTATCTTCCTCCGTACACAGGGTGTGATGGTAGGTATGGGTCAGAAGGACAGCTATGTTGGTGATGAAGCTCAGAGCAAGAGAGGTATCCTTACACTGAAGTACCCTATTGAACATGGCATCATCACAAACTGGGACGACATGGAGAAGGTACTGCTGACCACTTTCATATGTAATATAAACTATTTGTCAGTCCTCTGTAGTTTATTCAATGTTTTTTTTTTTGTTTGTTTCTCTGAAAGATCTGGCATCACAGTTTCTACAACGAATTGCGTGTGGCTCCAGAGGAACACCCAACCCTTCTCACAGAGGCTCCATTGAATCCCAAAGCAAACCGTGAAAAAATGACCCAGGTAAAAATACTAATTATTGTAGTACATCATATTCCATCTACAATCATACTTGTACCTTTAGACCAATCAGTCCAGGAATTATTCCAAGAAGTCCAATATGACAAATAAGTTTGCTACCCTGGTTCTGAATTTAATGAAGGGAGAGTGATGTTCCCCCAGCACCCAGGCTCCATGCTTTGCCAGCCCCCTATAACTACATCCCTGACACACACAAAAAACTGTGGCTATTTCATGCCTTTCTTTATACATATATGTCCATATTTTTTTGACATGTTGTGGTTCTCAAGGTTTACAGAATGTGCATTTAGGGTAATGCCTCAAAACATGTGCTTTCCTTGCAGATTATGTTTGAGACCTTCAATGTACCAGCAATGTATGTTGCTATCCAGGCGGTGCTATCCCTTTATGCTTCTGGCCGTACAACTGGTAAGTAAAAAGTAGAACTAGAATCATATAACTGTAAGGCCCATAGAGCTATAGACCATTTAAATTGGGAAGCTCAGCTAGAAACTCCAATAAAACCAATAACGGAAGGACTTCTGGCATAATCACATACAAGGGTATAAAAGCAATAAAGATCTGCTGTAGGAGAGACATTACTGTTTAACAAATATATGGTTACTCCTAGATGACAGCAGTTGACCAACATTTGCCTATTTTCTAGGTATCGTACTTGACTCTGGTGATGGTGTCACCCACAATGTACCAATTTATGAAGGTTATGCCCTCCCTCATGCCATTATGCGTCTTGATCTGGCTGGTCGTGACCTAACAGACTACCTCATGAAGATCTTGACTGAACGTGGCTATTCTTTTGTAACTACTGGTAAGGCTAACAGTTTCACGACAAGCAACCATGGAACCAACGATAGGGACTAGAAACAAGAGACTAATGGTTGCCTTCTCTCCTGTATATAGCTGAACGTGAAATTGTCCGTGACATCAAAGAGAAGCTGTGCTACGTGGCTCTGGACTTCGAAAATGAAATGGCTACTGCTGCCTCATCTTCTTCCCTTGAAAAGAGCTATGAACTTCCGGACGGTCAGGTCATCACCATTGGCAATGAGAGGTTCCGCTGCCCTGAAACTCTCTTCCAACCCTCCTTCATTGGTGAGCTCAATGAATGAATTTACATTGTGTCGTGATGAATTTATATGGAGTTGGACTATTGACACACTTACCATTAGTACCTTCCAAAAATTACCTTCTAAGATAAACCTTCATGCTATCACTAAACATTTTCAGATGTGTCTGTTCATCTACAGATAAATGGAACACACCTACAGTATTTAGAAGGTAGTTGAACCTATCAGACAAGTGTCCTATAAGCTTCCTATTGGTATGCTACCAGGGGGCTGAGATATTGGCTAAATAACTAGTACAAATTGAATTTCACATGTGATCACTGAACAACTTAAAGTACATGTTGGTAAGGCTGGTTAGTCAGCCTGCATTTGTGGGAGGAGCGGAGGCTCTTCATATACGAGCCACAGCCTCACTCATAGGCGTGTGTTCTTAGGTGCCCCACCCTCCCTCCCTTATCTTCTCATTTCCACAGGGTATGCCCACTTATAGGCCTACCCACTATCATGGCTTAGGGCATACAACAAGCCATTTAGTCAGGTTAGCTAAGACATGCCTAGCTGGGTTAGGCTGTTCCCGTTGTTTCTCTCCCTAGGGTTCTTAGGATATCTCTTGGCCGTAGCCATGACCACAAATATAATGTAGACTTTTAATATTATTGAGGGCTTCAAATGTGCTGTTTCTAAAGGTCACTTGCTTACTTCTTAAAGGGAACCTGTCACCCAAAAATCGCCTATTAAGCTGTTTACAGTACCTTATAGTGCTGTATAGTCGTTTCCTGATGCACTTTTTGTTAGTTTTGCAGCATGTATGCTCAGTCAGAAATCGATGTTATATTCAGCTGCTGCCCCGTGCTTCAAGTCAGGCTTGAAGTCACGGGGGCAGCGGCCTCGGCGTCTTACATGGCCCTCTCCCCGCCCCCTGCCTCTGTGACTGACAGCCGAAATCCGATTCCGGGACCGCGCTCAACGGCCGCATGCGCAGTAAAGGGCGGCAGGAGCGCGGTCCCGGCTGCCGCGCGTACTACGCGCCGTCTTACTTTCGCCGCACTGCGCATGCGCCCGACATCCTGTATCAAACGCGCCCGTGCCCAGATGCCGGGCGCGGGCGCGTTTGATACAGGATGTCGGGCGCATGCGCAGTGCGGCGAAAGTAAGACGGCGCGTAGTACGCGCGGCAGCCGGGACCGCGCTCCTGCCGCCCTTTACTGCGCATGCGGCCGTTGAGCGCGGTCCCGGAATCGGATTTCGGCTGTCAGTCACAGAGGCAGGGGGCGGGGAGAGGGCCATGTAAGACGCCGAGGCCGCTGCCCCCGTGACTTCAAGCCTGACTTGAAGCACGGGGCAGCAGCTGAATATAACATCGATTTCTGACTGAGCATACATGCTGCAACACTAACAAAAAGTGCATCAGGAAACGACTATACAGCACTATAAGGTACTGTAAACAGCTTAATAGGCGATTTTTGGGTGACAGGTTCCCTTTAAGGCTATTTTGTCATTGATGCAACCACTGGCTTTTTTATATCTTTAGGTTGAGAGTAGTAAACAGTATTTGTGTACTAACCTATAAAATCCCTTACAAACTCACAGGAATGGAATCTGCTGGTATCCATGAAACTACTTACAACAGCATCATGAAATGTGACATTGATATCAGGAAGGATCTGTATGCCAACAATGTACTGTCAGGAGGTACCACCATGTACCCTGGTATTGCTGACAGAATGCAAAAAGAAATCACTGCTTTGGCCCCCAGCACAATGAAAATCAAGGTAATTGTTTCACATCATTGGAATGCTATAGTAGTTGTCAGCGCTTTGTTGGTCACCGAAAGCACTACAGAATAAATATTCCACCCATATACATATCTCTATGGCCATGTCTAAAGCCATACGTCTAGTATGTGTGAATTCTATAGGTTTAATATTTAGAAACAGAAATGTTGGAACAAATAACCTAACACGCACATCTGTAGACCACATATATGAAGAGAAGATCAAGCAGTATTGTTAATGGGGGTTTCCACCTTTCAGTGGAAGTGAGACTTTGTTTTCACTTTTACTAAAGGGGAGTTTGGAAATGCTTGCGTTTGCCGCCAAAACAATTCAGATGAAAAGAACTGATTTTCAGTTGCAGAAATTTCAGCAGCAAATCTAAGCATTTGAATGTACTGTACCCTAATACTGGATGAGCGGCTAGCCCTGAAGCTGCAGTGTTTTCTCTGCTTGTCAGAGGAGATGCTGAGCAAGGGGTAAGAGTGAGACAGTGTCGCCACAATGGCAGTTGCTCAGCATCTCAAATGTGCACAATTTGATGATTTAACTTTAAACTATCCTTCATGGGACATCCCCTGTAAATGACTTATTTAGCTTTGCTACACCTGTAAACAAAGTAAATCACATACCAATAGAAATGTTTTGGTTGACCTATATATTGCACAATAAAGTCCAATTACTTAACTATTTTTGGATATCTATGCACCATTAAAACACATCAATAAATAATATGAATTATGAATGTCCTTGAGTGACTGACCATGTTCTGCTGTTCTTCTAGATCATAGCTCCTCCAGAACGCAAGTACTCTGTCTGGATTGGTGGATCCATCTTGGCTTCCCTGTCTACCTTCCAGCAGATGTGGATCAGCAAACCAGAATACGATGAAGCTGGCCCCTCCATTGTGCACCGCAAATGCTTTTAAATGTTCTTTCTTTTTATATTGTCTTCAATTCCAACATATATCTTCAAGTGTACTCCAAGTACATGGCCACCATTTCATTCCAAAATATGTCTTAGGCTGTAATTCGATAAAGTATTTTTTTTTGTTTTTGTTTGTTATGAATAAAGCTTAATCTATTCTACAAATGTATTATGTAGTGGTTTTACTACTGTATAACGGATATGTCTGTACTGTATATGGACACGCAGTTAGAGTGACACCTAGTGGACTAGCTATGAATGACAAAAAAAACGGATAGAATATAAATAGGTGGTAATCAAGCAATTTTGTTAAAAAAAATTACAGGTCATAGCAGATGGCTGAAGGCTGCTGCAGAACCTCTTTTGAAAAAGAACTGTGGGGTCATGTCAATAGCTGATTTGCTGACCTTCAGTTCCGTTTTTTGTATTCAAAAAGCCTCTGCAGCAGCTGTACTGTGTATCACATAAGTCAGACAGCACTGTCATAGGTTGGGTTTTCTAAACCAAGAGCAAATATTCATTTTGCTGCCCTAACCCCATATCTGAATACCCTGGTCAAGACAGTGGCCTGTGCCTGGGTCACCTGCTCCGCCAGCACTCACCCCCCCCAGGTCAAGACAGTGGCCTGTCCCTGGGTCACCTGCTCAGCCAGCACTCCCCCCACCCACCCAGGTCAAGACAGTGTCCTGTCCCTGGGTCACCTGTTCTGCCAGCACTCCCCTGGCTACACCCTGGCTGATGTAAATCTATTGCAGTCCTGCATGTATGAACATAGCACTAGCACTTATTGCTTTGTCACCATCAGCATAATCTTCATCTTCTGGGCCCCAATGAAAACTCTGGTCTTCCCAACTGTAACAAGCCACCCTGGTCTCCTCTTAAACAGCAGAGGTATCTGATGAGCTCAATGGTCCAGGTGCAACCCCCTACAGATATACTCTCCTGATTGCCTATATTTAATTTGTACAGAAAAGTAATTGAATTGGCTCTTATTGATTGGTTGTTAGATTTTTTTTTATTTATCTATGAGGTCCATATGTTTTATTTCATGCAGTGACTGAAGTGTCATAGAAATGCAATTTCGCTAAGAGAACACACAGCATGGAACAGCCATAGTCTCTTAACAGTTTTACTAAGCAACAATAATAACAAGATACATAAAAAAGACCAATAAACATATCTCCGTTAAATGTTACATAGTTAAATTTGGTACTGGCGTACGCAAACATTGAAAGCACATATTATTCTGAACTGCATTACTGCTGCACCTACCATGCATGAAAAGTTAAGGCACTTTGCGCACATTTTTTCAAAAGTGTGGCCCTTTTAGATGGGACCCTACACTTTCCTGGACTTAGGTCTAGAATATAAATTCAGGGCAGTAGGATCCAAATGGGGCATGGCTCAAATGGACATCATCTGATTCTGGCAGGGGATTGAAACAGGTATTTGTGTCTGCAGAGAAGTGCTTATCGCAGCAGCCAGGAATGGTGGGTGAGTCAAGCAACCTCAAGTCGCCAGCCTCTGCTAAAATCCTATTCAGTATTCAGTAGTTGTAAAAACATAAAAATACAACTCCTTATACTGCAGATATGTATATAATGTTACTGGAAATCAGCTCTGGAAATGTGAGACACAGTAGTGATCATGGGCAAGATAATTTTCAGGATTTCCTTTATATCCAGTAGAAAAACTCTATGGTCATTCTCTACATTGTGTTAGTAAACCGGAAAATACCTAAGACTGACAATACCATCACTCTCTTCCCCTTTTCCCCATGTATGGATGTAGTAGAATTAGCACTCATCGATTTATGAGACGTGTTATCTAAACTAAATGCGTTAAGCAAACACCTTCAATTGCTTTTCAATAGCTTTTGTCTCAAGATAATGCTGATAAGTTAAGAAATTTGAGTTAAGAGCTTGAGTGCTAGCCCTGCTACATCTGTAATAATCTCTAGAGCAGGGATGCACAACCTTTTCTAAAGGCTGAAAATAAAACTTAAAGGCTATGTACACCTTTTGGGCAATTATATTATTATTACTATTTTTATTACAAATATGGAACCTTTTTTCTGTTCAGATCCGAGATGCTCTAATATAGAATCTGAATTTTCTCTCTGCTCCGTCAGCCAGCTAATCTGACAGCTCCTTATCTCTGCTCTCTGACATTATTAGCTCAGTTCTTATCTTACTGATAAGAATGTGGCTAAAATAAGTGTTTATGACCTCTTAGTAATTTAGAGATAAGGGTTATTAGATGACCAGCACAAAGTCAAAGTAAAAAGTTAAATTCACACAGCTAGACAAACAGTTAACCCCTTGTAACAGAAAGGCTCAATATTTTTAATAAATACCAATTAAAAAAAATAATTTTTAGCCCAAAATGAGTAAAATGCAATCATAAAAAAGTTTGCCTCCTAAAGTGTACATAGCCTTTAAAAGGGTTATTTCTTAATTACTCTATTTATGGCATATTGAACATACAGTATATACTGTAAATGTCTAGTTACACTTCCAGGACTTCCATCTAATGAAAGAATATATGAAAAACACACGTGAGTTGCCACAAAATATAGACATACGTCTGTTACCAGATGGTTGAGGGTCGCATCAATAGTATCAAGGGCCACATGTGGTCTCCAGGTCGCAGGTTGTGCACCCTTGATCTAGAGTATTGCAGGATGAACGTGTACAACCACTTCAAGAGGTTTCATCATAGATTCAGGCTGTTCAGCTTATACAGTACGTATGTGATGAGGCTCTACTGATAAAACTACTGATGAACAGGATATGTACATGAGGTGCAACGGCGTACACAGAAGACAGGGACCCTGTAACAAAAGACAAAATTGGCTCCCATTATGGTGATGAATTTTGCAACAGGCCTGCTGTTTGTTTCCCTCTCCACACCCTTTCCCCGACACTTGGGCTAGTTCCCCACCTTCTTGCTCACCAAGGACATAGGACCAGCCAGATCTGGTCCTCCTTCCATGTGCATGTAGCAGCTAAATGGTCTACCAGATATTGGGCCACATTTTGTAATGTGTCTGTGCTTATAATCTGTCTAAAAAGTAGCACAATTTGCTTCAAGTAGGATTCTTAGACTATTTCTGACTTGTCTGAAAAGAGCTTCATAGGACAGGACAGAGTTTCATAGGAAAGGGATGGTGCCTAAGATGCTTTGTTTTGCACCAAAATTGCCCCACAGTTCTGGTGTATAATAAGTTATTGGAAAATTTGCCATTGAGCCCCAATAACCAGCTTTAATCTGTAGGGGAATCTGAAAGCAAGTGTTTATTTTCCCTAAAGCGCCTCCACAGGGAAAATGAAGCATTACACATTTCTCATTTAACTCATTGAGTTGTCCATGTAATGTAAAGACCTGATGGTTCCTCCAGAAAAAGACGTTCTTTGTAGATGCACCCTCTGACTAATACATCAGGGTGCTAACTACAATATATAGGAGAGGTTTCGCAAATAATTTACAAAATTGCATTCCTGCTCCATAGCTTGGGCGTCAGTGGGAAGTAAGTAATCTGATTGTTACTAGAAAGTCCATTAAAGTTAATATGCAACTACAGAATGAGAGCTGGGTGACCTCAGTCTATCTGACCTGCCAATGAAATGTGGTTTTTCAAACAATCTTATCAAGGGCACCCACAGTACACTCTATACAAGATACTAATATTTCTGTACTACAGCACAATTACCATGAATGGGCTGTGATATCAGTAAATGTTTCATAGGTACAAGGCTACTCCACCCCAAATTCTCCTTGTATCTATTATATCGGGCATTTGTCCTCGTTTTACCTGTGCAGCCTTTTTTTATTCTAGTATATTACATTCTGGCACAACTTCAGATACCAGAGCCATGTGTAAGAGGCTGAATAGAGGCATATGGTGTTCCTGTGGCTCCATACAACTGAGTATGCCTCTTTATGGTGCTGCTATACCAAGAGTCAGCAACCTCCTGCAGCCCAGCTGTTGTGAAACTGCAATTACAAGCAGGCGTAAAACTGCTTTCTCCGCTGCCCTCTCAGGGGCTACTTTTGAATTGTTTACCTTTTGGTGAGAGATCATTGACTGCTATACATGCCTCTGCAACACACTTTTTGCCCAGTTGACAGACAGAGGGGGTGCATCATTGGACGGAGAGAACCACGATGGGTATTTTTAAGAATTGCCCACCATCTAGGACAGTGATGGTGAACCTTTAAGAGAACGAGTGCCCAAACTGCAACCCAAACCCCACTTATTTATCGCAAAGTGCCAACACAGCAATTTAACCTGAATACCAGTATAGTATATCTTCCATGTACTTTACCATTTAGCTATAATATCCTGTCTACATTCAGAGCGCTGCCTGTGCTGTTCATAGGGCACCCTGCGCTGATGAATGGCAGGAATAGTCTAGGGCATATTGATACGCCTTAGACTTTTTCCAGGGTGCGGGTGCCCACAAAGAGGGCTCTGAGTGTGGCCTCTGCCACCAGTGCCATAGGTTCGCCACCACTGATCTACGCCATTGTGACCTAGCTGGGAGGTGTTGAGAGCAGGGATTACATTAGGGCCTGCACACACAGCGGAAAAGCTCCAGACGGCCCAGACAATCCACCAACATAAACAGCTCTCACAGTTTTTGTTGTCATGGTCATGGTTTGGCGTCATGGTGGGACCTAGAAATAGGTCCTCCACCTATCAGACATTTTTGGCTAATCCTGTGGATGTATAATACATGTCTTATTTACATAAAACCACAAAGATTCTTCAACATTTCCCTATTGCTTGGATTTAAAGTGACTGTGAATGGATCTACTTAAAGGGGTTGTTTCACTTCGGCAAATAGCATTTATTATGTAGAGGAATTTATTACAAGGCGCTTACTAATGTATTGTTATTATCCATATTGCTTCCTTTGCTGGCTAGAACCATTTTTCAATCACATTATACACTGCTCATTTCCATGGCTACGACCACCCTGCAGTGGTGGTCATATGCTTGCACACTATAGAAAAAAGCGCCAGGTTCTCTGGTGGCTGGAACTTTGGGACCACACGTAGGCTAGTGCTTTTACCTATAGTGTGCAGGCACGACCATGGAAACGAGCAGTGTATAATGTGATGGAAAAAAGAATCCAGCCAACAAAGGAAGCAATATGGACAATCACAATACATTAGTAAGTGCCTTGTATTAACTTCCTCCACATAATAAATGTTTATTGATGAAGTGAAACAACCCCTTTAAGCAGCAAACTTAAATGTCCATAAACAATATCACACATAAAAAGCTAATAATGGGGCAATGTGCAGCTGCTGGATAATTATATGTACAAACCGGATTCCAAAAAAGTTGGGACACTATACAAATCGTGAATAAAAACTGAATGCAATTATGTGGAGGTGCCAACTTCTAATATTTTATTCAGAATAGAACATAAATCACGGAACAAAAGTTTAAACTGAGAAAATTTACAATTTTAAAGGGAAAAATATATTGAATCAGAATTTCATGGTGTCAACAAATCCCCAAAAATTTGGGACAAGGCCATTTTCACCACTGTTTGGCATCTCCCCTTCTTCTTACAACACTCAACAGACGTCTGGGGACCGAGGAGACCAGTTTCTCAAGTTTAGAAATAGGAATGCTCTCCCATTCTTGTCTAATACAGGCCTCTAACTGTTCCATCGTCTTGGGCCTTCTTTGTTGCACCTTCCTCTTTATGATGCGCCAAATGTTCTCTATAGGTGAAAGATCTGGACTGCAGACTGGCCATTTCAGTACCCGGATCCTTCTCCTACGCAGCCATGATGTTGTGATTGATGCAGAATGTGGTCTGGCATTATTTTGTTGAAAAATGCAGGGTCTTCCCTGAAAGAGATGACGTCTGGATGGGAGCATATGTTGTTCTAGAACCTAAAAATATTTTTCTGCATTGATGGTGCCTTTCCAGACATGCAAGCTGCCCATGCCACACGCACCCATGCAACCCCATACCATCAGAGATGCAGGCTTCTGAACTGAGCGTTGATAACAACTTGGGTTGTCCTTGTCCTCTTTGGTCCGGATGACATGGCGTCCCAGATTTCCAAAAAGAACTTTGAATCGTGACTCGTCTGACCACAGAACAGTCTTCCATTTCACCACACTCCATTTTAATGATCCCTGGCCCAGTGAAAACGCCTGAGCTTGTGGATCTTGCTTAGAAATGGCTTCTTCTTTGCACTGTAGAGTTTCAGCTGGCAACGGCGGATGGCACGGTGGATTGTGTTCACTGACAATGGTTTCTGGAAGTATTCCTGAGCCCATTCTGTGATTTCCTTTACAGTAGCATTCCTGTTTGTGGTGCAGTGTCGTTTAAGGGCCCGGAGATCACGGGCATCCAGTATGGTTTTACGGCCTTGACCCTTACGCACAGAGATTGTTCCAGATTCTCTGAATCTTCGGATGATGTTATGCACAGTTGATGATGATAGATGCAAAGTCTTTGCAATTTTTCGCTGGGTAACACCTTTCTGATATTGCTCCACTATCTTTCTGCGCAACATTGTAGGAATTGGTGATCCTCTACCCATCTTGGCTTCTGAGAGACACTGCCACTCTGAGAAGCTCTTTTTATACCCAATCATGTTGCCAATTGACCGAATTAGTGTTAATTGGTCTTCCAGCTCTTCGTTATGCTCAAATTAACTTTTTCCAGCCTCTTATTGCTACTTGTCCCAACTTTTTGGGGATTTGTTGACACCGTAAAAATTTTAATCAACGTATTTTTCCTTTAAAATAATACATTTACTCGGATTAAACGTTTGATCTGTCATCTACGTTCTATTACAAATAAAATATTGACATTTGCCATCTCCACATCATTGCATTCAGTTTTTATTCACGATTTGTTTAGTGTCCCAACTTTTTTGGAATCCGGTTTGTAACTTCCCTGCTTATGTAAATTATTATTGCATTGTTACTGTTTGGAACGTAATAGATGTCTGCAATTTTAGTTTATTTTTCTGCAAATACATATCCTAATAGCAGCCATTGGTTTTCCTGAATCATCATCCACAAGAGTACTGTACACCAGGAGACCTCAACACAGGACATGGATTTATCTGAAGCGCACTTTTAATTACAGGCCTCGTTTGATGTAAGAATCTACATACACCGGATGGTACGGGTTTTCATTATTATGGCCTGTGTGGTCACAGAAATCAAAGTAAACAAAATAAATTTCAAAATGTACAGGAGCAATAAATAAACCATCACATTTAAAATGTATAAATTAGAAAAAAGTCCATGGATTCATTGTGGAAATGGGTTAAGAAAACTGGCAGCCTTATTGTCATCCATCTGTGGAAGGTGGATACCGACGTTCCTTGATCACCTCAGATCCAGTACGGAAATGTTTGCATCCTTTACAATCACGTGTCTGCATGTCTGAGAAGGAATAAAAGATGGGGTTATAATCTCATAAATAACATTTTAAACAGTCTCTGTCAGCATGATCAACCCTATTAAACCAGCCATGCTGCCTGGTAGTGTTGATCATGATGATTAAAACAATACCTTTCTTTTGTTGTTAGCTTGAAGAGCCAATGTTGACACACTCACAGGGGATCACACAGTGAAGGGAGGGGCACACCCTTTCTTCCCCTCAGGTCACACCCTCGTTTGGGGTCTACTGCCTGATGGCGGTTGGGGTGCCCTTGGCATTAGAGGTGATGGCAGGGATCCGGGCATGGTGAATACACAATGAATAGGCTGGCTTTTATGAAACCAGTAACCACGTTTTTACAGAAACCTTTGGCAAAGTGCAAATACACGTACTTTTGGGAGTAGGTACATTTCTTTTTAACAGTTCTCATAAGGTCACATTCAGATACAGTCTTTCAATATTACTATGCTTCAATCTAGTTCAGCCTGGTGGTACATTATACTCTTCAAGAGGACCCGTCACCTCTCCTGACATGTCTGTTTTAGTCACTACTTGCATTCCCCTCTAATAACAATTCTAGAGCATCTATTTTATGACTGTGTTCTGACATTCCGATATTATTTCAGCTAGAAGTTTACAAATACATTGCCAGTAGTCTGCAGTAAAGGTACTCCAGTAGTGGGTGTGTCTGACTCTGTCCAATCAGTGCTGCTGGTGGAAGAATGTGCAGGGACACACCCACAAATGGGAACACCCATCTGTATATTTACTGCAAGCTGCTGGCAATTCATTTATAACTTCTGGTAGAAATAAAAGAGGAACGGCATAACATAGAGTCATAAGAATAGCGGATCGTTATTACATGGGGAATGCAAGTAGTTACTATAACAGACGAGTCTGGAGACATGAAAGGTCCTCTTTAAAGTCAGAATCCTCTTAAATGGTGCTTCTACAATGCCCACTGAGGGGCACAGTCCTTTAACAGATATATGTCTCTTTCCAATATGACTAGGGACCTGAGGCTTCTACTGCTAGTCAAAATGGTGTGAAGTCCCAAGCCAACATTCATGGGTTACTTTCACATGCAGTCGTCCTTCACCAACCAATATGACTGCTAAACCTTTTCAACAGACCTACTGTATTTTTCACCCCATAAGATGCACTTTTTTCCCCCCCAAAGTGGTGTCTCACTGTGTCTTATGGGGCAAACACTAATGGACACTTCCATTATGGAAGCACTCATTAGTACTGGAGGAACAGGAAGGGGTGAATGCAGTGCTCCCCAGGCTCTGTACTCACCACTTCCTGGTCCTCTGCCGTTGGCTGTACTATGGCTGCACAAAGTGTGAGGGCGCTCTGTGAACTCACGCTGTGCGCGTTGGGTCACAGCACAGCCGATGGCAGGAAGAAGAAGGGAGAGCACTGGAGGTGAGGAGCAGCAGCATCCGGAGCAGGAGAGGTAAGTTGATATTTATTTTATTTTATGTGATCTGAGACTGGGGACTGGTGCTGATCTGAGGCTGGGGGCTGATGTATAGCTGGGGATTGATCTGAGGCTAGGGGCCGATCAAAGACATGGGGGGCCTCATCTGAGGCATGGCGGGGTCTCATTTATATTGGGGCTCTTATCTGTGGTCTGATTGAGGATGATTCAAATGGGGGTCTGAGCTGAGGTTTGATTGTGGGTCTCATCTGAGGTCTTATTGGGGTCTTATTAACATTGGGGGTCGGATCTTAGGTCTGATTAAGGGTCCTATTAACATTGGGGGTCTAATTGGGGCTGTGAGCTGAGGTCTGATTAACATTGGGGGTCTGATTGCTGGTCTGATCTGAGGTCTAATGAAAAATATTGTTTTCTTATTCTTCTTCTTCTAAATGGTAAAACACTGGTTAACACTGACATGGAAAAGGATCTAGGAATTTTAATAAACAGCAAACTAAGCTGCAAAAGCCAGTGTCAGGCAGCTTCTGCCAATGCCAATAAGATAATGGGTTGCATCAAAAGGGGCATAGATGCCCGTGATGAGAACATAGTCCTACCACTTTACAAATCGCTAGTCAGACCACACATGGAGTACTGTGTACAGTTTTGGGCTCCAGTGAACAAGGCAGACATAGCAGAGCTGGAGAGGGGCCAGAGGAGGGCAGCTAAAGTAATAACTGGAATGGGGGGACTACAGTACCCTGAAAGATTATCAAAACTAGGGCTTGTTCACTTTAGAAAAAAGACGACTGAGGGGAGATCTTCTTAATATGTATACATATATCAGGGGTCAGTACGGAGATCTCTCTAATTATCTATTTATCCCCAGGACTGTGACTGTGACGAGGGGACATCCTCTGCGTCTGAAGGAAAGAAGGTTTGTACACAAACATAGAAGAGGATTCTTTACGGTAAGAGCAGTGAGACTATGGAACTCTCTGCCTGAGGAGGTGGTGATGGTGAGTACAATAAAGGAGTTCAAGAGGGGCCTGGATGTATTTCTGGAGCGTAATAATATTACACGCTATAGCTACTAGAGAGGGGTCATTGATCCAGGGAGTTATTCCGATTGCCTGATTGGAGTCGGGAAGGAATTTTTTACTCCCCTAAAGTGTGGAAAATTGGCTTCTACCTCACAGTTTTTTTTTGCCTTCCTCTGGATCAACTTGCAGGATGACAGGCCGAACTGGATGGACAAATGTCTTTTTCCGGCCTTATGTACTATGTTACTATGTTATTGTCCTCCTCTAAAACCAAGGGGAGTTTTTTGGAACGGTGCATCTTATAGGGCGAAAAATACAGTACTTCCTGTACTCTCTGGATGGATGGCTGAAACCGGACAACCCCTTTTAAGCCTCAACTACTTGGCGGTATGTCCTCACAGGACCCACGTTCCTGAAGTTCCTTGATTGCCAACTGCAGACTCACTCAGGGAGGAGGTTGAACCAAGCGGGGTGGACATCCACCCCTGCCTGGCAGCTTCAAAGCAGGAGGAGTTAACCTTCGATGTGCTCGCCTAAATCGACATACATTTACAACATATCATTTTAAAACGTATTTACACATTAAAATACATAACATTTAGTTGATTTGGTTAGGAGGTGCTCAGTAAGACGACTCTCCTAGTCCAGACGCCCCACTGCTCCAATATGTTTTTTTTTTACATGACACAATGCTCAGAACTGGAGATATTTGGAACAAGCTGTTTACAAGGGAATAATGCATGGCAACGTAGAGATATATTTGGCATTATCTGAAAATCTACCCCACGCTATTTCACGATGTGTTACTTAGCAACTCAAAAGGAAGCTAGAAAGCAAGGCAGTCTCTGCAACTTGGTCTGTCACAGCATCAGCGTCTACCTGATATTCCATCCTCAGAAAATATTTATTCTCTTTATCCGCTTGTAGGCAGAATAGCACACATAGCTTTGTAAATGTATATAATGTGTATGCATTCACTTACATTGAATTGCCTTGGTTCTTTGCTGTGTGGATGAAACCCTTTCTTTTTACATCCAGAAACTTCCAGCATGCCTGCATTCGTGAGCCGAAAGATCCCAGTACTGAACAAGGGAGAGGAAACAGATAAAAAGCTCAATAAAGCTAAAACCATAAACTGTAAAAATGTTAAAGCCGAAAAATAATGGTCCACCACCAACAGAGGCTGAGCTGCCCAAGTGCGCGTCCCCCCCCCCCCCCCCCCCAAACTTGTGGAGTCTTTACTAAATACTTACTGTTGTAATCACACATAAATATGCACAGTTTAATGTACCAATTAACTATAGCTGTAAACAAATGCACAACCTCTTTAGATCCATATAAAGATAGAAATAAAGTGCAAAAACAAGTCATATAAGACAATAACCACATAATCGTAATATAAATAAACACAATCCTGTCAACAAGACAGAATAAATAAAAACTAGCAAGCTTTGCAGGGGTATGGGTAGATGGGGTGGTAGGACAAGAGCTGATGGTGGAAGGGGGGCTGGGTTAGATCATCTAACCCCCTCCCCCCCATCAGCCCTCGACCCTCCCCCCCCCCCCCCCCATCTACCCCACCAGACATTTAGATGTCATTTATTCCTGCAGCTCTAATGCTCTGATGATCACTGATCAGTAGATGACTCAAGTCAAGCCCCCCCCCCCCCCCCCCCCCGCAATTTAGATGTATGTTTGTTTGTTATTCATCATCATCCACCCCAACTCCCCCAACCCCCCCGGGGCGTTCCTTGTAATTTTACCCCATCCAGAACCCCATCAGACTTCAGATCAGACGGAAAAGAATATTATCTTTATTTAAAAACTATCTTACTTCACTTCAGGGCAGACTCTCACGCTCTATCCCTGCTGGGGCCTGGGCTGGGTCGTGACACAGTGCTGTGCTGCTGCCTGCTGCTGCCCGCGCTGCTCGTGGTCTCCAGAGGGCGCACATGACTGCGTACATCGCGTCAGGTCAAAGTGCACGCTGTACGCAGCCAGTCAGGCAAGCGACTGAGCAGAGACCAGAGCAGCGGAGCGGCCGAGCCAGGAGGCGGAGCGGGGAGGGAGCACGTAAGTCAGTGCCAAGTGCTCTCTACTCCCTCCGTCCTCCAGCACGGCAGGCGCGGCAGCAGCAGCGACGTGGTCAGTGGCCTGCCTGCCGCCCAGAGGCTGGGTAGCTGGCCTGGCCTGAGCCTCCCCAGCCTCTGTATCGGCCCGGCCCTGCATGGCAGCAAAGTAGATCCAAGCACGTCCCCCTCGTTGAAGGGTGTCCAGTGGTGGTGAGAAGGAGCTGCTTCTAGATTGTTACTATCTGGCCTGGTGTAACTGTAGTCATGGGTAGGCACAGGGAATACAGAGAATAAAATGCAGAAAACTTAACCTTTACTTTAAGAGCCAAGATCATCGCGCGTTTGTCTCTGGAGGTCAATAGCAGGAATCACTATGTATAAGGGGATGGAGGCAGTGGGACTGATCTACCAGACTTATGTGACCTTCATCAACCTTTAATGAGATTGATCTGGTCCAATTAGATGTCCATGTCTTGTTTAGAAAAAATGGGGAAATCTGAGTCAGAGGCTCCGAACAGAATTGAACATAACCTTTTCAGTTGTGTTACCTTGAGTTTAAACAAATTGCTTATGTGACTTGTTCTCCTCCTGTGGTTCTGACAATTGATGGAGGATGCTGGCAGGGTACTGAGGGCAAAAGCCTAATAGAATAGGCCAATTATGCAGACTCACAAGCCATTAAAGGAGTAGCTAAGCAGCTGGGACAGTTCAGTTTATAACAGCAACTTCAGCACTGGCAGGGAATGGATCAGCAACAAAACACCAAATACTTGCTGAGCAAAAGATAACTTCCACGAGGCTTGCATAGATGACAAAAGCCTACTGCAGCCCTAAATACAAGGACTACTGTCAATGCAGAAAATGACTGCAGATGATATTGAGACTCATTTGGCCATGTTTAAAGGAGGCTTCCAGTCCTTTTATATTGATGGCCCATCCTAAGGATGGACCATCAATAACTGATTGGCGGGGATCTGACACCCCGCAGTCCAGGTGATCAGCTGCTCTGCAATAGCGCCGATACCAAAAGTTCAACTGGAACAGATTACACTTCATATATAAAATGGACCCTCATAAAGGGATAAGTAACATTGCAAATACATTCACTGTCTGATCCTTTGTTACAATCTGTATTATACTCCAGAGCAGCATTCACAGTTATGCAGGTTTCAGAGTTAAATTCTCCCATGCTACCTCTATATCTATACTTGGGGGTCTGAATTTTAGGGAATTTAATATTTACACCAGGCACTGTTCAGTAACTGTCCCAATACATTGTAGAGCAGGGGTGCACCTAGCCTTTCTGCTGCCTGAGGCGAAAACTGAAATGAGGCCCCCCCCATACCAAATTCTCAACCTAACCCCTTCCCTCTGGCCTTACGGTTAAAGGGGTTGTCCGAGTTCAGAGCTGATCCCGGACATATCCCCATTTTCAACCAGGCAACCCCTTGACTTGAGAAAATTGTGCAAGGCAAAGGTATTTTCTGGAGTTCCGGTGATGAACTGGGCTATCCATAGGACTGCCAGGCGGAGGCTTCCGCCCAGCAGTGAGCCCGGTGACGTCATCGGCACTGATGGGCGGGCTTTAGTGCTGCCCTAGCCTGTAAAACGGCTAGGGCAGCGCTAAAGCCCACCTATCAGAGATGGTGACGTCACCGAACACACTGCTGGGTGGAAGCCTCCACCCAGCAGTGTGTTTTTGTAAATAAAAGAGCCCTTGCCCTTGCTCTGATGCTAACAACAAGGGGGCTGCCTGGGTGAAATTATGGGTATGTCTGGGTACAGCTCTGAACCCGGACAACGCCTTTAATGGAATATTTGGAAAAAATTACATATAGTGCTACAAAACATACTAGTTAATATAGCGATACTGTTGAATATGAAGATGAACACTTCCAATCGCCTCACCTAGAGGCTCACCCACACACACATTAGTCTTTTGTCGGCCAAACTCACTGAGAAAGGAGGGTTCGGCCGACACAATATTTATCGGTAGCTCCCAACTCTCCCCCACCAGATGATGTAGGGGGAGACAAAGATCGTACGAAATGAATATTTTTGCCTGATTCTTTTGTTCTCCTGGGAGAGAAGTGTCTGGCAGTGTCTTTCTCTGTTCTCCCCACAGAATACACCTACGAGCCAAATGTGTATGTCTATGGGGAGGCTGAGAGGGAGTCGGGAGAGGTAGCTGTCAGCCGAACAATCATTTAGCTAAGAGTTATTGAATGTGTATGGTCAGTCGATGTCTGACGCCAAGCTTTTAAACTGTTTGCTATAGTATCGAGTAGATTTATGAATGTAGCTCTTGACTATAAAGCCTCATTTACACGTCAGTGCTTTGGTCAGTGATTTCCATCAGTGATTGTGCGCCAAAACCAGCAGTGTAGGCTACACAGAAATCAGGTATAAGGGAAAGATCTGCACCTGTTCTGTATTTAGAGCCGTACCTGGTTTTGAAATCACTGACGGAACACTGATGTGTGAATGAGGCATAAGATGCAGATTACACAACATTTTTTCTGCGGATTTCGTGCAGATAAAACACAGTATAAGGCCTCATGCACACGACCGTTGCGTGCATACGTTTTGTGTGCCGTTTTCCGTTTTTTTTTCGCAGACCCATTGACTTTCAATGGGTCCGTGGAAAAATCTGAAAATGCTCCGTTTTGCAGCCGCATTCGTGATGCGTGTTTCCTGTCCGTCAAAAAAATAAGACCTGTCCTATTTTTTTGATGGACAACGGTTCACGGACCCATTCAAGTCAATGGGTCCGTGAAAAAACACGGATGCACACAAGATTGGCACCCGCGTCCGTGGCCGTAGGCTACTTTTACACAGACGGATCCGCAGATCCGTCTGCATAAAAGCTTTTCCAGAGCTGAGTTTTCACTTCGTGAAAACTCAGATCCGACAGTATATTCTAACACAGAGGCATTCCCATGGTGATGGGGGCGCTTCAGGTTAGAATATACTAAAAGAACTGTGTACATGACTGCCCCCTGCTGCCTGGCAGGTGCTGCCAGGCAGCAGGGGGCAGACCCCCTTCCCCCCCCTGTATTTAACACATTGGTGGCCAGTGCGGCCGCCCCCCCCTCCCTCCCCTGTAGTTAACTCATTGGTGGCCAGTGCGGCTGGCCCCCCCCCTAGATTCATTGGTGGGCAGTGCGGCCGGCCCCCCGTCCTCCCCTGTAGTACTGTAGGTTCACTGGTGGCCAGTGGGTCCCTCCCCCTCCTAATTAAAATCTGCCCCCTTATCATTGGTGGCAGCGGAGAGTACCGATCGGAGTCCCAGTTTAATCGCTGGGGCTCCGATCGGTAACCATGGCAACCAGGACGCTACTGCAGTCCCGGTTGCCACGGTTACTTAGCAATTTGTAGAAGCTTCATACTTACCTGCGAGCTGCGGTGTCTGTGTCCGGCCGGGCGCTCCTCCTACTGGTAAGTGACAGGTCTGTGCGGCGCATTGCCTAATGATCTGTTACTTACCAGCAGGAGGAGCTCCCGGCCGGTCACAGACATCGCAGCTCGCAGGTAAGTATAATGCTTCTACAAATTGCTAAGTAACCATGGCAACCGGGACTGCAGTAGCGTCCTGGTTGCCATGGTTACCGATCGGAGCCCCAGCGATTAAACTGGGACTCCGATCGGTACTATCCACTGCCACCAATGATAGGGGGGGAGATTTTAATTTGGAGGGGGAGGGAGGGGGCCCACTGGCCACCAATGAATCTACAGTACTACAGGGGAGGCAGGGGGGGCCGGCCGCACTGGCCACCAATGAGTTAACTACAGGAGATGGAGGGGGGCCGGCCGCCATGGCCACCAATGAGTTAACTACAGGGGAGGGAGGGGGGGGCCGGTCGCACTGGCCACCAATGAGTTAACTACAGGGGAGGGAGGTGGGGGGGGTCTGCCTGGCAGCACCTGCCAGGCAGCAGGGGGCAGTCATGTACACAGTTCTTTTAGTATATTCTAACCTGAAGCGTCCCCATCACCATGGGAACGCCTCTGTGTTAGAATATACTGTCGGATCTGAGTTTCACGATCTAACTCAAATCCGATGGTATATTCTAACATAGAGGCGTTCCCATGGTGATGGGGACGCTTCAAGTTAAAATATACCATCGGATTGGAGAAAACTCCGATCCGATGGTATAAAAGGGACTCCTGACTTTACATTGAAAGTCAATGGGGGACGGATCCGTTTGCAATTGCACCATATTGTGTCAACGTCAAACGGATCCGTCCCCATTGACTTGCATTGTAATTCAGGACAGATCAGTTTGGCTCCGCACGGCCAGGCGGACACCAAAACGACTTTTTTTTCATGTCCGTGGATCCTCCAAAAATCAAGGAAGACCCACGAACGAAAAAACGGTCACGGATCACGGACCTACGGACCCCGTTTTTGCGGACCTTAAAAAAAAACGGTTGTGTGCATAAGGCCTAATACAGTACCAGCAAAGTGAATAAGATTCATGGATTTTAAAATCTGCAGCATGTCAATTGTTTGTGCAATTCTGCACTTTCTGTAGAGTGGTTTTCTCCATAGACATCTGTGAGGTTAATAAAATCTGAAAATCTGAACCATAAACTGCATAAAAACACATCAAAACCACAAGAAATAGTGCAGATTTATGTGCACTTCTTGTGCAGATTTCATGCGTTTTTTGCACACAAACCTGCACCGTGTGCAGGCATCCTAATACAAACTGTAAATATCAATTTAACAAGCTTCAAGCAATGTATTTACTAAGTTACTCAACTTTTTATGTACGGTACATCATTTCTGCATACAAGATGTGGTAATGTAGTAACTTGACACATCATTAAATACAGTTTATTAAGTGTCAAGTTAATGTTTGAGCAGCATTTTACGGTTTATAAAGGTGCAGCAAAGGTGAACATACCCTTTAAATATCAGTGTATAATGTTTTCTATAACACCCAGTCAGAAATTCAAAAACACACGGTGACACATTTTGATTTTGCAATTTACATACTCATTGTGCTTTGGTGAACAGACAATAGCAATGGCTTCTGGTAGCATGAGCTGGTAGGAGCAGTGAGTGTGAAGATCTACGCTGGACAAGAAAGCTGTCTGTGTTGGATGAGTCTGCAAAAGAGGAGTGAGGAAAAATAAATTCATGACTGACACAAGACATATAAGCTATTTAAAGGCTATGCACACCTTTGGGGGCAATATTTGTTTTATTATTGTATTGTACTCATTTTTAGCTAAAAATCATCTTTATAAAAAAAAAAAATAATTATTGAACCACTGTCTTTTTAGGCTACTTTCACACTTGCGTTTGATCGGATCCGATCATATTAATGCAGACGGAGGCTCCGTTCAGTACGGATCCGTCTGCATTAATAACTTAGAAAAATTTCTAAGTGCGAAAGTAGCCTGAGCGGATCCGTTCAGACTTTCAATGTAAAGTCAATGGGGGACGGATCCGCTTGAAGATTGAGCCATATGGTGTCATCTTCAAGCGGATCCGTTCCCATTGACTTACATTGTAAGTCTGGACGGATCCGCATGCCTCCGCACGGCCAGGCGGACAGCTGAACGCTGCAAGCAGCGTTCAGCTGTCCGCCTGGCCGTGCGGAGGCGAGCGGAGCGGAGGCTGAACGCCGCCAGACTGATGCAGTCTGAGCGGATCCGCATCCATTCAGACTGCATCAGGGCTGGACGGAAGCGTTCTGCTCCGCTCGTGAGCTCCTTCAAACGGAGCTCACGAGCGGACAGCAGAACGCTAGTGTGAAAGTAGCCTTACTCTGTTCTGTCAGGCAGTTCGCCTGACAGGCTCCTTATCTCTGATCATTGACCTCCTATACACTCATTATAGCTCAGTTCTTATCTTTCTGATAAGAATGTGGCTTAAATAAGTGTTAATAACCTTTTAGTAATTTAGAGATAAGGCTTATTAGATGACCGACAGAAAGTGAAAGTAAAAAGTACATTCACACAGCTAGATAAACAATTAACCCTGAATATATCTAATAAAGACCAATTGAAAAAATAATTTTTAGCCTAAAATAAGTAAAATGCAATAATAAAAAAAATACCCGAAGGTGTACATAACATTTAATACATTCTGGTACCTAGATAAATTTCAGGTGTCAAACTTAAAGGGGTTCCCCAGGATTTACATATTGATTACCTATCCTCAGAATAGGTCATCAATTTAAGATCAACGAGGGTCCAACTCCAGGCACTTCCTCTGATCAGATGTTTGAGGAGGCTGCAGCATTTTTGTGAGCACTGTGGCCTCCTCACAGCTCAGCAAGCACAGCTCCATACCTTGTGCCCAGCCCCATTCACTTGTGCCTAGACCATTTGACCAATGAACGTGATGTTGTGTAATCTAGAAAGAGGCCTAAGTGCTCATGGAGTGCAGAGGCCTCTTCATACAGCTCAATCTCATATTGGTGACCTATCCTGAGGATAGAGCATCAATATGTAAATCCCGGAGAACCCATTTAAAGGGGTTCCCCAGCCTTCACTGATAGACCAGGATAGGCCATCACTAGCTTATAGGAGGGGGACTTAACACCACACCCCCCAACAATTAGCTGCATCAACCTTGAGGTGGAAAGAGCTTGTTACTACAGTGCTGCTCCCATTGAAGTCATTGACTTCCCTTCTGTATAATGATCAGACTATAGTCCATCCACGTCATTATTAGAAAGATGGAGGCTCAACTGTCATCTACTATGTGAAGCATGTGCAGCCACCAAAAAACCCCAAGGAACACTAGGCGTCCCCAGTACCACTTGTGTTCCTGCTTTGCTTTCTCACTTTTTTGACTCCATACCGTGCACCATCGAATCCCCAAACAACATCAAAGAAGTAGGGGAGGCACAGGATTTCTATTTTAAAAGTGTTTTACTACTTTATCGCAATATGCTACATCAGCAAAATGTCTATGATTTAAGTCCAAAATGTTGTCTATATTTTGCTGATATACCATGTTGCATTAAAGTACTAAGTCACATTTAGAACTGGAATCTGGAGCCTAGCCATCAAACATCTTGCCAACTTTAGACATCTTGACTTAACACCGTATGGTTCAATGGTGTAGCACCACCCGTCAGCATGATCTATTACTAGCAGAACTTTGGCACCAGGAATGGTTTTGCATTTGCAATACTTACAAAACACAATGTGCTAATATTCCACATTTGGTAATCAGCTTCAAATGGCTTGAGAACCTCCATGGTTCTGGACCAAAATGTCCTCTTGAAGTTGTAATATCAGATATACTATTACTGAAGGTAACATTGTTTGAGGGCATTTCTATCATTTACTCTATAGATTGACATAAAAATCTTTTGGAAAGGATCCAATGACCATGGTCCCCTCTGAAGGAGAATCGGGGCGATTGATAACACCAACATGAATAAATGCCTTTAGGCCCCATGCACAAAACCAGATTTTTTTGTCCGCATCCGATTCACATTTTTTTGCGGAATGGATGCAAACCATTCATGACACCTCCCAGTAATTAGAAATTATTAGAAATGCGTCTTTGGTGTACGTCGCTATCACTCTTGATCTCCTCATACACATGCCTACCTGACTTGGCCGAGCAGGTACAAGTTCTAATTAGGGGGACGGAGGAGAAAGCTGTTGCCTGACTTCTCTGACAGCATCTAGTTATCCTGAGAAAACAGGATCAGGCATTTAAAGGGCATCTGTCAGCAGATTGGTACCTGGCTGACCTGTTACATGTGCTCTTGGCAGCCGAAGACGTCTGTGTTTGTCCCATGTTCATATGTGCCCGCGTTGCTGAGAAAAAGGATGTTTTATTATATGCAAATGAAAATCTAGGAGCAATGGGGGTGTTGCGGTTACACCTAGAAGCTCTACTCTCTCTGCAACTCCCACACCCTCTGTACTTTGATTGACAGGCTCAGGTGTGGTGATGTTTACACTGCCTGGCCCTGTCAATCAAAGTGCAGAGGGCGTGGTATTTGCAGGGAGAGCTGAGCCTCTAAGAGTAACGGCAACGCCCCCATTGCTCCTAGGGGCTTATTTACATATACTAAAACTATTTTCTCAGCAATGCAGACACATATGAACATGGGACCAACACAGATGCCTTCAGCTGCCAACAGGTCAGCCAGTTTCATAGGTACAAATCTGCTGACAGATGCCCTTTAAAATACAACTGCCCAATCTATACATCCCCAATATGTGACGTTGGAGGGACAGAGCTGGTAGGCCCTCATACATATTAGATAGTTGTCCAGTTTGGCCACCATACATCTAATCTGTATGGCCAGCTTTAGCTAGACAAGAACTATCAGAACAATTTACTACATTTGTCACTTACATGGATCCAGCCCAAGGTAAGAAGATTGTGCTGATCTTGTACATTAAATAATTCTTCCACATTTTCCATGTCACAATAGTCCGGCCCTGCAGACTGCTTTGGTACAATTACATGTGTAATGGTCAATTCATCATGGGTCTGCCAGACATGAAAAAACATCAATGAGGAACTCCACACAGTCTAATACATAAAAGGACATGTGCTACATATAATCCTGGTCTAAAGTAGCCAAGTACCGGAGAATGAATGGGTCAGAATAAGTCATGATTGTCCAATGCCGCAATATAATTATCCATTATTTATTGGGAACACTCCAGGAAAAACTAATGGCTTAGTTGCTCATAGCAACCAATCAGAGTGATCCTTTCATTTTCAAAAGGACCTCTGGAAAATGAAAGGTGGAATATGATTGGTTGCTATGGGCAACTAAGCCAGTTTTCCTTTACACCAGTTTTGATAACTCTCCCCCATTGTGTTATATATATCTGGTCAAATAAAAAACAGCAATCCTCGACAACCCAGGAACGCAAATAATCTTCTATTTGTGTAACTCGCTGTCAGTGTAATCTAATTTAGGAGATCTGAATTAAACTTGCCTGTCATCCCATCTAGAGAAGGAAAGCAACTGCTGCAAATAATGGAACAAATCATGGAACCTGCCTGAAAGCACCCCTTCCTGCCCTGTAATTGTACATGGATGCCGGGTGGGCCTTGACACAAGCCCCATACATTTAAAGTGCAGGGGCAGTGGTGCAATGCAGACATAAATGTAGAAAAATATCAGATGATCTAATCCATGCATTTAGTCAGAAACCTCCAGCACGCCAGGTGTTGTGAAACTACATCTCCCATCATGCACACTTGCTTGGCTGCTCTCTAAACTCCCACAAAAGTGGAAAGAGCATGCTGGGAGTTATAGTTTCACAACTGGAGTGCCGAAGGTTGCTGATCCCTGGTCTATAAAGTAGTCCAATGTCCCACAATTGCATGTACAAACCGGATTCCAAAAAAGTTGGGACACTAAACAAATTGTGAATAAAAACTGAATGCAATGATGTGGAGATGGCAAATGTCAATATTTTATTTGTAATAGAACGTAGATGACAGATCAAACGTTTAATCCGAGTAAATGTATCATTTTAAAGGAAAAATACATTGATTAAAATTTTCATGGTGTCAACAAATCCCCAAAAAGTTGGGACAAGTAGCAATAAGAGGCTGGAAAAAGTAAATTTGAGCACAACGAAGAGCTGGAAGACCAATTAACACTAATTAGGTCAATTGGCAACATGATTGGGTATAAAAAGAGCTTCTCAGAGTGGCAGTGTCTCTCAGAAGCCAAGATGGGTAGAGGATCACCAATTCCCACAATGTTGTGCAGAAAGATAGTGGAGCAATATCCGAAAGGTGTTACCCAGCGAAAAATTGCAAAGACTTTGCATCTATCATCATGAACTGTGCATAACATCATCCGAAGATTCAGAGAATCTGGAACAATCTCTGTGCGTAAGGGTCAAGGCCGTAAAACCATACTGGATGCCCGTGATCTCCGGGCCCTTAAACGACACTGCACCACAAACAGGAATGCTACTGTAAAGGAAATCACAGAATGGGCTCAGGAATACTTCCGGAAACCATTGTCAGTGAACACAATCCACCGTCCCATCCGCTGTTGCCAGCTGAAACTCTACAGTGCAAAGAAGAAGCCATTTCTAAGCAAGATCCACAAGCTCAGGCGTTTTCACTGGGCCAGGGATCATTTAAAATGGAGTGTGGTGAAATGGAAGACTGTTCTGTGGTCAGACGAGTCACGATTCGAAGTTCTTTTTGGAAATCTGGGACGCCATGTCATCCGGACCAAAGAGGACAAGGACAACCCAAGTTGTTATCAACGCTCAGTTCAGAAGCCTGCATCTCTGATGGTATGGGGTTGCATGAGTGCGTGTGGCATGGGCAGCTTGCATGTCTGGAAAGGCACCATCAATGCAGAAAAATATATTCAGGTTCTAGAACAACATATGCTCCCATCCAGACGTCATCTCTTTCAGGGAAGACCCTGCATTTTTCAACAAGATATTGCCAGACCACATTCTGCATCAATCACAACATCATGGCTGCGTAGGAGAAGGATCCGGGTACTGAAATGGCCAGTCTGCAGTCCAGATCTTTCACCTATAGAGAACATTTGGCGCATCATAAAGAGGAAGGTGCAACAAAGAAGGCCCAAGACAATTGAACAGTTAGAGGCCTGTATTAGACAAGAATGGGAGAGCATTCCTATTTCTAAACTTGAGAAACTGGTCTCCTCGGTACCCAGACGTCTGTTGAGTGTTGTAAGAAGAAGGGGAGATGCCACACAGTGGTGAAAATGGCCTTGTCCCAACTTTTTGGGGATTTGTTGACACCATGAAATTCTGATTCAACATATTTTTCCCTTAAAATGGTACATTTTCTCAGTTTAAACTTTTGTTCCGTGATTTATGTTCTATTCTGAATAAAATATTAGAAGTTGGCACCTCCACATCATTGCATTCAGTTTTTATTCACGATTTGTATAGTGTCCCAACTTTTTTGGAATCCGGTTTGTATTAGCAGGGTGCAGCCTCCAATAGTATTGGTTGCTATGCCTAAATCTGGCAACATCCAGTAATAAAGAAAAACCAGGCAGCACTTCAAAATTTGGTTAAAAAAAAAGAGGAGAGGGGGTGAACCTGGTTTATCCCCATGCAGGGGAATAAACTGGGCCCAACACCTCCTTTTATCACCAAATTTTGGAGTGCTGCCATGTCTTTCTTTACTACTGGATATTTAGTGGACCCATTGCCCCTGAGGGATGGCACCCACATCTTTATTGACTGTGCTGCTGTTTTGTCTATCTCTAAAACTGGTTTTATGGTAATATCATTTACAGGGGTTTGCCCGTGAAATGGTATCATTTTATATTTCTAGGAGATGCCAGGACTTCCCAATTGGTGAGGTTCGGACAGTCAGGAACCTTCACAGATCTTCAAAGTCAATCCCTGCAGTGTGGTTCTCTCAGCCACCCTCCGGGCCGGAGAACTGCGACACAGCTCCATTCATGGATGCCCAGTGGCAAGAAAAAAGCTGAACTGGCTTCTGCCTGATTCCCAGAAAAGAGGAGTGTTACCGTAACACCCAGTTGTCATTTTTGTTTCATGCATTTCCATGAGTAATAATAGTGGATATATAAAAAAAATATGTTCTAAATGGTTATTCTATAAGAGAAAAAAAAGTATTGGCTGAAGCAGACATGTGAGGAGAGGAGACAGGTCCTCTATACGGCCAGGGCTAAATTATCACATGTACCATTACCTATGGGAACACGTTACACGCACTACATGTGTACTTGTAATATTATTCCTCCATAATTTCCCAAATGCATTATAGGCCCTAACGCTAAACAAGGCTGATCAGATGTCACTTATGAAATTACACATAATTACCAGCAAATCATGGCGATAATTTACACTGTTTCAGTGACACAATTTATGTAACCTTCGTCCTAATTTACGTGTTCTATTTTATCACAGATAATCCTAATCAGAGACAAATAATTGAGTACAAATAGCTGCCGATCTATTGCCGAGGGACGCATACCCTTCTATGACGACAATAACTACTTGTTATATGACTATTTAATAATTAGCTTAATTATCCTAATGGCTTCAGGAAAACATTAAGAACCGTAATTTAATGGAAACCACAATTTCTACCAGACTATTACTGCACACTGCGACTCACTAAATTATTCACAACCATTACAATCCCGTCTTCGCTAAACTGTAACTGGGTGAAGTGGAATTTGGGGGGGAATTTGTGCACCTGAAATATGATTGTTGTCTATGCAAATGTATGTATGAGTGGAGCAGCAGCACCACGAGTGCTCGATCCTCACTCCTTACAAAATTATTAGTGTTGAGTGAGCATGCTCGGCCGAACTGCTGTTCGGCTCGGGCATCGCTATGCTCGGCACATTGCAGTGCTCGGCCGAATACTGCGGATGCCCGAATACAATTTAATACAATGAAAGTCAATGGAAGACCCGAGCATCAAGCCAGGCACCCCCTGCTCTGAAGAAGAGAGTGTGTCTGGTTCACAAAAAAAAAGGTTAGAAATTGATGGAAACCCCATCAAAATGGTTTGGAAACAGCATTAAGAGGATGGCTTGGACTCCTATTATCAATGACATACAATAGACAACCACACAAAGTCTATATGCCAAAAGCCAGGTATATGGAAGCCAATAATCTATCCATGAGATAGATGACAGTCGTCATACCTTACAATAGAAGCCTTGTGCACTATGAGACATTCCAAACCAGCTCTCATCTGACTGAGAGCCAGTAAGCCTCAAAGTTGCTTCACATCTGTTGGATGGCTTGGGTGGACCTGCGCACCTAGATCAATATCATTAGGGTGACAAAAAGTTTTCTGATTGTCCTAACATAATTTTCAATAACCTTTCTATACAGTTTTGCCATGTAAAAACTCATTTGCATAAACATGGGCATATGGGAAAGAAATGCAAATTAGCACAATCTGCCTTGTTTTTCAGCTGAAAAACCATCTGCATGGAAAAAAGAGATTTTTGTAAAACTTATCAGTAAGATCTCTTTCTCGCTCATCATTGGGGACACAGAAACCGTGGGTATAGCTATGTCCTCTAGGAGGCGTTGACACTAGAAAAGGCTGTTAGCTACTCCCCTGGCAGCTATACCCCCTCCAGCGTGGAAAGAGAGCTTCAGTTTGTGTAGAAGCAGTAGGAGAAGCAAGCCAACCAAAGAAAAAAACATGGAACACCAACCATGCCAAAAGACCCAACGGGGTTCTAACCAGCAACAGCCACAACTGGCCGGACAACAATACTGGGTGGGTGCTGTGTCCCCCAATGAAGAGCGAGAAAGAGCTTTTACTGGTAAGTTATACAAAAATCTCGTTTTCGTGCCCATATTCATTGGGGGACACAGAAACCGTGGGACGTCCAAGAGCAGTCCACAGGGAGGGAAAACCACAGACCCATAAAGCAACTAAGAACTGCCGCCTGCAAGACCATGCGGCCTAAGGCAGTGTCCGCCGATGCATAAGTAGGCACCTAGCAACATTTTGTGAATGTGCGTAAGGAGGACAGTAGCCGCCTTGCACAACTGCGCGGCCGAACCTTGAATCCTCCAAGCCCAAGAGCGCCCACTGCTCTGGTGGAGTGAACCGTGACACCGAAGGGCGGAACCCTGCCTCGGGTGCAGTATGCTTCCGCAATCGCAGACATGCAATTGCCACCCTGGAGGCCGCCAATGCCTTGCGAGGACCCTCCGGGGTGACAAAAAAGGGGAGTTTGTACGCCGGAAGGAACTGGAGGCTGGCAAATAAATCGTCAGAGCCCTGACAACATCCAAATGGTATAACTCCCTTTCCCTACGGTGTGAAGGGGAGGGACACAGTGATGGAAGGACAATTTTTTAATTGAAATGAAAATCAGAGACCACCGTCGGGAGAAAGGAATGAACGGGCTGGAGAACCGCTTATCCCTGTGAAGAACCAGGAAGGTTCTCTGCAAGAGAGCGCCTCAACCCGGACACCCGTCTGATGGATGTGATAGCCTCAAGAAAAAAACTACCTTCTGGAGTCGGAGTGACATTTCCCGCAAGGGTTCAAGGGGAGCATTCCGGAGCGCTGAAAGGACTAAGTTCAGATCCCAAGGCGGTAAAGGAGGATGTACGGAGGAACCGTATGTGCCATTCCCTGAAGGAAGGTTATTACGGGCCCGGGTGAGTCAGTGGACGCTGGAAAAGGATAGAAAGTGCCCAACCTGACTCGTAAACCAAAAACCCAGGACCGCAGGATCCACCCCTACTAAAGGGAAGTGCTCCATGGAAACGGTTAGTGGTCCACCAATGTCCCCTGAGCCGAAGGGGCTTGTGGGGAGACCGAGAAGCTGGCTGATAAACTACAGAGAAAAAAACGCCCTGAATGAGGCATGTCCAACTGCAAGCCAAGGAATCAATACATTGGATAGGTAGAAGTAGAGACGATATGAGAATCACCGGCGGTGGAGTTTCGTCAGCGACGGTGTAGACCAAGATGAGAGAAAAACTCCTGCCTTGAAGAGGAAGAATAGAAGGGGTGTTCCGCTCCATCAACGGTGGTGAGTCGTGACAGCAAATCCTGCTCCGCCTGGCGTGGTGAGTCTCGTAGTCTAGCCACGGAATGTGCAATGAAAAGGCATGACTACCATCGGACTGACATGGCAGTCATTAGTCAAGTCTCAAGAGAGGTAGTTCAAGATACGGGTAGTACACCCAGGACCAACGGGTAGGATTCACCTGTAGAAGGAGGAATATGGAAAACGTCAGCCCAACAGTCGGTCTGGAACAAGACTGGAAGAAAAAAACACAGAACCAATACCCTGCATCAACGTAGATGAGGGGAAGTAGTAACATAGGAGCTAACCAAGGTTTTCGGAGTGGCCGTGAACCCTGAGCCAGAGAAGGAAAAGACGGAAGGAAAAAGGGGCAGGGCGAAGCCCATTGCCCATCTGAGACTGGCACTACACAGAAGTAGCCCCTGGATGATAGTGGCGGTGCCATACTCCGCCTGGAACAGTGGAGGACCATGGAGATGGGGGACACTAGGACACATGAGTGACGCTGGGCAACCCCCCGAGGAGAGAGGTTGTCATATTCATGCCCCAAACCGGCACCGAAGGAAAAGGACACAACGTGGAAACAGCCACAGTATCCACTGGCGGCACCGAAATAGCATTAGAAAAAGAATAGAGGGCACCAGTGTGTATCGATACTCGCTACACTCCACTTGTAGAAGAAGCTAAGGCACCTATAGCTGTGGCGTAGTTGAAGTGCAACATCCAAGATGTGTACTCATTCCCCACGGTAGTGGATCACTTGTGGAAGGGGCAATGTTGCAATTATCCCACCAAAGAAGGGGGGTAAAGCTTACAGCAAGCACTGCACTCAGTCGTAGTGCAAGTACTCCACCATGAAGGGTGGCAATGCAGTAATGCATCTAGCAGGAACTGAAACCAAGTAGAGAGAATACGCCTCTTACAGAAAGGGCAAGGCATATGGAGAGTCCCGTATCAATACCCCACCTACGTAAGGTGGAAAAACGACAGTAAACACTGAACCAGAGATAATGCCATAGCGCCACCTATGGAAGAGGCTAATGCATACAGTAAGTACTGTCCCCAGTGGGAATGCAGTTCTGCCACCTACTAAAGGGGGAACGGCTACTGCCGGCACTGAAAAAATTCTAGTGCGGTTGACCCCAATGGAGGGAGGTAATATCCAAGAAAATACTGCATCAAGTAGTAGTGCAAATAACCCGCCTAACGAGGTAGGTAATGCATACAAGTACTGCTGTCTACCTCGGACGCCGAAATCACGACAGAGACAGAACCACTGATCCCCCCTTCGGACCGAACCTCTCCAGGGAGGGAGGGTGCGTCTGAGCGTGACCCTAGGGAGTACGGGTGGTGGTGTGGAGGTGACCGAGGAGGAATATATCCTGCTCTGGCCCTCTGTGTGTAGTCTTACCTCTCAGAATCTTGTCCATGACAGTCGCAGGCTCGCCGGTGGGAGTTATCAACCAAACTACCCAGGGGTGGAATGGGAACTTCTAGAGGTTCACTCACCGGATTGTGCAGGCGGTGCTTTATCAACCAAACAACGCCGGAAGGAGATTGGGAAGTCTGGAGGTCCATTGGATTGTGCACCAAGGACCCCGGAGTGTGATCGGAAAGGTCCAGAGGTCCACCAGTGGATTGCGCAGGTAGTGCCATATCACCCAACGACCTCGGAGGGTGATTGGGAAGGTCCGGAGGTCCATTGGATTGTGCATGTGGTGCCTATCAACCAAACGGCCCGGAGGGTGATTGGGAAGGTCCGGAGGTCCACCATTGGATTGCACAGGCAATGCTTATCAACCAAGCGACCCCAGAGGGTGATTGGGACGGTACGGAGGTCCACCATTGCATTGCGCAGGTGGTGCCTATCAACTAAACGGCCCGGAGGGTGATTGGGACGGTCCGGAGGTCCACCATTGGATTACGCAGGTGGAGAATACCAATCAAGCGACCCCGGAGAGTGGATTGGGAATTGAGAGGTCCTCCTCTGTCCGTGCTAGGACACTGGCACAGTCTGACACGGACAGGGCGGTCCTGCGGCGATGAGGCCTGATGGGGCAGGACCCGAATCTTTTATGGACTTTATTTATTTTAATTTTAATTTATTTATTTTTAATAAAACTGGGATGCCCAGCCTCAGATGACAAGAGGCAGGAAGGGGTTAAATCAGCGGCATTAAACCCATTGCCTTGCAGATAGGCATAATCCCGCGCCAGCCTTAAGAGATGGCTGGCCAGGAAGGGTTAACTGCCTTGAAAACCGGGGTCGAGGCTCTGCGGGCTACTGGGGGAGGGGGTAAGTAAGGCTGGAAGATTTTGCACCAGACCGAAGCCCCCCCATACCCGGGGATGAAAGATTGCGGCCTAGTAGGCCGCGAAGCCGGGGCCTAAGTTATGGACACGGCCGACCAGAATGCACCCCCGCTGTTCTGTCAGGCCGGCGGGGGCACAGAGGGGGAAGAGCACCGCCCGGGACGTATGTGACAATAGAATGCGCCCTCCAGCCGGAGCCGGAGAAAGAAGGAAGGGGTAGGCCCAAAGTGAAGCAGGGGCCTAAATTTAACGATTCTCAGACACAGTGCTGCCGGATCTCTTCTGGAGCAGCGCGCTTGGCGCCCGCTGCCTAGAAGGGCGGATTATGGTGCTGGGGAGCGGGAACCTCCTCCGCTCCCCTTCTGTAGCGAGGTAAAAAAAAATCTGAGCACAGCGGTGCGCTCAGCAGCACGCTGTGCCTAACAGCGCCTGCAAGAGAAAGGGTCATTAACCCCCTATGTGCATGTGTAGTGTCGGCACAGAGGGGAGGGAATCCACCAGAGGTCCAGGGCTGGAATAAATGAAGCCCGATGTTTGGTCCAGTTATCGTGGGGAGGGGGAAGCAGAGAGCCCGGTGCTTTGCCAAATTGGGAGGGAGGGAGGGAGGGAGGGAGGGAGAAGGTTAACAATACTCACCTAGTCACCTTATCTTCCTCCTTTTCTGTTCACACTCCCTAAGTGGGCCCAAAGGTCACCTTCTCCAGCAGGGTCACCTCCTCAGCAGCTTGCACCGGAGTGGCAGGAGTCTGGTATGGCTGGAGGGTCTTCTCTTTGGCGGACCTAGGTGACCCCTTGGCTGGCAGGATGCAAGGGAGCGAGGCTGCCCTGGTCCACCTTGTCTTCCTGTGGGGGGAGGAGGCAGCGTGGTGGACCAACGCTGTCGTGCTCCCTCCAGGAGAACAGGGAGGCGAGGCGAGGCGTCCACTGTTTCCCACATAAAAGAAGAGAAAAAAATAAACTAAAATAAAAAATCTTCAGCAGCTTCCCTGCAGAGCAGGGAGGTCTTGCCTCCTATTGACACTAGAAAAAACTGAAGCTCTCTCTCCAGGCTGGAGGGGGTATAGCTGCCAGGGGAGGAGCTACCAGCCTTTACTAGTGTCAACGCCTCCTAGAGGACATAGCTATACCCACGGTTTCTGTGTCCCCCAATGAATATGGGCAAGAAATTTGCGATCTATACTACTCATGAATAGCGCCATCTATTGGTTTCGTAGTCTTATGACAAGACTATTAGACTATGAGTCTTATGACAAGACTATTAATCTTGTCATAAGACTATGAAACCAATAGATGGCGCTACACACCATGTAACACTTAGCCTTTTACATGGAAAATGTGAGATAAAAATTCACGATTCGAATATTCGCGATCTACACTACTTATGAACAGCGCCATCTATTGGATTCACAGTCTTGTCATAAGACTATGAGACCAATAGATGGCGCTGTTCAAGAGTCATTACAAGCAGGGCAATAGTCCTCAGATACACCCTAGCAAGCCTATCTTACCGCAGATAAAGTGCTAGAAGATGTGTAAATGATAGCAGCAATCCGATATACACCTCAGTGTTAGCGCAGGCTATTATAGGCTGAGGGCTACACGGTGTGTATACTCTGTTGAGCAGGGTGCCCCACTTACTAGCGCCCCAACAACCATGCAAATGGTTTTTCAGCTGAAAAACAAGGCAGATTCTGCTCATTTGCATGTCTTTCCCATATGCCCATGTTTATGCAAATGAGTTTTTACATGACAAAACTGTATAGAAAGGTTATTGAATATTATGTTAGGACAATCAGAAAACTTTTTGTCACCCTAATGATATTGATCTAGGTGCGCAGGTCCACCCAAGCCATCCAACAGATGTGAAGCAACTTTGAGGCTTACTGGCTCTCAGTCAGATGAGAGCTGGTTTGGAATGTCTCATAGTGCACAAGGCTGACGTTGTAAGGTGTGCTGACTGTTATCTGTCTCATGGATAGATTGTTGGCTTCCACATACCTGGCTTTTGGCATATAGGAGTCCAAGACGCATCCAGTCATCCTCTTAATGCTGTTTCCAAACCATTTTGATGGGTTTTCCATCAATGTCTAACCTTTTTTTGTGAACCAGACACCCTCTTCTCTTCCAAGCAGGGGGTGCCTGGCGTTCTCCCATTGACTTCCATTATGCTCGGGTGCTCGGTAGATCATACTGATGTGTTCGGCCAGAGCACAAGAGCACACAAGCACTTTGGTGCTCGATCAACACTAAAAATAATCCAAAGTGCAGTCGCGCACACAATTCTAGACCCCTTTATAGGGCTAGTGTGGGGGTCCCAACAGCACGGCCACCAGTAATTAAACATGTCTGCACAGAAAGCGGAATGGGAGACGAAGGTTGTATCAATGTGACTGAGGAGAAAGTCCCTCCGCTCTATCTTAGTAACAGAAAAAGCAACTTCATGAAAGACAATCTGGAGGACAATGAAAGCGGGCAGAGAATATGGGGACGTGCACACGCTAGCTTTTTTATAGAATTTTGGCGCATACAGCCATGCTGAAATTCCGTAGAAAACTTGCCAGTGGCCACGTCCTTTCTGCTTCGTCTATATCTCAGTGGGAGGCAGAACTGAAAATCGGAGCGGCAGTTTAAAGCCACGACATGTCCCTTCTAAAATAGTCACATGACAGCAAGTTGTAGACAAGTCACACACACAGTACCTTGAAAAAGTATTCATACCCCTTGAACTTTTACACATTTTTTTCCACATTACACCCACAAATTTAAAGGGGTTGTGGGTTTCAGAGCTGAACCCAGACATATCCCCTTCTTCCCCCAGGCAGCCCCTCTGAGATAAGCATCCGAGCATTTCATGCTAAGTATCGTGCAGGACAAGGGCTTTTTCATTAGATCTGGTGATGTACTGGGTCTCTGCTAGGCGGAAGCTTCCGCCTATCAGTGGTCCCGGTGACGTCACCAGCACTAATGGGTTGGCTCTAGCATTGCCCTAACCTGTAGAATAGTTAGGGCAACGCTAAAGCCTGCCTATTAGTGCCGGTGATTTTAAAGGGGTTCTGTCATCACAACATCGCTATGTGGCCAAGCATAGTGCCAGACAGGCTTCACAAATTCAAAATTTGCCATATTTAATCACCGGCTCCCTTGCAGATAATATCGGGTGGGACATTGCACAATAGCTCTGCTCCATTTACTACCCAGCCCCTCCCTTGGACAGTTGATTGACAGGGCCAAGAAAGATTACGTTCCTACTGTCTGGCCCTCCAACAGTGCCACCCTCACTGCAATTATAGGCATAGTTTGCATTTCTAAAAATCCAAATGTTATCTGCAATGGAGCCACGGATTGCTATAAGAATTGCACAGTTGGAATTAGGTCAGCTAACACTCAATTCCCACTTCAGTTATATGATCAGTTATTTCCATCAGTTATTGTGAGCCAAAACCCATAGGGAGGCCTACAGAGATCAGGTATAGTGGAAAGATCGGCATCTCTTCTGTGTTTTTGACCCGCACCTGGTTTTGGCTCACAATTAGAGTTGAGCGAACACCTGGATGTTCGGGTTCGAGAAGTTCGGCCGAACATCCCGGAAATGTTCGGGTTCGGGATCCGAACCCGATCCGAACTTCGTCCCGAACCCGAACCCCATTGAAGTCAATGGGGACCCGAACTTTTCGGCACTAAAAAGGCTGTAAAACAGCCCAGGAAAGAGCTAGAGGGCTGCAAAAGGCAGCAACATGTAGGTAAATCCCCTGCAAACAAATGTGGATAGGGAAATGAATTAAAATAAAAATTAAATAAATAAAAATTAACCAAAATCAATTGGAGAGAGGTTCCATAGCAGAGAATCTGGCTTCCCGTCACCCACCACTGGAACAGTCCATTCTCAGATATTTAGGCCCCGGCACCCAGGCAGAGGAGAGAGGTCCCGTAACAGAGAATCTGTCTTCATGTCAGCAGAGAATTAGTCTGCATGTCATAGCAGAGAATGAGGCTTCACGTCAGCCACCACTGCAACAGTCCATTGGCATATATTTAGGCCCAGCACCCAGGCAGAGGAGGGAGGTCCCGTAACAGAGAATCTGTCTTCATGTCAGCAGAGAATTAGTCTGCATGTCATAGCAGAGAATGAGGCTTCACGTCAGCCACCACTGCAACAGTCCATTGGCATATATTTAGGCCCAGCACACACACAGGCAGAGGAGAGAGGTCCCGTAACAGAGAATCTGGCTTCATGTCAGCAGAGAATCAGTCTGCATGTCATAGCAGAGAATGAGGCTTCACGTCAGCCACCACTGCAACAGTCCATTGGCATATATTTAGGCCCAGCACACACACAGGCAGAGGAGAGAGGTCCCGTAACAGAGAATCTGGCTTCATGTCAGCAGAGAATCAGTCTGCATGTCATAGCAGAGAATGAGGCTTCACGTCAGCCACCACTGCAACAGTCCATTGGCATATATTTAGGCCCAGCACACACACAGGCAGAGGAGAGAGGTCCCGTAACAGAGAATCTGTCTTCATGTCAGCAGAGAATTAGTCTGCATGTCATAGCAGAGAATGAGGCTTCACGTCAGCCACCACTGCAACAGTCCATTGGCATATATTTAGGCCCAGCACACACACAGGCAGAGGAGAGAGGTCCCGTAACAGAGAATCTGGCTTCATGTCAGCAGAGAATCAGTCTGCAAGTCATAGCAGAGAATGAGGCTTCACGTCAGCCACCACTGCAACAGTCCATTGGCATATATTTAGGCCCAGCACACACACAGGCAGAGGAGAGAGGTCCCGTAACAGAGAATCTGGCTTCATGTCAGCAGAGAATCAGTCTGCATGTCATAGCAGAGAATGAGGCTTCACGTCAGCCACCACTGCAACAGTCCATTGGCATATATTTAGGCCTAGCACACAGGCAGAGGAGAGAGGTCCCGTAACAGACAATCTGGCTTCATGTCAGCAGAGAATCAGTCTGCATGTCATAGCAGAGAATGAGGCTTCACGTCACCCACCACTGCAACAGTCCATTGGCATATATTTAGGCCTAGCACACAGGCAGAGCAGAGAGGTCCCGTAACAGACAATCTGGCTTCATGACAGCAGAGAATCAGTCTGCATGTCATAGCAGAGAATGAGGCTTCACGTCACCCACCACTGCAACAGTCCATTGGCATATATTTAGGCCTAGCACACAGGCAGAGCAGAGAGGTCCCGTAACAGACGATCTGGCTTCATGTCAGCAGAGAATCAGTCTGCATGTCATAGCAGAGAATGAGGCTTCACGTCACCCACCACTGCAACAGTCCATTGGCATATATTTAGGCCTAGCACACAGGCAGAGCAGAGAGGTCCCGTAACAGACAATCTGGCTTCATGTCAGCAGAGAATCAGTCTGCATGTCATAGCAGAGAATGAGGCTTCACGTCACCCACCACTGCAACAGTCCATTGGCATATATTTAGGCCCAACACACACAGGCAGAGGAGAGAGGTCCCGTAACAGAGAATCTGGCTTCATGTCAGCAGAGAATCAGTCTGCATGTCATAGCAGAGAATGAGGCTTCACGTCAGCCACCACTGCAACAGTCCATTGGCATATATTTAGGCCCAGCACACACACAGGCAGAGGAGAGAGGTCCCGTAACAGAGAATCTGGCTTCATGTCAGCAGAGAATCAGTCTGCATGTCATAGCAGAGAATGAGGCTTCACGTCAGCCACCACTGCAACAGTCCATTGGCATATATTTAGGCCCAGCACACACACAGGCAGAGGAGAGAGGTCCCGTAACAGAGAATCTGTCTTCATGTCAGCAGAGAATTAGTCTGCATGTCATAGCAGAGAATGAGGCTTCACGTCAGCCACCACTGCAACAGTCCATTGGCATATATTTAGGCCCAGCACACACACAGGCAGAGGAGAGAGGTCCCGTAACAGAGAATCTGGCTTCATGTCAGCAGAGAATCAGTCTGCATGTCATAGCAGAGAATGAGGCTTCACGTCAGCCACCACTGCAACAGTCCATTGGCATATATTTAGGCCCAGCACACACACAGGCAGAGGAGAGAGGTCCCGTAACAGAGAATCTGGCTTCATGTCAGCAGAGAATCAGTCTGCATGTCATAACAGAGAATGAGGCTTCACGTCAGCCACCACTGCAACAGTCCATTGGCATATATTTAGGCCCAGCACACACACAGGCAGAGGAGAGAGGTCCCGTAACAGAGAATCTGTCTTCATGTCAGCAGAGAATTAGTCTGCATGTCATAGCAGAGAATGAGGCTTCACGTCAGCCACCACTGCAACAGTCCATTGGCATATATTTAGGCCCAGCACACACACAGGCAGAGGAGAGAGGTCCCGTAACAGAGAATCTGGCTTCATGTCAGCAGAGAATCAGTCTGCATGTCATAGCAGAGAATGAGGCTTCACGTCAGCCACCACTGCAACAGTCCATTGGCATATATTTAGGCCCAGCACACACACAGGCAGAGGAGAGAGGTCCCGTAACAGAGGATCTGGCTTCATGTCAGCAGAGAATCAGTCTGCATGTCATAGCAGAGAATGAGGCTTCACGTCAGCCACCACTGCAACAGTCCATTGGCATATATTTAGGCCTAGCACACAGGCAGAGGAGAGAGGTCCCGTAACAGACAATCTGGCTTCATGTCAGCAGAGAATCAGTCTGCATGTCATAGCAGAGAATGAGGCTTCACGTCACCCACCACTGCAACAGTCCATTGGCATATATTTAGGCCTAGCACACAGGCAGAGCAGAGAGGTCCCGTAACAGACAATCTGGCTTCATGACAGCAGAGAATCAGTCTGCATGTCATAGCAGAGAATGAGGCTTCACGTCACCCACCACTGCAACAGTCCATTGGCATATATTTAGGCCTAGCACACAGGCAGAGCAGAGAGGTCCCGTAACAGACAATCTGGCTTCATGTCAGCAGAGAATCAGTCTGCATGTCATAGCAGAGAATGAGGCTTCACGTCACCCACCACTGCAACAGTCCATTGGCATATATTTAGGCCTAGCACACAGGCAGAGCAGAGAGGTCCCGTAACAGACAATCTGGCTTCATGACAGCAGAGAATCAGTCTGCACGTCATAGCAGAGAATGAGGCTTCACGTCACCCACCACTGCAACAGTCCATTGGCATATATTTAGGCCTAGCACACAGGCAGAGCAGAGAGGTCCCGTAACAGACAATCTGGCTTCATGTCAGCAGAGAATCAGTCTGCATGTCATAGCAGAGAATGAGGCTTCACGTCACCCACCACTGCAACAGTCCATTGGCATATATTTAGGCCTAGCACACAGGCAGAGCAGAGAGGTCCCGTAACAGACAATCTGGCTTCATGTCAGCAGAGAATCAGTCTGCATGTCATAGCAGAGAATCAGGCTTCACGTCAGCCACCACTGCAACAGTCCATTGTCATAAATTTAGGCCCAGCACCCAGGCAGAGGAGAGAGGTCCCGTAACAGACAATCTGGCTTCATGTCAGCAGAGAATTAGTCTGCATGTCATAGCAGAGAATCAGGCTTCATGTCAGCCACCACTGCAACAGTCCATTGGCATATATTTAGGCCTAGCACACAGGCAGAGGAGAGGTTCATTCAACTTTGGGTAGCCTCGCAATATAATGGTAAAATGAAAATAAAAATAGGATTGAATGAGGAAGTGCCCTGGAGTCCAATAATATATGGTTATGGGGAGGTAGTTAATGTCTAATCTGGACAAGGGACGGACAGGTCCTGTGGGATCCATGCCTGGTTCATTTTTATGAACGTCAGCTTGTCCACATTGGCTGTAGACAGGCGGCTGCGTTTGTCTGTAATGACGCCCCCTGCCGTGCTGAATACACGTTCAGACAAAACGCTGGCTGCCGGGCAGGCCAGCACCTCCAAGGCATAAAAGGCTAGCTCTGGCCACGTGGACAATTTAGAGACCCAGAAGTTGAATGGGGCCGAACCATCAGTCAGTACGTGGATTGGTGTGCACACGTACTGTTCCACCATGTTAGTGAAATGTTGCCTCCTGCTAACACGTTGCGTATCAGGTGGTGGTGCAGTTAGCTGTGGCGTGTTGACAAAAGTTTTCCACATCTCTGCCATGCTAACCCTGCCCTCAGAGGAGCTGGCCGTGACACAGCTGCCTTGGCGACCTCTTGCTCCTCCTCTGCCTTGGCCTTGGGCTTCCACTTGTTCCCCTGTGACATTTGGGAATGCTCTCAGTAGCGCGTCTACCAACGTGCGCTTGTACTCGCGCATCTTCCTATCACGCTCCAGTGCAGGAAGTAAGGTGGGCACATTGTCTTTGTAGCGTGGATCCAGCAGGGTGGCAACCCAGTAGTCCGCACAGGTTAAAATGTGGGCAACTCTGCTGTCGTTGCGCAGGCACTGCAGCATGTAGTCGCTCATGTGTGCCAGGCTGCCCAGGGGTAAGGACAAGCTGTCCTCTGTGGGAGGCGTATCGTCATCGTCCTGCCTTTCCCCCCAGCCACGCACCAGTGATGGACCCGAGCTGCGTTGGGTGCCACCCCGCTGTGACCATGCTTCATCCTCATCCTCCTCCACCTCCTCCTCATCCTCGTCCTCCTCGTCCTCCAGTAGTGGGCCCTGGCTGGCCACATTTGTACCTGGCCTCTGCTGTTGCCAAAAACCTCCCTCTGAGTCACTTCGAAGAGACTGGCCTGAAAGTGCTAAAAATGACCCCTCTTCCTCCTCCTCCTCCTGGGCCACCTCCTCTTCCATCATCGCCCTAAGTGTTTTCTCAAGGAGACATAGAAGTGGTATTGTAACGCTGATAACGGTGTCATCGCCACTGGCCATGTTGGTGGAGTACTCGAAACAGCGCAACAGGGCACACAGGTCTCGCATGGAGGCCCAGTCATTGGTGGTGAAGTGGTGCTGTTCTGTAGTGCGACTGACCCGTGCGTGCTGCAGCTGAAACTCCACTATGGCCTGCTGCTGCTCGCACAGTCTGTCCAGCATGTGCAAGGTGGAGTTCCACCTGGTGGGCACGTCGCATATGAGGCGGTGAGCGGGAAGGCCGAAGTTACGCTGTAGCGCAGACAGGCGAGCAGCAGCAGGATGTGAACGCCGGAAGCGCGAACAGACGGCCCGCACTTTATGCAGCAGCTCTGACATGTCGGGGTAGTTGTGAATGAACTTCTGCACCACCAAATTCAGCACATGCGCCAAGCAAGGGATGTGCGTCAAATTGGCTAGTCCCAGAGCTGCAACGAGATTTCGCCCATTATCACACACCACCAGGCCGGGCTTGAGGCTCACCGGCAGCAACCACTCGTCGGTCTGTTGTTCAATACCCCGCCACAACTCCTGTGCGGTGTGGGGCCTGTCCCCCAAACATATGAGTTTCAGAATGGCCTGCTGACGTTTACCCCGGGCTGTGCTGAAGTTGGTGGTGAAGGTGTGTGGCTGACTGGATGAGCAGGTGGAAGAAGAGGAGGAGGAAGCCGAGAAGGAGGAGGTGGCAACAGGAGGCAAAAAATGTTGCCCTGCGATCCTTGGCGGCGGAAGGACGTGCGCCAAACAGCTCTCCGCCTGGGGCCCAGCTGCCACTACATTTACCCAGTGTGCAGTTAGGGAGATATAGCGTCCCTGGCCGTGCTTACTGGTCCACGTATCTGTGGTTAGGTGGACCTTGCTACAGATGGCGTTGCGCAGTGCACACTTGATTTTATCGGATACTTGGTTGTGCAGGGAAGGCACGGCTCTCTTGGAGAAGTAGTGCCGGCTGGGAACAACATACTGTGGGACAGCAAGCGACATGAGCTGTTTGAAGCTGTCTGTGTCCACCAGCCTAAATGACAGCATTTCATAGGCCAGTAGTTTAGAAATGCTGGCATTCAGGGCCAGGGATCGAGGGTGGCTAGGTGGGAATTTACGCTTTCTATCAAATGTTTGTGAGATGGAGAGCTGAACGCTGGCGTGTGACATGGTTGAGACGCTTGGTGACGGAGGTGGTGGTGGTGGTGTTGGTGGTACATCCCCTGTTTGCTGGGCGGCAGGTGCCAACGTTCCTCCAGAGGCGGAGGAAGAGGCCGAGGCGGCAGCAGCAGAATAGGCCGAGGCGGCAGCAGCAGAAGAGGTAGCAGGGGGAGCCTGAGTGACTTCCTTGGTTTTAAGGTGTTTACTCCACTGCAGTTCATGCTTTGCATGCAGGTGCCTGGTCATGCAGGTTGTGCTCAGGTTCAGAACGTTAATGCCTCGCTTCAGGCTCTGATGGCACAGCGTGCAAACCACTCGGGTCTTGTCGTCAGCACATTGTTTGAAGAAGTGCCATGCCAGGGAACTCCTTGAAGCTGCCTTTGGGGTGCTCGGTCCCAGATGGCGGCGGTCAGTAGCAGGCGGAGTCTCTTGGCGGCGGGTGTTCTGCTTTTGCCCACTGCTCCCTCTTTTGCTACGCTGTTGGCTCGGTCTCACCACTGCCTCTTCCTCCGAACTGTGAAAGTCAGTGGCACGACCTTCATTCCATGTGGGGTCTAGGACCTCATCGTCCCCTGCATCGTCTTCCACCCAGTCTTGATCCCTGACCTCCTGTTCAGTCTGCACACTGCAGAAAGACGCAGCAGTTGGCACCTGTGTTTCGTCATCATCAGAGACATGCTGAGGTGGTATTCCCATGTCCTCATCATCAGGAAACATAAGTGGTTGTGCGTCAGTGCATTCTATGTCTTTCACCGCTGGGGAAGGGCTAGGTGGATGCCCTTGGGAAACCCTGCCAGCGGAGTCTTCAAACAGCATAAGAGACTGCTGCATAACTTGAGGCTGAGACAGTTTCCCTGGTATGCATGGGGGTGATGTGACAGACTGATGGGGTTGGTTTTCAGGCGCCATCTGTGCGCTTTCTGCAGAAGACTGGGTGGGAGATAATGTGAACGTGCTGGATCCACTGTCGGCCACCCAATTGACTAATGCCTGTACCTGCTCAGGCCTTACCATCCTTAGAACGGCATTGGGCCCCACCATATATCGCTGTAAATTCTGGCGGCTACTGGGACCTGAGGTAGTTGGTACACTAGGACGTGTGGATGTGGCAGAACGGCCACGTCCTCTCCCAGCACCAGAGGGTCCACTAACACCACCACGACCATGTCCACGTCCGCGTCCCTTACTAGATGTTTTTCTCATTGTTATGGTTCACCACAACAACAAATATATTATTTGGCCCAATGTATTGTATTCAAATTCAGCGGGATATAAATTTGAGGCCTAGTATTTAGGCGCTGGGTGACCGGTATGGATTTAGTGACAGAATTAGACTTGGAAATGCACAGAAGCGTGTGTGTGTGAAGTTATTCTGAATGACCCAATGTGCACCTTGAATATTATATACCCTTTTAGGGATAGATTTCAAATAGCTCTGATATAGCAGAAACCACTAAATTATGAAATTGCTAAATTGGGAATTGTATTTCAACCCAGAACAAAAAATGTGCTTTGACGGACACTAAATAACTTTCCCAGCCACAACAGGACAGCGTTAACGAGAGATTTAGCAGGATATAAATTTGAGGCCTAGTATTTAGGCGCTGGGTGACCGGTATGGGTTTAGTGACAGAATTAGACTTAGAAATACACAGTAGCGGGTGTGTGTGAAGTTATTCTGAATGACCCAATGTGCACCTTGAATATTATATACCCTTTTAGGGATAGATTTCAAATAGCTCTGATATAGCAGAAACCACTAAATTATGAAATTGCTAAATTGGGAATTGTATTTCAACCCAGAACAAAAAATGTGCTTTGACGGACACTAAATAACTTTCCCAGCCACAACAGGACAGCGTTAACGAGAGATTTAGCAGGATATAAATTTGAGGCCTAGTATTTAGGCGCTGGGTGACAGGTATGGGTTTAGTGACAGAATTAGACTTAGAAATACACAGTAGCGGGTGTGTGTGAAGTTATTCTGAATGACCCAATGTGCACCTTGAATATTATATACCCTTTTAGGGATAGATTTCAAATAGCTCTGATATAGCAGAAACCACTAAATTATGAAATTGCTAAATTGGGAATTGTATTTCAACCCAGAACAAAAAATGTGCTTTGACGGACACTAAATAACTTTCCCAGCCACAACAGGACAGCGTTAACGAGAGATTTAGCAGGATATAAATTTGAGGCCTAGTATTTAGGCGCTGGGTGACAGGTATGGGTTTAGTGACAGAATTAGACTTAGAAATACACAGTAGCGGGTGTGTGTGAAGTTATTCTGAATGACCCAATGTGCACCTTGAATATTATATACCCTTTTAGGGATAGATTTCAAATAGCTCTGATATAGCAGAAACCACTAAATTATGAAATTGCTAAATTGGGAATTGTATTTCAACCCAGAACAAAAAATGTGCTTTGACGGACACTAAATAACTTTCCCAGCCACAACAGGACAGCGTTAACGAGAGATTTAGCAGGATATAAATTTGAGGCCTAGTATTTAGGCGCTGGGTGACAGGTATGGGTTTAGTGACAGAATTAGACTTGGAAATACACAGTAGCGGGTGTGTGTGAAGTTATTCTGAATGACCCAATGTGCACCTTGAATATTATATACCCTTTTAGGGATAGATTTCAAATAGCTCTGATATAGCAGAAACCACTAAATTATGAAATTGCTAAATTGGGAATTGTATTTCAACCCAGAACAAGAAATGTGCTTGAACGGACACTAAATAACTCGCCCAGCTACAGCACTAAGGACAGATTTAGCTGGATATAAATTTGAGGCCTAGTATTTAGGCGCTGGGTGACAGGTATGGGTTTAGTGACAGAATTAGACTTGGAAATGCACAGTAGCGGGTGTGTGAAGTTATTCTGAATGTCCCTATGTGCACCTTCAATATGATCTACCCTTTTAGGGATAGATTTCAAATAGCTCTGATATAGCAGAAACCACTAAATTATGAAATTGCTAAATTGGGAATTGTATTTCAACCCAGAACAAGAAATGTGCTTGAACGGACACTAAATAACTCGCCCAGCTACAGCACTAAGGACAGATTTAGCTGGATATAAATTTGAGGCCTAGTATTTAGGCGCTGGGTGACAGGTATGGGTTTAGTGACAGAATTAGACTTGGAAATGCACAGTAGCGGGTGTGTGAAGTTATTCTGAATGTCCCTATGTGCACCTTCAATATGATCTACCCTTTTAGGGATAGATTTCAAATAGCTCTGATATAGCAGAAACCACTAAATTATGAAATTGCTAAATTGGGAATTGTATTTCAACCCAGAACAAGAAATGTGCTTGAACGGACACTAAATAACTCGCCCAGCTACAGCACTAACGACAGATTTAGCTGGATATGAATTTGAGGCCTAGTATTTAGGCGCTGGGTGACAGGTATGGGTTTAGTGACAGAATTAGACTTGGAAATGCACAGTAGCGGGTGTGTGAAGTTATTCTGAATGACCCTATGTGCACCTTGAATATTATATACCCTTTTAGGGATAGATTTCAAATAGCTCTGATACAGCAGAAACCACTAAATTTTTAAATTGCTAAATTGGGAATTGTATTTCAACCCAGAACAAAAAATGTGCTTTGACGGACACTAAATAACTTTCCCAGCCACAACAGGACAGCGGTAACGAGAGATTTAGCGGGATATAAATTTGAGGCCTAGTATTTAGGCGCTGGGTGACCGGTATGGATTTAGTGACAGAATTAGACTGGGATATGGCCAAAAAATAACCACACTATTGCTGGTTAAATGCACTTGGTGATGGGCGCAGCTTGCCCCTGATGTAGTATATGGCCAAAAAATGAACAGACTATTGCTGGTTAAATGCACTTGGTGTCACAGCTTGACCAACCACACTACTGAGGGTTAAATGCACTTGGTGACGGGCGCAGCTTGCCCCTGATGTAGTATATGGCCAAAAAATGAACAGACTATTGCTGGTTAAATGCACTTGGTGACGGGCGCAGCTTGCCCCTGATTTAGTATATGGCCAAAAAATGAACAGACTATTGCTGGTTAAATGCACTTGGTGTGATAGCTTGACCAACCACACTACTGAGGGTTAAATGCACTTGGTGACGGGCGCAGCTTGCCCCTGATGTAGTATACGGCCAAAAAATAAACAGACTATTGCTGGTTAAATGCACTTGGTGTGACAGCTTCACCCTGATGTAGGCTTTAGCCAAAAAACAAACGCACCATTGAGGGTTAAATGCACTTGGTGACAGGCGCAGCTTGCCCCTGATGTAGTATATGGCCAAAAAATAAACAGACTATTGCTGGTTAAATGCACTTGGTGTGACAGCTTCACCCTGATGTAGGCTTTAGCCAAAAAACAACCACACCATTGAGGGTTAAATGCACTTGGTCGCAGCTTGTGCTGGCGCACCACAAGACACAAAATGGCCGCCGATCACCCCAGAAAAATGTGACTGACAAACGGTCTGGGCAGCCTAAAAACAGTGAGCAATTGAGGATCAGCAGCTCAATGATCCACAGCTGCAGATCGATCAGTTAATCAAGTCCTTTGGAGGAGTTAATCTGCCTAATCTCGCCCTACTGTCGCAGCCGCAACCTCTCCCTACGCTAATCAGAGCAGAGTGACGGGCGGCGCTATGTGACTCCAGCTTAAATAGAGGCTGGGTCACATGGTGCTCTGGCCAATCACAGCCATGCCAATAGTAGGCATGGCTGTGATGGCCTCTTGGGGCAAGTAGTATGACGCTTGTTGATTGGCTGCTTTGCAGCCTTTCAAAAAGCACCAAGAAAGCGTCACAAAAGCGCGAAGAAAGCGACGAACACCGAACCCGAACCCGGACTTTTACGAAAATGTCCGGGTTCGGGTCCGTGTCACGGACACCCCAAAATTCGGTACGAACCCGAACTATACAGTTCGAGTTCGCTCATCCCTACTCACAATCACTGATGGAAATAACTGAAATGTGAACTCGGCCTCAGTCATTCTGGCACTCTGCTAGGTTGCATAGCGACGTTGCTGATGACAGACTCTATATACTTGGAAGTAGCCTTTAACTAAATGTGTAAATACTGTATTTTTCGCCCCATAAGACACCCCCCCCCCCCCCCCCAAAGTGGAGAAAAAATATGTCACTGTGTCTTATAGGTCGAATACTAATGAGTGCTTCTATTATGGAAGTGCTCATTAGTACCAAAGGACCGGGAAGCGGTGAATGCAGTGCTCCCTGGTCTCTGTACTCCTGGTCCTTTGCCGTCGGCTGTGTTGTGACTGCGCACAGAATAAGGACGCTCTGTGACCTCATGCTGTGTGCATCGTAGCCCAGCCACGGCAAGAAGAAGAGAGAGAGCTGGATCCTGGGATCCTGTGGCGTCCGGAACAGGAGAGGAAAGTTGCTTATTTTAATTTGATGTACTCTGAGGCTGGGAGCTGATCTAAGGCATGGGGGCTGATATGAGGCATGGGGTCTCATCTGAGGCATGTGGGCCTCAGCTGAAGTCTGAATGGAGATCTTGTTTATATTGAGGGGTCTGATCTGAGGGTCTTATTAACATTGGGGCTCTAAATGGGGCTGTGAGCTGAGGTCTGATTAACATTGGGGGTCTGATTGCTGGTCTGATCTGAGGTCTAATGAAAAATACTTTTTTCTTATTGTCCTCCTTTAAAACCTAGATGTGTCTTATAAAGTAAAAAAATACGGCAGCTACCAGACATATTATATACCAGTGAGGCATCTTTTGTACCCAAGTTCTTATTTTTAATTATGTGTTTCTTAAAATTGTAAAAAAATAAAAAATACAAATTCTTACCAGTTTACCACAAAGAATCCCACATGTCTCAATTCCTCTACTTGTATTTGCTTCGGCTAGCTGAAGAAATTTTTTAGAGAGATCTTTGGGCAGAACAACTATCCTTAATCCTTCCACAATTTCATCTGATAGAGATAAATAAAAATGGTTAGTAAAAGCTGCTCATCAGAACACAAATTATGTCCCCAGCTCAGCCTTGACATCAGGACCAGTTGTAGGTCAGATGGCAACATGTGCAGAACTGTATTGAGCCCCCTCCCTTGAATGAGATTTTGATAATGATGGCTTATCCTCAGGATAGGTCATCAATATCTGATTGGAGTGGGGGGTGCAACTCCCAGGACCTCTGCCGATCAGATGTTGATTCCTGTGGCCTCTTGTTAGGCCATTGACAACACAAAGATTGGTCACATGGCCTCGGTGCAGCTCAGCCCCATGCAAGTGAATAGACCTTGGCTGCAGTACAAAGGCCAGCCGCCATACAATGTACAACACTGTGCACTACTGCACACCAGAGCACCACTGCATCCTCAACAGCTGATCGACAGGGGTATCGGGAGACAGACCCCCCAACAATCAGATATTAATGACCTATCCAATTTTAATTAAGACTGTCCAATAAACACCAGGACCTGAAGTTAAAGGCTATGTACACCTTCTGGGGTAATTTTTGTTTATGATTGCCTTTTACTAATTTTTGGCTAAAAATCCTAATTTCAATTGGCCTTTATTAAAAACATTGAGCTGTTCTGTCACAAAGGGTTAACTGTTTTTCTAACTGTCTGACTGGCATTTTCACTTTTTGACGGTCATCTAATAAACCTTATCTCTAAACTACTAAATGGTCATAAACACTTATTTAAGCCACGTTCTTATCAGAAAGATAAGAACTGAGCTATAATGTCAGAGAGCAGAGATAATGAGCTGTCAGATTAGCTGGCTGACGGAGCAGAGAGAAAATTCAGATTCCTATATTAGAGCATCTCGGAGAGCAGAGATAAGGAGCCCATTAGCTCCCCAACTGACGGAAAACACAGAAAATCCAGAGGCCGCTACTAGAGCATTTCAGCTATGTACAGAAATAGGACTCTATATTTTTAATAAAGAAATATGAAAAAAATGCACTAATTAAAAAAAATGCCCCCAAAAGTGTTCATAGCCTTTCACTCCTGTGCAACTGCCTTGTCATAGGTTAAGGCACCAGCTAGTTCCAAGCGCCTATGCCATCATAGCCAGTTGCACACCCATCTGCAATGGCTGGTGACGCCACAGGTCACACACCCATATTTGCTGGAAAATTAATGAACTATTGTGTCAATGCCCCATTCCTGCTGGAGATAGGTCAATGGACTGCTACTTCCTGCACTGTACTGAGAGGTGGATGGAAATCTATACTGTGTAAGTGGAGTCTGCCATCATTATCATACACATCCATGTTATAAAGTCTTGGGTATCAAGCACTTACTTTGTACGGCACTTAGAGTCGCTGCTGGCTTTAAAGACCGGCTTATCGGGGGAGACTGTCCAGCATACAAAGCTGCATCATTTTTGACAGCTTTCCCAGACATTGCATTAGCCAATGAATTGCCTTTGGATGTGGGAAAACAAGATATCATGGTGCCATCTGTTTGCTCAGACACCTTAGACTTAAGGCTAAGGTTCCCTTGGTGTTTAAGCTGGTCTCGGATCAGGTCTTGCTTCCGGAGCTGGTCTTCAAAAAAGTTGAACTGCTCATTTTCTATTTGTTGCTGTCGGAGCTGTGCCACTCGCTTCTTCTCTGCCTCTAAAAGTTGCTGCTGTTCCATTTTCTTCAGACATTCTGCTTTTCTCTCATTCTAGCAATAAAATGTAAGAAGGTGCATTTATGAGCACCACTCAGAACGCAGTTAGCAATGATCTGTTGTAGTGATATAATCAGAACACTTCCATTAGAAGCAAAGAGTTCCTGTGCATTCATATGTAGGGTTGAGGGAATGAGGGAACTTAAAAAGGTTTTCTGATTTAGAAAACTCATTTGAAATATACCCCTATTAGGGCTCTTTCACACCTGCGTTCTTTTCTTCCGGCATAGAGTTCCGTCGTCGGGGCTCTATGCCGGGAGAATCCTGATCAGTTTTATCCTAATGCATTCTGAATGGAGAGAAATCCGTTCAGGATGCATCAGGATGTCTTCAGTTCCAGAACGGAACGTTTTTTGGCCGGAGAAAATACCGCAGCATGCTGCGCTTTTTGCTCCGGCCAAAAATCCTGAACACTTGCCGCAAGGCCGGATCCGGAATCAATGCCCATTGAAAGGCATAAATCCGGATCCGGCCTTAAGCTAAACGTCGTTTTGGCGCATTGCCGGATCCGACGTTTAGCTTTTTCTGAATGGTTACCATGGCTGCCAGGACGCTAAAGTCCTGGCAGCCATGGTAAAGTGTAGTGGGGAGCGGGGGAGCAGTATACTTACCGTCCGTGCGGTTCCCGGGGCGCTTCAGAGTGACGTCAGGGCACCCCACGCGCATGGATGACGTGATCGCATGGACACGTCATCCATGCACAATGGGCGCTCTGACGTCATTCTGGAGCGCCCCGGGAGCCGCACGGGCGGTAAGTATACTGCTCCCCCGCTCCCCGCTCCTACTATGGCAACCAGGACTTTAATAGCGTCCTGGCTGCCATAGTAACACTGAACGCATTTTGAAGACGGATCCGTCTTCAAATGCTTTCAGTTCACTTGCGTTTTTCCGGATCTGGCGTGTAATTCCGGCAAATGGAGTACACGCCGGATCCGGACAACGCAAGTGTGAAAGAGCCCTTAGAAAACTGCATGTTATTAGAGTAGAGTCCCTGTTCTGGACCCTCATGTGACTATAAAGAACATGCCCTCCTCTAGAGTAGGGATGCACAACCTTTCTGGCCCAAGGACCATACTGTCAGGCTAAACCATACCCAGGGGTCACAACAAAATGTAAGGGATTATCCCTACCTTTCTATATAGAAAGGATAGGCCATAAATGTCTGATAGGCGCTGGTTCAACTTCCAAAAGTCCCACTTATCTAGAGAATGTGGGAGTCCTTCTTACCCATTCACACTTCAGAAAGAATGAGACCCTGCATGAATAATTCGCTCTATTGTAGTTTATGTGAAGCCACCTCTCCATGGTTACACAGTGCATTAGTACACACCTGTCCTTGCATTGCACAGGTAGTGCACCCTTGCTCTAGAGCAGTGTCCTCAATTCCAGTTAAACTCAATGTTCATTCAATAAATGTGCCGGAACCTGTAGAGTCTAGAAGATCCGACACATTCATTGCGTAGACACTGATTTTAATTAAAACTGTTTTATGGTTAAAGGCTATTTTTGTTAATGCATTGCACTCATTTTAAGCTAAGAATCATTTTTTTCAATTGGTCTTTATTAAAAATGTGCAGCCATTTTCTCAGTACAGGCCTGACATTCTCTAGTAGCAGGATCTGAATTTTCTCTCTCTTCTGTCAGCCAGCTCATCTGACCGGCTCCTTATCGCTGATCTCCTAAACACTCATCATACTGTAGCTCAGTTCTTATCTTACTGTTACAAATGTGGCTTAAATACATGTTTATGACCTCTTGGTTTATTAGATGACCGGCACATTCACACAGCTACAAAAACAGTAAACCCTTTGTGACAAAACAGCTCAATATTTTTTAATAAAGACCAATTGATAAAAATATTTTTTACCCAAAGTTGGTAAAATGCAATAATAAAAAAAATTGTCCTCTAAGGTGTACATAGCCTTTATTTTTTCTGGCTGAGTGGCTGCATATGTGCTGCTAGGTTTCCCCCAAGACTACAGCTCATCCCCAGGGGAGTCACAGCAATAAGTCACAGCATTGGGACCCTTCATGCTGCCCTCACAGCCTGCAAAATAAAAAATGACAGAAATGTTTATCTCAGTGGTTGGTCACTAGCACATTAAAGAGAGTCAGTCACCAGGTAAGGCTACTTTCACACTCCCTTTTTCTGTGAATCCGTCATGGACCGTCTGCATCCGTTCAGAACGGATCCGTTTGTATTATCTTTACCATACCAAGACGGATCCGTCTTGAACACCATTGAAAGTCAATGGAGGATGGATCCGTTTTCTATTGTGCCAGATTGTGTCAGTGAAAACTGATCAGTTCCCGTTGACTTGCATTGGGTGTCAGGATGGATCCGTTTGGCTCAGTTTCATCAGACGGACACCAAAATGCTGCAAGCAGTGTTTTGGTGTCAGTCTCCAAAGCGGAATGGAGACTAATGGGAGGCAAACTGATGCATTCTGAGCGGATCCTTTTCCATTCAGAATGCATTAGGGCAAAACTGATCCGTTTTGGACCGCTTGTGAGAGCCCTGAACGGGTCTCGCAAATGGAACGCCAAAACGCCAGTGTGAAAGTAGCCTAACTCATTGTTATACCACACAATGCCTTGTAGGGCTAGCTCAGCTGAATGCAATGCGCTTTTCACTTAGCAATCCGTTGTTAACTTCTGGAGAAAAAGTTTTTTTATTACACATGCAGATGAGCAGTTAAGTGCACCAAGGCCACTCTGTGCAACCTGGCTCCTCTTGCTCCCTCAGCCTGCCCCTTCCTCTTCTTCTTGATTGACAGAACCAGGCAAAATGTGGGAACCTGGTCCTGTCAATCAAGAAGGAGAGAGAGAGAGGGGTTGGCTTAAGGAGCAGGAGGAACGAGGGTGCACAGAGTGGCTTGGGACCACCCCTGGTGCACTTAACTGATCATTTGCATATGGAAGAAAAGTACTTTTCCCAGGAATGAAGCAACAGATCACTAAGTGATGGGTATCAGCTGAACTAGTCCTACAAGGCATTGTGCCTGGTTTATCAATGAATTTTCCAGTGACAGATGCCCTTTAATGTGGTGCCGTTCTTCTAGTAGCACCCAGCCAGCACTACCAGCGGGATCTGAGTTCTACAACACATTAACAGACAGAGTGACAACCCACTGAAATCAGCATGGTCACCTCAGAGACGCCACCATTAAGGGTCAGACAAGTTGGACATAGGACGTAGAAGACATCTGGATGTACTGCAGGACTTCCACACTCATGGCATTGGCTATGATGGCACAATGCTCTCACCCTGGACATGTAACCAGTTAGATGCCGCAGTCAGTAACAAAACAAAGGTCAGGGGCAATTAGCTTTTATATTTTGATAATTTCTATTCTCAGCCTGGACATTATGATCTCTGTCACTAATACAATACATAGGTTTGTATCACATTGCACATCGATAGCCTTGTAACAGCAATCACAAAAAAAGTTATCCAATGTAATACTGACTTTCTATAAAACTTACTATATCTTTAAAGTATTCTTGATATTCTTGGTTATATTTCTTGAGAAGGTCTTTTTTTAGCTCATCTGTCCTTGGAAATGCAACCTCCTTCAATTTCTTAAAGAAAAGCAGAAAAAATAAAGAAGTTACTTTGCAATACATGACATCGCGTAATATCCTTCTACCATGGGAGTGACTAGTGCCGTCGTGTAACGCTGAGGGTCTCAGGCCCCATTCACACGTCTGTGATGACATCTGTGGCAAGATGGTCAGCGGCTCATCTGTGAAGATGTCCGTGAAGGATCAGTGTTTGGTCTGTGTGTCCATCTAGGCTAGGCATATCCGTGATGAATCAGTGGTTTTCACGGACCCATAGACTTCCATGGGCGTGTTTGGTCCACATCACAGACCTAAATGGTACGTCTCTGTGGTATTAAAAAAAGATCACTGATATGTAAATAAACACATTAAAATCAATGGGTATGTGTGCTGTCCATGGAGAGCACAGATAGCACACGCCTGTGATTCACTCACGTGTGAAAGAGGCCTTACATTCATTACTCTGAACAGAGCAAATGTTTTACGAGAAACCTTTTTAACCCTTTAATGACCAGGCTGAGCAGGCCTGGACCAAGTTTTTTTTAAATATTTTTGGAACTTTCATGGTAGCTTTTATCATTTTGAGTTTAGTTTTTATTCAGTTTTTTGTGAGAATGTGAAAACCCCCAGCAATTGCAACATTTTTCTTTCTAGTTTTTTTTCATACTGTTTATTGTGTGGTAAAAATATATATATTTTTTTTGCAGACCCATTGACTTGAATGGAGCCACGGAACGTGATTTGCAGGCAATAATAGGACATGTTCTATCTTTCAACGGAACAGAAAAAGGGAAATACGGAAACGGAATGCATACGGAGTACTTTCTGTTTTTTTGGCGGAACCATTGAAATGAATGGTACCGTATGCGGAATGCAAAAAACGGCCTGCAAAATGGAAAAAAAACGGTAGTGTGAAAGAGGCCTAATACTGATGACCTAACCTCTGGATAGGTCATCAAAGTATCTGATGGACCCAGGAGTCCTGCCGATCAGCTGTTGGAGAAGGCACCGACGCTCCTGTGAGCGCTGTGGCCTTCTCCGTGCTCACCAAGCACAGTTCCATATATTGTATCGTGGAAGTGCTTGGTGTTGCAGCTCAGCCGCAATCACTTCAATGGGGCTGAGCTGCTCCTAGGCCACGTGACCGATGAACATGTCGTCACTGTCCTAGGGAAAGCTGAGAGAAGGCCGCGGTGCTATAGCAAGTGCCAGTGCCTTCTCAAACAGCTGATCGGCGGGGCTCCCAGGTGTCAAACCCCCCCAATCAGGTCATCAATATTAAAGTCTCCGAAAACCCCTTTAAGTTTATTTGATGGTTCAATAGGATTGCAGTGATACCAAATACATAAAGTATTTTTATTGTTTTAGTACTTCTGCACAATAAAACCATATTGTATCATTGCAATTCAATAGACATACCACTTTGAGCTACATATTATTTAAAGGGGTATTCCCAGCTCAGACATTGGGGGCATAATGCTAAGAAGTTGGACCCACACCTATACTTAGAACGGAGTACCCAAAGTGCTAGCGGGCACACCGCGCATGCAAGACCGCCCTTCATTCCTATGGGGGTGCCAAAAATAGCCTAGCAGAAGTCCCATTGAAATGAATGGGAAGCGCACTGCGCAAGTGCAGCCACTGCTCGATTCACTTTTATGGGTCTAATGGAAATAGCTGAGCCAGCACTTGGCTATTTTCGGTTCTCCCATACAAATGAATGAAGGGCAGCACTTTGTAGGCTCCTATCAGACATTGGGGTGATATCTTAGCTAATGTCACCATTTTACTGTGACATTCTGCTGTGTACCACATTGGTAGGAAAGACTACTGGTGCTGTCTTCAATCTTCTCCTCCTTTTAATATAATCCATTTTAGTGCAGGAACTAGCACCCGCTCACAAACAGATATATACAATGAAAGTCAATGAGGGGTTAAAGAGAGATCTCTGTTTTTCCAATTCCCCTGCTTTTAGCCACTAGAGGGCGCACACTGTTATTATTGGGGTCCCTCTAGTGGCGGCTGAAGGAAGCCAGACTTTTATACTTTTAAAGGGGTATTCTAGTTATAAGTCATACACTATTGCCATTGATCCTGTGGATAGGGGAGAGCTTGATTTAACTGGAATATCCCCCTAGGGTGCCTTTACATGTGGTAGAGTTTGTTACAGAAAATTACTGCAAGCAAAGATCACTTCTATTCATCTGACCGAGGCCTGCAGAAATCCATGCACCTGCCACCAAAACAATGCCATAAATAGAATTGTTTTGCAATTTTTGCAACAAAATCTGCCACATGTGAAGCATCCAAAAGGGATATTCCATTTAAATCAAGTTATCCCCTATCCATAGAGAGCACAGATGTCGATTTCCTCCGATCCCTATCAGCGGCTAGAGGCTGAGGGGCAGGACCTATTGAAGAGAGATCAATGAGGGTCCTCCTCTGGTGCAGACAGGACAGAGGGGAAGGTGGCTGACTGATCTCAAACACATATAGAAGAATATTTAGTAATAGTTTTGGTTACAATATGATGGAAGAAAGGAATTGCTGGGAGATTTTTCTATTATTTTGTGTATTTTCTTTGGTTAAAAAGCAGGATCAACAATATTAAACCATACTGCCTGGTAGTGTTGATTCTGCTGATTAAAATGAAACTTGTTCTGTGAAAATTGGTTGTGGCTAGAGATGAGCGAATCGAAGTTGACGAAGTGGAATTCAATCGGAATTTCAGGAAAAATTTGATTTGCACCGAATCCGAATTTCCTCCTGCTTCGTGGTAACGAATGGCATTTTTTCCTAAAATGGCTACTGTAAGTGTTAGGACATGGAGCAAGGAACTCTGGGAATGATGGATCACCCACAATGCCATGCATGCAGCCAATCAGCAGCCAGCCAGCCCTGTGATGTCACAGCCCTATACAGTTGCAAGAAAAAGTATGTGAACCCTTTGGAATGATATGGATTTCTGCCCAAATTGGTCACAAAATGTGATCTGATCTTCATCTAAGTCACAACAATAGGCAATCACAGTCTGCTTAAACTAATAACACACAAATAATTAAATGTTACCATGTTTTTATTGAACACACCATGTAAACATTCACAGTGCAGGTGGAAAAAGTATGTGAACCCCTAGAATAATGCCCTCTCCAAGAGCTAATTGAAGTGAGGTGTCAGCCAACTGGAGTCCAATCAATGAAATAATATTGGAGGTTTTTGTTACAGCTGCCCTGCCCTATAAAAAACACACACCAGTTCTGGGTTTGCTTTTCACAAGAAGCATTGCCTGATGTGAATGATGCCTCGCACAAAAGAGCTCTCAGAAGACCTACAATTAAGAATTGTTGACTTGCATAAACCTGGTAAGTTTTATCCTGCAATCCATGTACTAGTTTAGTAGCTCTTCTCTGAACTCTCTCCAAGGTATCAATATCCTTTTGGAGATATGGTCTCCAGTACTGAGCACAATACTCCAAATGAGGTCTCACTAGTGCTCTGTAGAGCGGCATGAGCACCTCCCTCTTTCTACACTGGTAATGCCTCTCCCTATACACCCAAGCATTCTGCCAGCATTTCCTACTGCTCTATGACATTGTCTGCCTACCTTTAAGTCTTCGGAAATAATGACCCCTAAATCCCTTTCCTCAGATACTGAGGTTAGGACTGTATCACTCATTTTATATTCTGCTCTTGGGTTTTTACGCCCCAGGTGCATTATCTTGCACTTATCAACATTAAATTTTAGTTGCCAGATTTTTGACCATTCCTCTAGTTTTCCTAAATCCTTTTCCATTCAGTGTATCCCTCCAGGAACATCAATGTTACAAATCTTTGTGTCATCAGCAAAAAGACACACCTTTCCATCGAGGCCTTCTGAAATTTCGCTGATAAAGATCAGTGGCAATAAATATATATATTTGCAGTTCGGCGGTGCAGTTATATGTTCTAAAGCCTTTTGTGGCATGTATAAGTGGAAAAAAATAAGTGTTTATTTGCCGTTCAGCAGTGCAGTTACCATATATGATCTAAAGCCCTTTTTGGTATGTATTAGTGGCAAAAAATATATATATTATTTGCCGTTCAGCTGTGTAGTTATATGTTCTAAAGTTTTTTGTGGGGTGTATAAGTGGAATAAAGTAAGGGTCTATTTGCTGTTTAGCCGTGCAGTTATATGTTCTAAAGTCCTTTGTATTAGTGGCACAAAAAAAAGTATTTGCCGTTGTGTGGTGAAGTGAGAAAATTACAGTCCTTTTTGGCGTTTATTAGTGGCAAAAATTATATATTTGCCGTTCAGCAGTCCAGTTATATGTTCTAAAGCCCTTTTTGTTGTGTATTAGTGGCAAAAAATATATATATTTGCTGTTCAGCGGTGCAGTTATATGTTCTAAAGCCTATTGTGGAGTGTATAAGTGGAAAAAAATAAGGGCCTATTTGCCATTCAGCGGTGCAGTTATATGTTCTAAATCCCTTTTTAGCGTGTATTAGTGGCACAAAAATAAAGTATTTGCCGTTGTGTGGTGAAGTGAGAAAATTACAGCCCTTTTTGGCGTGTATCAGTGGTAAAAAAAATATACTGTATATATTTGCTGTTCAGTGCTGCTGTTATATGTTCTAAAGCAGTGATGCCCAACCTACGGCCCGCGGGCCACATCCGGCCCGCAAAGCTGTGTCATGTGGCTGGTGCAGTGACCGAAGGGTGGAACTTGCGCACAGTTGCAGAAGAGACGCGCTTGTGCCACCATTCCTAATTATACTGTGGGGCAGTACTATTATTGGTTTTGCGGCGACTGAAGACCCAATCTCCCCACACCCGCCCCGTACAGACCCTCTCTGGACTCTCAGCTAGGCATCAGAGCACGTCGAAGGAGAAGGTGAGGATGAGTCAGATGGGAGCAGGAGGTCTGTGGAGGAAGTGACTGGCAAGGTGTGGTACTGGTGGAAGTGATTGGACCTGAGCCTATTTCTTAGGCCGAATGCACACGGCCATGTTCCGCGGCCGAGAGCGGTCCGTAATATGCCAGGCTGGATTCCTGTTCAGAGCAGGAGCGCACGGCATCATTGGTTGCCATGACGCCATGTGCTTCATGTCGCCGCTGCACTACAGTAATACACTATACGAGTGTATTACTGTAGTTCAGCGGCAGCATGAAGCGCACGGCATCATAGCAACCAATGACGCCGTGCGCTCCTGCTCTGAACAAGAATCCAGTCCGGCATACCACGGACTGCTCTCAGCCGCGGAACACAGCCGTGTGCATTCGGCCTTAATATGTGATTACTATGTCTCGTGCCTGTGTGAGGAGACTCATAATTTTGCAACACAAGGCTTTTCCAGAAAGAGTTTCCTGCATTCCACTCCTTAGTGTTGCTATGCCCAGAGATGTGTCACCTTCACAGTAATGCTCACATGCTCCCTTCACAGTGGTAATGCCCAGATGTGCCCTATTCACAGGGGTAATGCCCATATATGCCCCCCCCCTTCACAGTAGCAATGCTCACTTGTGCCCCCTTCACGGTAAAAATGCCCAGATGCTCCCCCTTTACAGAAAAAATACCCAGATATCTGTCCCTTCACAGTAGTAATGCTCACACGTGCCCCCTCACAGTGTTTGCATTTCATTCTGCAAAGCTACCTGGTTCTGGCCCGTGAAATTTATACCATGTCTAGTGTCCTTTTTGGCGTATATTAGTGGAAAGAAAAGGGCTTATTAGCCGTTGTGTGGTGAAGTTAGAAAATTACAGACTATTTTGGGGTGTTTTAATTTCCTTTTTATTTATTTAGGTATTTTTTATTTGATCTAACAATATGTCAGACAGAGAAGTGACAGGCCCTGCACAGGGGCGTGGCAGAGGCCTAAATGTTTCTGGTGCAGGTCGTTGCAGCGAGAGGCCTGCGCTCCCCGTGTCATCTAGGGGTCATGTCTTGACCAGCAACCCAGCTGTTCCTGAATAGTTGACTCGGTCATCCACTTCATCCCAAGTGACATCAGACACCCCCAGCCAAGAGTCGGTAGGTTCGTCAGACACAACCCTTAGTTGGCATGGCCCGGGAGCAAGCCCTTTGCCCTCACCTGTCCTCAACCTGCCTCTGTCCTTTTCTGTTCCCTTAGCCAAAGAAGTATTATATGCTATGGGCTTAGCTCCACTATACAGTGAGAACGAGCTACTAGAGGACAGTCAACAGCTAATGGCCAGCCAAGATGTGGAGGAGACATCTGCCGATTCCTCCGGTAGGCGGGCAAGTAGTGATGAGAAGAGTGGCGTGGGAGCTGGTGTTGCGAGCGGTCAGGCTCCTGACCCAGAGACTGTTGAGGACGACATCAGTGACATGCAGACAGTACTTCATGATGATGATGTAGCTGATTGCACTTGGGAGCCAGGTGAATTCGGGACCTCATCATCATTGGGAGAAGAGGGTGGCAGCTTGCCTGTGAGGCAGCGGTGGAGCCAGCAAGTTGCTAGCGTGGCCGGAAGTCAGCAGGGTAGCAGCAGTGGGAGGTTGGGAGTACAATGTGCCCGGGGTAGACCACCTGCCCAGAAAGTAGTGGTGCAGGGGCTCACGGAAGCAGCGGCGGTAGCAGTCAAACAGTGCGTAGTGTTGGGGATAAAAATCACCTACTCGGCGGTGTGGCAGTTTTTTGTTATGTGGCCGGAGGAGGTGAACATGTCTATTTGTAGAATCTGTGGGCAGAAGGTAAAGCGTGGCCAGGATACCAATGTTGGCACAATGGCCCTGTGTTAACAAATGCAGCGTCACCATAAAATGGCCTGGGAGAACTGTGGCTCTGATGTGGTGGTCCAGCCTGCCGCAGCAACCGCTGCATCACCCAGTGGCACACACCCAATTTCAGGCAGTCAAGGCTGCACCACCTCAGCCGAAGGGAGCTGTCTGTCCTTCCCATCATCTACTTGTCCTAATGCTCCTGATCCTCCTCCTACTCCTCGTCAGTCATTCCGTCAGCAATCGATCAACGAAGCGATTGCCAAGAGACAACAGTATGCTTGCACTCATCCAACGGTGCAGAAGCTGAATATGCTACTGGCCAAGTTGCTGGTGCTGCGGTCCCTCCCTTTCCAAGTGGTGGACTCTGCACCTTTCAGAGAACTGATGGCTTGTGCCGGGCCGAGGTGGAGAGTCCCAAGCCATCATTTCTTTGCCAAGAAGGCAGTACCAGGCCTGCACACGTATGTAGAAAAGAAGGTGGGCCAGTCCTTGAGCCTGTCGGTGTCTGCCAAAGTACACGGCAGCACCAACGTGTGGAGCTGTAACTACGGTCAGGGACAATATATGTCCTTTACGGCCCACTGGGTGAATGTGGTTTCTGCACAGCCACACCAGCAACTTGGCCTGGTGACGCCGCTTCCTCCTCCACGTTCTCACACCGTTTGTCCTGCGACAATGTCCGCCTCTAGCTCCTCATCCTCCACCGTGTCCTCAGCCTCCACTGGAGGGACAATTCACAGTGCCCCTCCAGCATACCACATGTGCAGTGCATGCTGTTCTGCACCTCGTTTGCTTTGGCGAACGAAGTCACACAGGGGAGGAACTGCTCCATGTCCTTCATCAAGAAATCGAATCCTGGCTTTCTTTCACGACAACTCAAAATCGGAACCATGGTGACCGACAATGGGAAGAACATAGCGTCTGTGCTGCGTCAAGGAGGGCTGAGCTATGCACCCCGCATGGCACACGTGTTCAATCTGGTTGTCAAGCAGTTCCTGAAGTCTTCTACCCATCTGAAAGACATCCTAAAAAGTGGCCAGGAAAGTTTGCATGCACTTTAGCCTTTCGTACACTGCAAAGCACACCCTCCTTGAGCTGCAGTGGCAGAACGGCATCCCCCAACATATGCTGATATGCAACGTTTCCACCCTCCATATGTTGGACCGACTACACAAACAGAGCAAAGCCATAAACAATTTCTTGATGACCCAATGTAACTTCGATGTCAGTCAGTGGCAGCTCATGCGTGACACCTTCTGTTTGCTCAGGCCCTTTGAGGAGGCCACGTTATTTGTCAGTCGCCAGGACTAAGGGAGCATTCCACTTCTTCATGTACTGGAACAGATGCTGGTAAATCTGTCTGGTCAGGGGACTGGAGACGCCACGTCACGCCATGCCACGCCTAGATCTCACAGCCACATGAGCCCTGTGGGGGCTGAACTGGAGGAGGAGGACATTGGAGCACAAGCAATGTGTAGCAAAATAGGTGGTGTTTCTACACAGGTGACAGGAGAAAAGGAGCAGGAGCAGCCAGAGGAGCTACAGGGCGATGAGGAAGATGAGGCAGAGGACCCAGACACACAGTGGCAGTATGCAGTGGAGATGGAGGCGTGGAGTCCCTCCTAGTCACTTGCACAAATAGCCCGCTGCATGCTCACTTGCTTGCGTAGTGACAGCCGAATTGTCACCATTCAGCAGAGGGTTGACTTTAGGCTCTCCACCTTGTTGGACCCTCGCTACTGGTCCAAAATGGGGCCTTTTTTACACCCGCTGAGAGGGAGGACAAACTGAACTACTATAGAGACATCCTATGTAGCCAGTTTGCGGCGGCCTATCTGCGCCATCGTCCATCCTCTCGCAGCTCTGACCGGGGGGGCTCTCTGCGCTGACGTTCCTCTGCCATGGCTGCTGTGGCAGGGTGGGGGGGCAGGAGCAGGTCCAGCTCCATCAGCAGCAACTTGAGTCTAGAGTCACTGCTGAGCAGCTTTCTTCACTCGCCTTGTGAAGAAACTACTCAGCAGCAGCAGCTAGACCTGGAGCAGGACCTGAACCAGCAGGTGGTGGGATACTTGGACAGCACCCTGCCACCCCACATTGAAGATCCGCTGGACTACTGGGAATCCAAACTGGATTTGTGGCCACAACTAGCAGAGTTTGCCCTGGAAAAGCCGTTCTGCCCGGCCAGTAGTGTGGCATCAGAGCGAGTGTTTAGTGCGGAGGGGGCCATAGTTACCCCAAGAAGAACTCACCTATCCACCCAAAATGTGCAGAGACTGAAGATGTGAAGATGAATCAGGCGTGGATCAGGCAGGATTTCCACCCACCAATGTCTGATGCATCAGACTAGATCATCCATGGTGCCACACCAACACTTTGACAAAAGAGACCGGTTTCTTCTGGCTACCTGCCTGAGCTAATATTCTGACACTGCCACCCGCCTGATGCCAGACATCTGATGCCAAGTACTCCTTCTTTCACCCACCATCTTCAGCTGGTACTGGCATTGCCACCCACCTCCCCACTCTGTCACCGGGTGACCCTGTGGTCTCCTGATGCTGTTGCCACCTCCACACTATGTCACCTTGCCAGTCTGTGGTCTCCTGATGCTGCTGCCACTTCCACACTAAGTCACCTTGCCACTCTGTGGTCTCCTGATGCTGCTGCCACCTCCACACCATGTAACCTTGCCACTCTGTGGTCTCCTGATGCTGCTGCCACCTCCACGCTATGTCACCTTACCACTCTGTGGTCGCCTGGTGCTGCTGCCACTTCCACACTATGGTATGTCACATTGCCACTCTGTGGTCTCCTGATGCTGCTGCCATTTACACTCTATGTGGTCTCCTGATGCTGCTTCCACCTCCACACTATGTCACCTTACTACTCTGTGGCCTCCTGATGCTGCTGCCACCTCCACACTGTTATTGTGCCATGCTGTGGCCTCCTCATGCTGCTGCTGCTGCCACCTCCACACTGTCATTGTGCCTCCCTATGGTCTCCACCTGATGCTGCTGCTGCCACCTCCACACTCTGTCATTGTGCCACTCTGTGGCCTCCTGATGCTGCCACTACCTCCACCCTGTGATTGTGCCACTATGTGGCCTCCTGATGCTGCTGCCACCTCCACACTGTGAATGTGCCACTCTGTGGCTTCTTGATGCTACTGCTGCCACCTCCACAATGTCATTGTGCAACTCTGTGGCCTCCTCCTGATGCTGCTGCCACCTCCACACTGTGATTGTGCCACTCTGTGGTCTCATCATGCTGCTTCCACCTCACCACTATGTCATAGGGCCACTCTGTGGACTTCTCATGCTGTTACCACCTTCTCCACTTCATGAATGGGCACTATTTTGCCTTTCGGCCTGGCTGACCTCATCATTTATTTGACCCTTCTTCTGATCTGTCAGAAGGAAGGAAAAATGAGATGCACAATGGATAATGTCTATGTAACAGCTGTAAGGCCTGCATGACATGGTGCCTATTTTGCATCAGAATTGGCTTATGATTTGGTAGCCAAAAGCAGGAGTGGGTACAAAAGACATGCAAATATTCCATTCACGTGTCATCTCTGTTTTGGATCCACTCCTGTTTTTTTTGGCTTAAGCAATACTGATGGATTACTGATCAAATTCTGACCGAGTGAAGGCGGATGCTCCACAGACAAGATCCGTTTTTTAGGGGTTATTGTTCTGACAGATCAGAGGAAGGGCAAAATAATCAGTGGCGTCAACACAAACTTACTGCTGACACCCTCTCCACTCCATCGGGGGGCTCTACTTGTATAAGCGTTTAATAGAACAGGTTCTGTAGACATCTATTTGGAATCAGCTGCCGATGGTGTAAAAGGAGTGCGCTTCTTCTTGTTATTCAGTTTTGGCCCCGCAACTTCCCAAATAAGTGAAGTGTGCAATGATTCTAAGAGCAATGCCTGTCATCTGCATGTCATACGGATTCATGCATGTCATACTGACTATGCGGTGTTACTGCAAGGCACGGTGTTCTACACCACTATAAAAAGTGGAAATAACCGTGTTTTAACGCGATTCACCACTAATATATTTCTGATTGAACCAAATTTTTTTTTAAAATTCGGCGAAGTGGCCGAATCGAATTTGGGAGAAATTTGCTAATCTTTAGTTGTGGTGTTTCTGAAATTTTTTTTATTCCATATGCAAATGAGGGCTTCAGTGCTCCAAGGGGCGTGACTGAAAACGGAGAGGTGAGGGGCCAGGCCCCGCCTCTCAGCGCACTTATAAAATAAAGAACAAAGTCCTTTTTCTTGGGAGTGCCACAACCAATTTTCACACAACAGGAATCATTTTTATCAGTGGGATCAACCCTACCAGGCAGTATTCCTGGTTTAATAGGATTGACCCTACCGACAGGTGCTTTAATTCCTTCAAATTAAATGGGCAAATAGAATGTTTCCAGAGCCTATGAATATAAAGAAATACATAGGTCATGATAAATGAAATTATAAATATTGCTTACCTTTAATATAACCTGTTTTTCTGGGATTTCACATTGTTGGTAGTCTCTGTGATTAGGAAGTTTCTCAACAAACAATCTGCAGCACAAAAAAAAACATTTTAAAGCCTACGGCAGAACTTAAAGACGTAAAGCTGTAAAACAGAACACACCCTAAACCCTCACGTGATAAATTTGTTGTAGAGAACAAAGGCATTTTCAAGATTCCCTTCATCCAGGTACACAGAGGCCATTCTCTCCATTTCCACTCCAGAACGAAAGTAGCGCCTGGGAGTGATGTCCTCGTTGATGGTGATGTTACAGCCCAGCTTGCTGAGGGCACGGACACGCTCCTCTGGGCTCAAAGATACATCAGTGTGATCTGGTATAGCTGCCAGCTTTTTCTACAAAAAATGCAATTAAAAAGTAATACAAAAATATATAAACACATTATTGAAACAATTTGATAATAAAATAATGTAATATTTCAACGTAAATGACCAAAACCTACAGTATGTTGGGTTTATCTGCAATGTGGGGAGACAAACCATCTTCAAAGAGCTATCTCAGATGATAGGCATGTTTGGAAATGTCCACTGTATACTAGGCACTGTACAGAAATCTAAAGTAGATAAAAAATATAACTGTCCCACCCCATTATCAGAGCAACTAAAATAAAAATAAAAATGTTAAAGTCTCTTAATACACTATAATAATAAATGTCTCCAAATACCACTTATGGAAGCCTTCCAGGCTCTGCCAGAAGCAAGATCTGATCAGACGAAACGTCAGTGTAAAACTAACAGTACAATACACTGGAGTAGGTTACTATCACAGTGTATTGTGCCGGATTAGGCTACTTTCACACTAGCATTGTTAGTATGCAAACATCCGGTATTTAAATTTTTTCAAAGATCAAAAGCGAAAGCAGCTCCTTCTATATCCTGGCACATGTGCAGACTGGAAAACCGGATCCGGCGACTCGGCAATTTCCAGAACACTTGGTACCGGATCCGACATCAATACATCTCTATGGAAATTAATACCGGATCCGGCAAGTGCGGTATTGCTCCGGGATTTTGGCCGTACAAGGGACAGAACGGAAGACATCCTGATGCATACTGAACGGATTGCTTTCCATTCACCATTCAGATGTGGTGGAACGGGAGCTTCGTGCCCTGGATGTGCATCCCTAAAATCTCCATCAACTGCAAGATGCTATCCTATCAATATGGGCCAACATTTCTAAAGAATGCTATCAGCACCTTGTTGAATCAATGCCACGTAGAATTAAGGCAGTTCTGATTCTGAAGGCAAAAGGGGGTCCAACACCGTATTAGTATAGTGTTCCTAATAATTCTTTAGGTGAGTGTAGTATATTGAGAATTTATTAATTTTACAAATGTAGGCAATTTTTTTCCATTCTCCTTGGAAACCTCTTATACAGATTGCATCTGTTGCTTGATGACAGTTTCCGGAGATTAGAAAAACTGAATAGAGCTCTGGACAGGCTGTAATTCAGGGTCAGAGTTAAGAAATACGATATGCATGGCTGTTTATATATATATTTATAAAAACTATTAAAAGCGGTCCACACATCAAAAATCAAAGCAAGCAACCACAACAAACATATGATGTTCTGAAAATACAGACTAAAGCTCATCAGGCCAGAAACATAGGGGGACATTTATTAAGTCTGGCATTTTACACACCACTCTTAATCTATCCCCTGCTGTCATCAGATGGAGTACAATTATTAAAGGGGTAATCTATCCCCTGCTGTCATCAGATGCGGTACAATTATTAAAGGGGTTGTCTTATGTTAGGAAAGCAAAGAGAGTGCCACATCTGCCCATGGTATGTGTCTGGGTATTGCAGCTCAGCTCATAGGGCTGTTTTTGGAGGAAGCCTCCATGTTTCTCTAATTCTGGACAACCCATTTAAGGCTACTTTCACACTTGCGGCAGTGTGATCCGGCGGGCAGTTCAGTTGTTGGAACTGCCCGCCGGATCCGCCGATCTGGATGTGACTGAAAGCATTTGTGAGACGCATCCGGATGCGGATCCGTCTCACAAATGCATTGCAAGAACGGATCCGTCTCTCCGCTTGTCATGCGGACAGATCGATCCGTCTTGTATTTTTTTTTTTACATTTTTACCGGTCTGCGCATGCGCAGACCGGAAGGACAGATACGGCATTCCGGTATTTTGAACTAATATAATCGTATGGGAAAAAGCGGCATTCAGGCAAGTCTTCAGTTTTTTTCGCCAGAGATAAAACTGTAGCATGCTGCGGTTTTATCTTTTGCCTGATCAGTCAAAATGACTTAACTGAAGACATCCTGATGCATCCTGAACGGATTGCTCTTCATTCAGAATGCATGGGGATATGCCTGATCAGTTCTTTTCCGGTATTGAGCCCTTTTGACGTAACTCAGGGCCGGAAAAGAAAACCGCTGAAAGTTCCCTAAGAGGCGCTGTATAATAATTGTGGGTTATCTCTGTAGATCTGTGCAAGAGAGCTGGTGTAGATTTCAGGCTGGGTTCAGACCTGAGCGTTTTACAGCGCGTTCCTACGCGCTGTAAAACACTCAACAGGCAAGAACCAATGATTCCTTATGGGAATGGTTCTCACCTGAGCGTTTTACAGCGCGTACGATCGCGTTCCCATACATAGACTTCTGGGAACGCACGACAATGGGCGTTCGCATACTACCAGAGCCGCGTATGTGAGACGCCGGAGAATCGCGCATACACAGCGCTCAGGTCAGTACGCTCAGGTCTGAACCGGCTGTCAGATATCATCTACACCATTTTCCTGATTGTAATAAATATGCCAAACAAGTTTTGCCTGGCCCCACATCACCCATTTCCACCCACTTTTTGGCAAAAGAGGCAAACGGGGCTTGAAACCCCCAAAACGTTGGAAACTCTTGGGCCAGCAGGCAAATTATGCACACCAGTTTTGGGGAATACAGGAGAAGATACATTCCGCCCCCCCCCCCCCCCAAATATCTCTGGATCTATTGCATATTATACACTGCACAATCCAGTCCTCCACATACAGATGTTACAAATCTGGCTGTCGTTTTAACTCTTTAAGGAGTGCATCAAGGAAAGCGTTTCCAAATTGAGCTCTGCTGCATCCAATATAGCCCTCCTACCTCTGTGCATCACATCTAGAAGGTCTGTTGCTTTATATAGAAATGAAATAGTACAAGCGAGTAAAGGCAAACCAGAAGTAGAAAGTAGAGATTGCATCATAACTTGCTGAAAAGTATATTACATCTATAAACTATACAGTATAATACATGCATATTATAATGCTACATATAGAGAATAAACCAAAATGATTCACCAGTGATGAAATGGAGATGGACTGCTCCATGCTGCCTTCAGAGTTGATGGGAAGGGGCTGCTAATAGCTTTACAATCCGTCCATCTGCAACCAGAGGAGAAACAAAGGAAATCAATGCTTCACAAGTATCAAATAACGTCAGTTCCTCAGTTCTGTATGAATCATTGGTCGATACAGTGGCCCCGAAATTATAATGGTCTTAATGGTCTCAAGCCTCAGATGCAGGAGGAGCGGCATGACACCGATGTTCAGCAAATACAATCACCGTATTCTGCGCTCATTAGAAACTGCTTTGATTCAAATAAAATGTATGGATTTACAGAAAACGTAGGGGGAGATGACGAAGAGTGAAGGAATAGAAATATCCCTGACAGCATTAGCACCGAGGGAATACGGTATCTCTTCTGTGAGATGGTAACCCTGTTGCCTTGGTCCTAGGCATGAATCCTACCAAGGGCAGCAGCTGCATCAAGTTTGCCCTTTCTTCTCGTGTGTTTCCGCCCACACACCTGGGTATACTGCAGTTCTACAGAATATGTTGGCACTATACAAGAAAAAAACATTTCTACTAATGCAAATAATAAACTGTTGCCATTGAATGTTCTTGCTTAGTAAATTTACCTAGTACTTTACTTTTTTCTACGGAGATGGCAAACATGGTCAGCCTTATGAAGGCTACGTTGAGCTGCCTTTGGTCACCAAGTAACCTAACAGTTAACAGATATACACAGACTGTCCTATGCTCTCCTCTCTCCACATCTGTCAATCTTGTGTATATTACTGCCATAATTATATGAAATTGTCCTGTTAGCCCCTAAACCAGACATGCATTATCCTGAGATAAATGGCACAAGATATTAAAGAAACAAGAAAGGATAAAGATATAAACTCATCGGATGCCTCAAATGTTCCTTTCCCTTTGACATCAGTCACCCACAGGTTTTTATGTTAAAAGAAAATGCATGCATTTAAGGTATACTTTTCTTTACTGGATACCTGTGATGGACGCCATCCATCAGCCATAGGTTCTCATGTTATGTCTATCCTCAACTCTGTTGTCCAACGAAACCACCTCCCCCCTGTTACTCCTCTGTCTCTACACTCTGCCAATTCCTTCACTGGCTCCTTATTACCTGGAGAATCCAGTACAAAACACTATGACATAAAAGGCTGTCTACAACATGTCCGCTCCATACATCTGTGACCTTATCACCAAGTATCTTCCCACACAGAATTTCTAATCCTCACAAGACTTCACTGTTGTCCTCTTATCTCCTCTTTCCATGGTCACCTCCAAGATTTCTCCCGTGCATCTCTCATACTCTGGAACTCCCTACCACAACATATCCGACTCTCACCTACAGTGGAATCCTTAAAAAGAAACATGAAAATCCACCTCTTCAGACAAGCCTACAACCTACAGTAACCCTGCTGCCACTATACCCCTGTATGACCAGATTTAACCTCACCTACTGTATGTGTCCCTTTGTAGATTGTAAGCCCTTGCAGGCAGGGTCCCCTTTTTTTCTGTACCATTTTGTAACTTGTCTTGTTCATGCTTATTGCAATTATTTGGTATGTGCACCCCATGGAATGAATGTCACTTTAATAAATAATAATAATATTAGAAAGTATACTTTATTGTATGTGTAGTGCCCTACTGCCCGAGGATACTTTGTATTGTGGATGCTTGTGAACATTTGCCCCCATTACTACTATGCAAGGCCATCAACTCCCTACTTTATTGTACTTTGAATGATAAACCTGCAATATCACTTATGCTGTTCTGTGCACATACTATTTAATATTTTTTAATTTTATACTTTTATTGCAATACATCCTGTTTGAACTGTTATTGAACTTAATCTGCACTGCACAGTAGAAAGGGTTAATGCACAGCCAACTTATACTAAGATATTTGGGGACTTTCTAGCTATGCACTGAGAAGTTAGAAATCTTTCACTATAAGGAATTATTCAGAGTTGTGGAGGGGAAAAACAGACACACTGACCTTTTGACTGTCTGGTTTAGCACTGTTATGTACATAGAAAGACTTGTTTATGTATGGAAAATTGTTTTGTCATTCACAAAGACTTGAATTGAAACTCTATACAAGTCTATGACGGATTGAAATTGCAACATTGTTTCTGTTTAGGCTGTGCTTCTCCACTCCACCTTTCCCACTAAAAGGTTCATGGTCAGTTAGAAACTGTATATAAGGAGAGACGTTAGAGTCCTTAGTTGTCTGCAGATAGGCACCAGTGTTTAGTTCAAGAGACTCTGTCAGACTGCATGAGTGACCAGAAGAAGACACTGACAGGGATATTCTGCCACAGATCCTGGGTCACCATACCGTTAAAAAAAATTGGCCAGCTAGATGATAAGCCTCAGACTCTGGGCCACCTGCTCTTTCACCAGAGTAACAGCCTTCTGAGAGAGAGGGACAGCTAGTTCAGGCCTTTCCTAGGCACAGAACCTTCTTCTGCCAGGGAGGAGACTAGAGAAGGCAGCAGTGCATTGCAATCTGCTCTTGTTGACCCCTTCCTCCCCAACGTTGCAAAGGGTCCTCAAACAAGCATGAGAAATTCCAGTAATAAATAGCACTATAATATGCAGTGTCATTTTCTTCTCCACTGTCTAGACAGTTATAGTCATCTACTTCTAGGAATTTAGAAGTATGGATGAATGAATAAAAGTTGTCTAGGCCGCTTCAGTGAAGATCACCATGCCAACACAGAGAAGGAAGGAAGCAGGGAAGCTACTAATCATGTTAGACCACCACTGAATGCAGGAGCAGGTGAACTAGAAAGATAAACAGCAGGGGGCGCTACTAGAGAATAAAATGTAAAGTACATTTTATTTTTATTTATTTTTTTTAAACTGTATTTTTATTACATGTATACTGCAATAATACTTTGTATGAAATCCACTGCTCATTGCATAGTAATACTTTTCATGGGACAACCCCTGTAACTCACTGCTCACCTGGTTAACACAAATTTTGAGAGCTTTGGGAATAGAGAGATCTCCAAGCTAACAACTAATAGCACACTGCTCTATAAACAATGTATACAAAGGCAAACGGCAACTATCCAAATCTGGGGAACCTGATGGCACCGTATACAATACAGTCATAGGGATCCCCTAATGACTGGAATAAAAAACTGTTTATAGGTTCAGTTTATGGCTATTTATTGGAGATGAGAAAGAAGGTAAAAGAAAAAACAATAAGAAACTAAACAAAAGCAAAAATACTAGAAACTTCTACTAACTGATGTGTACAAGACTGAAGGAGCCCCATCAGTCAGTGGTTTCAGTGTATCACCCTTATTGAAGCAGCTCTTATCTATATTGTTTTTTTAATCCAGAAACAAGGAATCCAACATTGTTGTATCAATGGAATGTAGGCAGTGGCGTAGCTATAGGGGTCGCAGCGGTCGCAATTGCGACCGGGCCCCTAAGCCAGGGGGGCCCACGGGTCCCCCCAGGAGAGACGGAGTGAAGCCCTGGCCCCTGATTTGCAGAGTACAGTACTTGCCGGCGGCTAACTTCACAGGGGGGGCGGAGGCAGAGCCGTGCGTGCAGCTGCGCAGGCTCAGCCAGGAGAGGGAGTGGTCCCGTCTGGAAGTACTGGCGAGAAGTGGAGCTTGCCGCCCGAGTGAGTGAGGTGAGGGCGGCCGTGGCGACGTGACTGGAGCGGCGGAGGAGAAGCTGCGTGCCGCCTGAGGGACTGAGGTGAGGGCGGCCGTGGCGACGTGACTAGCAGAGATTCGGAGAAGGTCTCTGCTCTGGCTGCTTGCTAGTAGCTAGAGTACACTAGCATCACATAGGATAGCAGTAGTGGGTCCTCTTACTAGCACCGTTCTAGTCACATGTGCAGCTGCAAATGAGCTCTGCAGGTAAGAGGACCCACTACTGCTATCCTACAAGTACTGGTAGATGTCACAGCAGAGTCCTATAAATCATGTGATGGTCTATGGCCCATAGACCATCACATTCATAGCACAAGCGGCAGCTATATCATCATCATCATCACTGCTTCATCATATGCCAGCAGGGCTATTAACATTGCCGCCAAGCCCGCCATTATTGCTCACACAGGGCTGGTCAGCACTGGAAATATGGGATTGCAAGTGCAACACCTATGGGAGCAGTGACTGTCACCATATTGCCGTGAGTGACTAATGATATAGCTGCCGCTTGCAATCCCATATTTCCAGTGCTGACCAGTCCTGTGTGAGAAATAATGGCGGGCTTGGCGGCAATGTTAATAGCCCTGCTGGCATATGATGAAGCAAACTGAAAGGATAAGTGAAGGAAAATTAAGTACCTCCCATGCTGCCGAATGACACATATAGGCCGAATGCACACGGCCGTGTTCCACGGCTGTGAACGGTTCGTGGTATCCTGGCCTGGATTCCTGCTGACAGCAGGAGCGCACGGCGTCATTGGTTGCTATGACGCCGTGCGCTTCATGCCGCCGCTGCACTACAGTAATACACTTGTATGATCTATACATTACTGTAGTACAGTGGCGGCATGAAGCGCACGGCGTCAGTGCGCTCCTGCTGTCAGCAGGAATCCAGGCCGGAATACCACGGACCGTTCACGGCCGTGTGCATTCGGCCATAGACTGATTCCAGCACAAGTGGCAGCATATTATCATCAATATGGGCATGGGCACGGTGGGCGTGCAGGGGTCTGGTGGTGTTAGGAAATGGTATAGAAGGTAAGGGGGGGGGGGGGCCCAAAATGAATTCTTGCACCAGGGCCAATGAGCCAATAGCTACGCCCCTGAATGTAGGCATAAAAGCCATACATAAGTGACTTAAAAGGATCAGGATGGAAAAATCAATAGATGATCTGCACAGTGATCCCAATGTTCCTGCTCTGTTTAATATTTATAAGCCATGTGTCTTCTTCCTATAACCGGAAACATGTCTACAGGCGGCAGGACATCATCCCTTGAAGGTTAAACAGAAACATCTGGGATTAAGAGTTTGCAGATAAAAAAAAAACAAATGGTTTTAAATATTAGAATGTTGACGTTCTGTGGAGTGAGAAGCCCATTATTTGTGCCCCACGTGTAATACCAGGTATCGGGACTGGGTACCTGCAAGATGAGACTCTCTATAATATATGATTGAACATGTGATTTATCCATTCTGCTATGTGATACAAAATATGGTACTGATCACTAATAAAGTGGGCTATAAAATATATTAAAATGTATTAAACTTTCCTGCAGATTTTTTGTAACCAGATATAGAATAAGGACTGTGCCTGCTTCTGATTATCCAAATCCCTAATCGTTTTAAACAGGTGCCATTCTTTAAGCCTTATGTAATACAGGTCATATGGTCCTTTCTGTGATACAGCACAGTGATGCATGGCATGCAATACAGCATACTAAGCTTCATCAGACATGTCAGGAGAGGTGACAGGTCCTCTTTAACAGTGATATCATATATTTAAACAATCCGGTGTTCGCCTCACTCTTGTGGCGTAACCTCTTTACATGCAGGTAGCGAGGGTAGTGACTGAGAAACTTCCATTGGTGATGAGAGTCTCAGAATGTGAAATAATATCTGACGGGCTTAAAGGGGATAAAGAACATGTAAATACTTAAATTTAATACAGTGGATATAAAAAGTCTACACACCCCTGTTAAAATGTCAGGTTTCTTTGCTGTAAAAAAATGAGACAAAGATAAATCATTTCAGAACTTTTTCCACCTTTAATGTGACCTATAAGCTGTACAACTCAATTGAAAAACAAACTGAAATCTTTTAGGTAAAGGGAACAAAAAAAAGTAAAATTATGTGGTTCCCCTCTCATAACTGGGGATGTAGCTGTGTTCAGAATTAAGCAATCACATTCAAAATCATGTTAAATAGGAGTCAGCAAACACCTGCCATCATTTAAAGTGCCTGTGATTAACCCCAAATAAAGTGCAGCTGCTCTAGTTGGTCTTTCCTGAAATTTTCTTAGTCGCATCTCACAGCAAAAGCCATGGTCCACAGAGAGCTTCCAAAGCATCAGAGGGATCTCATTGTTAGGCCTCTTTCACACTACCGTTTTTTTTTTCCGTTTTGCGGTCCGTATACGGAACCATTCATTTCAATGGTTCCGCAAAAAAACTGAATGTGTTCCGTATGCATTCCGTTTCCGTATTTCCGTTTTTCCGTTCCGTTGAAAAGATAGAACATGTCCTATATTTGGCCGCAAATCACGGTCCGTGGCTCCATTCAAGTCAATGGGTCCGCAAAAAAAACGGAACACATACGGAAATGCATCCGTATGTCTTCCGTATCCGTTCCGTTTTTTGCGGAACCATCAATTGAAAATGTTATGCCCAGCCCAATTTTTTCTATGTAATTACTGTATACTGTATATGCCATAAGGAAGAACGGAACAACGGAACGGAAACGGAACCACAACGGAAGCAAAAAACGGAACAACGGATCTGTGAAAAACGGAACGCAAAACACTGAATTCAACATACTGTAGTGTGAAAGAGGCCTTAAAAGGTATCAGTCAGGAGAAGGATACAAAAGAATTTCCAAGGCATTAGATATACCATGGAACACAGTGAAGACCGTCATCATCAAGTGGAGAAAATATGGCACAACAGTGACATTACCAAGAACTGGACGCCCCTCCAAAATTGATGAAAAGACGAGAATAAAACTCGTCTGGGAGGCGACCAAGAGGCCTACAGCAACATTAAAGGAGCTGCAGGAATATCTGGCAAGTACTGTCTGTGTGATACATGTGACAACAATCTCCCGTATTCTTCATATGTCTGGGCTATGGGGTAGACTGGCAAGACGAAAGCCTTTTCTTACAAAGAAAAACATCCAAGCCAGGCTACATTTTGCAAAAACACATCTGAAGTCTCCCAAAAGCATGTGGGAAAAGGTGTTATGGTCTGATGAAACCATGGATGAACTTTTTGGCCATAATTCTAAAAGATATGTTTGGCCCAAAAACAACACTGCACGTCACCAAAAGAACACCATCCCCACAGTGAAGCATGGTGGTGGCAGCATCATGCCAAGGGGCTGTTTTTCTTCATCTGGAACTGGGGCCTTAGTTAAGCTAGAGGGAAATATGAACAGTTCCAAATAACAGTCAATATTGGCACAAAACCTTCAGGCTTCTGCTAGAAAGCTGAACATGATGAGGAACTTCATCTTTCAGCATGACAACGACCCAAAGCATACATCCAAATCAACAAAGGAATGGCTTCACCAGAAGAAGATTAAAGTTTTGGAATGGCCCAGCCAGAGCCCAGACCTGAATCTGATTAGAAAATCTGTGGGGTGATCTGAAGAGGGCTGTGCACAGGAGTTGCCCTCGCAATCTGACAGTGGAGAGGAGGATGAGGCATCTCTTTAGCTCAGTGTTCTGAAGTAACTTGTCCTCCTGTGTGATTAGGATAGGTTTTGTGTGGACTAATAGGACGTCAGCCATTTTATTTCCCATGATTGTTCCCCAGACAAAACAAGCCATTATAACTAATGAAAGGTATTTATGAATATATTTGTAATTAATATTTAAGTATTTTCAGTAATTTTATTTTGTTAATTCCCGGAGAATCCCTTTATAATGGGGTTTTCCGGGCTCCTGATATTGATGACCTATCTTGAGGATAGGTCATTAATATCTGTTCGGTAAGGGTATGTCACCCACTCACCCTGCACCCCTACCAATTAGCTGTTCCCTGCAGCTTCTGGCACTGGAACAGCTCTGTTCAAAGAGTAGTGGCTGTACAGGGTTATTGCAACTCCTCTCCCACTGAAGTGAAGGGAAGATGAGCTGCAGTTCCCAGCCCACCCAATACACTTTTAACTGAGCTGTGCTTTTTATTCCATTTAGAGACAAATTTGTAATATTCAGATTTTATGGCAGAACTGTAATCTTTAGGTCTGTACATAGGTCACTAGGCACTATATAGAAATATATAAAGCTAACACAAAAGGTACTGACAGAAAAACCGCGAGGCTCTCGTATAATGTTACAGCGAGCTGCCTGATAAGGATGGAAAAGGGGGGAGGGGCGTCCATCTCTACACTCCAGCAAGACATAGCAGCTCATTACCAAAAATGAATGAGTCATAGGCATGTATTAGTCATCTGTACGAAAAGCAATTATCGCTTTCTCCTTTGGAGGCTACAAACACATTCTCGTATTTGATCGACATATTGTGGACTTTTATAGCATCATTCACAGGATTAGCTGAACACATCAATTATCATCTAAAACACAGTCGGGGGTCATGCATGAAAGGAGCCATTTCTGACATTTACTGTGTAAAAGTAGCACAATTTAGATCACACTCGACTACTCGCCCAGAAATGGCGAGAGATTCATAAAAAAATAAAACTGTGCAAGCAATACTAGGCCAAATCCTAACGCTGAATTCACAAGTTCATTCACCCAATAGTTTAATTTTACCTCAATCACTCTATATACCGTACTTTTTCTCCTTTTATTTTATTTTCGTGAGGAAAAACTGCAGCATAATACAGTATCAGCAAATTGAATGGGATTTGACATATTTTTCTTCTCTGCAGAAATGGACCTGCAGTGCGGATTTTGAAAAACCGCAGCTTGTCAAGTGTTCATGTTATTTTGCACCTTCTGTAGTGGTTTGCCCCATAGATGGCAATGAGGTTGTTTACATAAACAGAAGACCCGCAACAACAACAAAAAGAATGCACCAAAACCGTGATAAATAAGGGATTGTTCACATCACCGTTACGACTTTCCGTCATAACATGGTTATAACGGAAAATAATGGAATCCATATGACGGAAATCAAAATGGAAGCCTTTAAGAGGCATCTTATTTTGACCCATCATAATAGAAGTCTATGAGAAAGCCTGACGGATGCTGTGAAGATACGAGATGTGCAGCACCTGAAACTACGGATACTGGACGCCTGTGCTAGCATTTCTCCTGCGGTGTTGCTATCAGTGTGTGAAGAGTGGGAGAAGAGGGTTGCATTGACAATCCAACACAATGGGCAGCACATTGAACACATTTTATAAGTGGTCATAAACTTGTAAATAACTCATGAAAGAATAAAGTTACGTTAAAACCAAGCACACCATTGTTTTTCTTGTGAAATTGACCCTCTTCCAATTGAAAAAACAAAAGTTGGATTCAAAACGCCCGATTTCAAAATGGCCGCCATGGTCACCACCCATCTTGAAAAGTTTCCCACCTCACATATACTAATGTGCCACAAACAGGAAGTTAATATCACCAACCATTCCCATTGTATTAAGGTGTATCCATATAAATGGCCCACCCTGTATTTAGAATATGTAACAGCTTAATTAAAGAACTACTTAGTCCCATCTCGACCTCTCATGGTTACAATTGTTTTTAACATTCAAAAATAGGCAATGCATTCCCCTATAAAGGCACTAATGTCCGTTGACAGTGATCATTAGGAGTACTATTTTTTATAGGCTATGAACACCATTGGGGGCAATTTTTATTATTGCATTCTAATTATCTTGGGCTGAAAACCCTTTTTTCTTTTTTTTTTTTTCACTTTTCCATTTGCTGTTTATTAAAAATTCTTAACAGTTTTCCTTGGGGTTTTCTTGCATCTGCAAACTGTTGCTTTTCCTTCTCAGTTAAAGTTGTCAGAGCGTCGCCCTGATAGCTAGATCTGTAGACCTTATCTTTCATTTCCTAACATCTCATGAACAAACATTTAAGCTAAATTCTTATGAGCGTGAGAAGACTTTAGCTTAAATGAGTGTTTATGCGCTGTCAGGAGTGAAGAGATAAGGACTACAAACTGAGCCATCAGAGCAGCACTCTAAAAGGTTTTATTAGGAAGGAGAAGAAACAGTCTGCAGATGCAGTGAAAGTCAGCGACTGTAGAAGACAAACTGTTGAAAATGTTTAATAAAAAACTATTGGAAAATTATTTTTTTAGCCCAAGATAAGTTGCTTGATGGAACTTTCAACATATATTTTTTTTTTATAAAATGAAGTCTTGGTGATGACTTGAATGGAACCAAGCAATGAATGGCTAAAAAGCATCATGTTCAATGTGATTCGACAATAAGGGAAGGGCGACACAGGTAGCATTGACATGGCTGTCGTAAGGCCAAAACCTGCAGCCACTGGGCATTAGCCCAATAGCCTAGTGAGGTTTTATATGCTGCTGTAGGGGCGGATTGGGAACTTAAGTGACCCTGGGAAAAAAAAAACTAAAAGAGGCTCCATGTTGTAGGTGGGTCCAAATTGACAGAAGACGGGACAAAACAAAAGGGACTGCAATACCGTAGTGCAGTACGGAATACCACCCCAGCAGAATCAAATACCACAGAGCAGCACAAAATACTACTGCCCCAACCACAGTATTCAATTCAAGAGGGCACCTGTAGCTGTTGAGCATCATTATCTACCTGGCTTGCGGCCATCAAGAGGGCTTGAGTGGCCCCCTGGGCATATTTTGCTGTAGGGTCTATGGCCAATACACCCCTGTGCTAATGTACACGCAATTATTTACCGATACAATTACTGATACTTTTTTACAACAGTGTGGTAGAATGAGATGGATGACTGTTCACACCACTATAAGAAAAGGAACCCAGTGCAATAGCAAGACTTAAAGAGGACCTTTCACCGGTCCTGACATTACCATATAAATACCTGGCAGTGTAGAGTATATTGATGAGATGCAATATCGCTTATATTTTCTTCTATGCGCTGCGTTGGGGCGCTGTAGCCCCTCGTTTTGGTTTCCCGCCCTGTATGTAAATCCATGCCATCGGTACAGGCCGGAGGAGACGGACGTGTTTCTCAGGGGGCATCGTCTACTCCCTGGTTGTGAGCTGGCCAATCGCAGTGTAGAGCTTCACAGCCAGGGAGCAGGAGACGCCCCATGAGAAACACGGCCATCTCCTCCTCCTTGTACCGATGGTATGGATTTACATACAGGGCGGGAAACCAGAGCGGGGGGGCACAGCAGGGGAATGGAGCAGCTCACAAAAAAAAAAATTGCGCTATCACATCTCATCAACATACTCTACACACTGCCAGGTATTTATATAGTAACGTCAGGACCGGTGAAAGGTCCTCTTTAAAGAGATCCTGTCCCTCCTGACATGTTTAGTAAATACATTCCCCATGAAATAAAACTCCTGCTATACCTTTTCTTAGAACTCTGCATTGTGCTGTTCCTCCGATACTCGTCCTAAATACTGGACAGGGTCAGATAGAACTCCAACGAGTCATGCCAATTTATTCATACATTTCAAGGAGAAGTAATAGAGGAACGGCAGAACACAGAGTTCTAAAGAAAGATACTCCAGGCTTGTTATTTCACGGGGAATTCAAGTATTTAGTAGAACATCACACAGTGATCTTCAGTTCTCTTATTAGACTCTTAGCGCACCATTTTCGTGATAAATCGGGGTCATAACTTGTAGCCTGTTCTTGTAAAAACAGAACATAAAAGAGGAAGAGAAAATGATAGTCCTCCCAACACTAAAAATGGATGTGCCTCCCAGCATCTATATAAGCCACCTGTTATATTTAAATATTCATAAAGTATACCAACCCGGGAAAAGACATTTCATGCAAAGAACAATATTTGTAAAGTAGAAATGTGAGCAGCTAGACAGATGTATGGCACTGGAAGCTGTACTTCTTCTTCCACCATCGGCAATAAAACTACCTCTGTGTTCTTCACCTGCATGGCTATCAATCAGCGGGTACTGACGGTTCAATAATGCAGGGCAGTAACCAGTCAAGATGACTGTGCCCATAGCCGTGTCATCCAGCTTTATAAGAAGCCTGACTTCAATCCCTCTGTCCTATTATTACGTCTGTGTAAATATGTGTGAAGGCAGTTTGCCTGGATTTGTGGGAGGGGCTGAGGTCCGCCTCCAGCCTATTTAGGGCACCCCCTTTACCTGGCTCCTGCACCGTCCGAGGTCTGAGCTTTGAAGGAGGAAGTCGCTGGTGGAGTTACTGGAGAGTTACCTACGAGTTGCTGAGTATACTATGAGTCATCCATACGGTACAGCTGGGGCCTCACGGTTGCCCCCTGTACCGGCTCATTTCATTTCACCAAACTTTGCACTCATGTCACAAATTCTCGTTACAAGTCACTATCATTTCATGTCTGCGGTACAGCACAGGGCCTCACGGTTGCCCTCTGTGCTAGCTCAATCCATTTCACTATTTTCATTTCAACCATGTCACAGTTTCACTCCAAGTCACGGTTTTCATGTCTGCCTCCATTTCCGGTCATGCATGCACGCGTACCACACCGCATCCCCACTCCTAGCACCACCAGCACATGTACCAGGTTCCCATGGCGGCCACCAACGCCGTTTTCCCTCCTCACCAACATCTCTCTCACACACATTCAGGTCACAATTTTCGTCACAGTCACCATCATTTCATGTCTAGCAGGCTTGTTCACATGAAGATTGGTCACACCACACCACCACTCCGGTCTGTACCCCTGCAGCAAGCAGGCTGGTTGTCTCCTGGGCTCACACCCCCCCCCCCCATTCCTGCTCATTTCACATCATGCCTCCCCTCGTTCTCCCCACCGCTGCACCGGCCCGTCCCGCTGCTTCTCCTGCCGCGCTGCCGATGGCGGCCGGCCGCGTCCCGGTCACTGGTCTGCGCACGCGCGGCCGGGGTACTGCGCATGCGCGGCGGCGTCGGCGCATGCGCGGTGTCCCGACGGCCGCCCGCTGGTGCGGCTGGTGTGTGGGGAGGGGGCCGCCACAGGTCCGCTCGGCCCCGGTCCATACCACAATACTCTGCCCCAGGCTGCAGCCACTGCCCCCCTCCCACAGGCGGCGCAACCCAGGAGGGGCTCAGACTGTTCCCCATCACACCCACACCCCCCACCACACCAGGCCACAGCCCCCTTCATTTTAAAAAACCCGTCATTTCGCACCACAATAAAAATCCACACCATCTGTCACTTTGTTGGCCAAGTTGTTCCCCTCGCCCAGCTCAGCGGGCACGCCCGCCCTCCCACAGTCACCAGTTGCTCACCGCAACCCGACTGCCCCACGCTCCCCCTCCACACACCACACCAGTACCACGGTCCCTCTCTTCCCCGCGTCTCCGTCCTCCTGCCACGCTGCCAATGGCGTCCGCCGCGTCCCGACGCCCGGTTTGCGCATGCCGCGGCCGGCCGGATGCCGCGCGCGTGCGCTGTGCGGGGGGGAGGGGGAGCCGAGGGGTGCCGCACATACACCCCTGCACCAGGCACCTCAAGATTCGGCTACCGCTCCCCTCCATCAGCCAGCACATTCAGGAGGGGGGCGCCACATCCATGTACCATAATCCACCGCAATAAAACCTTAAACGCTACACACAACCACCAGAACAACCCGCATGGGAAAATAGAAACGAAAAAAGGAAAAAAAAATATATATATATATATATATATATATATATATATATATATATATATATATAAACCCGCCATATGGAAAAACAGAAAAACCCGCCACATAAAAAAAAAAAAAAAAAAAAAACCCGCCATATGAAAAAAAAAAAAACGCCATAGGAAAAAAAAAAAAAAAAAAAAAAAAAAAAAACGGCCGTCTGCGAATCACACGTCACGGGGGCTCATTTCGTACCACAATAAAAATCCACACCATTCAAACGCATCACACAATCACCAAAGAAACCCGCCATATGGAAAAAAGAAAAAAAAAAAAACAAACCCACAAAAAAAAAATAATATTAAACCCGCCATATGAAAAGGAAAAAAAAAAAAAAAAAAAAAAATAAAAAAAAAAAATTTAAATAAATAAATTATAATTAAAAATAAATAAATTAAATAAAAAAAAAAAAAAAATTTATAAATCAATAACTAAAAAAAAAAAAAATTATAATAATTTTTTAATTCTGCCATTAGTCGCCCACGCATGGCTTCTCCGGTTTAGTTTCACTCGCAGCACTCCGCCATTTGGTCCTACGCGGGTCTTCTCCGGTTAGCACGCACCCACGACTCCACCATTAGTCTCCCACGCATGGTTTCTCCGGTTCAGTTGCACACATACGACCCCGCATTTGAGTCTCACGCCTGGCTCCGTCATTAGAGTCTCTCGCGCATGGCTTTCTCCATTTTAGTGTTTCACATACAATCCGCCATTAGTCTCACACATGGCTTCTCCGTTTCAGTTTTCACACATAACGCCGCCATTAGAGTCCCTCACGCATTGCTTCGCCGGTTAGTTGCACACACATTTCTCCGCCATTACAGACTCTCACGCATTACTTCGCCGTTCTAGGTCACACACAATTTCCCCGCCATTACAGACTCTCACGCATTACTTCGCCGTTTTAGTTACACACAATTCTCCGCCATTTCAGACTCTCATGCATTACTTCGCCGTTTAGTTTCACACACATTTCTCCGCCATTACAGACTCTCACGCATCACTTCGCCGTTCAGTTTCACACACATTTCTCCACCATTACAGACTCTCACGCATTACTTCGCCGTTTAGTTTCCCACACTTTTCTCCGCCATTACAGACTCTCACGCATTACCTCGCCGTTTTAGTTACACACAATTCTCCGCCATTACAGACTCTCACGCATTACTTCGCCATTTTAGGCTACACACAATTCTCCGCCATTACAGACTCTCACGCATTACTTCGCCGTTTAGGCTACACACAATTCTCCGCCATTACAGACTCTCACGCATTACTTCGCCGTTTAGGCTACACACAATTCTCCGCCATTACAGACTCTCACGCATTACTGCGCCGTTTAGTTTTACACACATTTCTCCGCCATTATAGACTCTCATGCATTACTTCGTCATTTAGGTCACACTTATAACTCCGCCATTAGAGTCTCACGCATCACTTCGCCGTTGGTTTCACACAATAACTCTGCCATTAGAGACTCTCTCGCATCACTTCGCCGTTGGTTTCACACAATAACTCCGCCATTAGAGTCTCTCACATATGACTCCGCCATTAGAGTTTTCTCACGTATGGCTTCTCCGTTTTAGTGTCACACACATGACTCCGCATTAGTCTCACGCATGGCTTCTCCGTTCAGTGTTACATACATAACTCCGCCATTAGAGTCTCTCACGCATCACTTTGCCGTGTTAGGTTACACATATGACTCTGCCATTAGTCTCACGCATGGCTTCTCCGTTGATGTCACACATATGGCTTCGCCAGTAGAATCTCTCACGCACGGCTCTGCCATTAGAGTCTCTCACGCATGGCTTCTCCGCATTTACACATATGGCTCCGCCATTAGTCTCTCACGCATGGCTCCGCCATTAAAGTCTCTCACGCATGGCTTCTCCGTATTAATTTCACACACATGACCCCGCCATTAGAGCCTCTCACGCATGGCTTCTCCGTATTATTTTTACACTAATGGCTCCGCCATTAGCGTCTCTCACGCATGGCTTCTCCGTATTAATGTTCATACATATGGCTCCGCCATTAGAGTCTCACGCATGGCTTCTCCGCATATATCTCATACACATGACCCCGCCATTAGAGTCTCTCACGCATGGCTCCGCCATTAGAGTCTCTCACGCATGGCTTCTCCGTATTAATTTCACACACACGACCCCGCCATTAGAGTCTCTCACGCATGGCTTCGCCATTAGAGTCTCTCACGCATGGCTTCTCCTTGTTATTTTACACACACGACCCCGCCGTTAGAGTCTCTCACGCATGGCTCCGCCATTAGAGTCTCGCACGCATGGCTTCTCCGTATTCAATTTCACACACACGACCCCGCCATTAGATTCTCTCGCGCATGGCTCCGCCATTAGAGTCTCTCACGCATGGCTTCTCTGTCAACTTTCACACATATGGCTCCGCCATTAGAGTCTCACGTATCGCTTCCCCATTCAAATTCCACACACATAACTCCGCCAGTCGAGGCCGGCTGCGTGGTCCCACAACCAGCAGGTTCCATGTCTTTTCTGCCTTCAGACCCGCTCGCATGGCTCGGTCATCTGTGGCTTGCAATACAATTATCTTGTGGTGACTCGCACGCGTGGCTTGCGCCATTAGAGTCTCTCTCACGTTATCATTTTCTCTGACTTTTAATTTCTAGGTTGTCAGATTCCTCCTGGAGCATAACATCACGCCCACTTTTGTCATGTCTTCTCTTCTGGGGTTTGCTTCTTTTTGCCACCTTAAACTCAAATGTCATACAACGCCATCATACTCTATCTCACTGGCATTTTACACCACATGCTAATCTTACACCCTAATAACATCAGTTGCGTGGCCTCTCACCAAATCAAAACCATACTCAGAGGTATTCAGAAAACGGAACCCGCGCGTCCAGCCCAGAGGCTACCCGTTAACAATCATATTTTCAAGGCATTATCCCAATTACTAGACGCCAAGCCTTCTGAAGCAGATACCAACTCCTTCCCAAACAGCAATTTACTTGGCCTTCTACGGTTCCTGAGGCCCGGGGAATTCACTACAACCTACACGACCCAAGCCACACCTTGTCTTCTTGTCTCCCACTTGGCAAGACACATGGATCATTACGTCCTGACCTTACCTCACTCCAAGAGTAGTCAGCACTTACCCGTCAACATTCATATCACCCCACGCACAACAGAGGGTGTCCAGTCAGGGTTCTGGATGCTTACAGACAACGTCACAAGTTTCTACCCTCTCAACCGCTACTTCACTACATGGTTCGGTACTCACCACCACCACCTTCAGGACCCATGTCAGGTCACCCCTCACACAACTGGGCCTCAACGCAGCCAACTACTCAGGGCACTCCTTTCGCTTTGGAGCCGCGTCCACGGCCTCCAGTGCAAACGCCCCGACTCATGTCATCAGGAATTGGGGCGATGGAAGTCATCCGCTTACTCGCGATACATTCCCAATCCAACACAAGAGTTAAGAGATACTTTCCAAAACATGTCGGGTTGAGCTATTCATGTATATTTGACTACAATAACTGGTTATTTCATTTTTGCCCTCTTCTTTCTCAGGCCTACCTCATCCTCGGTTTCGGCACACCACAACCGACTACGCTTATTCCCTGATTTCCTAGGGTTCTTCACTGTACTACCGTAAGCGCCTCACACAAGTGTGAAGGCAGTTTGCCTGGATTTGTGGGAGGGGCTGAGGTCCGCCTCCAGCCTATTTAGGGCACCCCCTTTACCTGGCTCCTGCACCGTCCGAGGTCTGAGCTTTGACCCTCCCACCACTCCACTCATTTACAACTCATTTCTTTCATATCTCTATCCTTGGGTGGGCCCTCTTCTTTCTCAGGCCTACCTCATCCTCGGTTTCGGCACACCACAACCGACTACGCTTATTCCCTGATTTCCTAGGGTTCTTCACTGTACTACCGTAAGCGCCTCACACAAATATATATATATGAATCGGCAGCTCAGGATGACCAGCACTATAGATCGCTGTAATCAGAAGAAATGTCTGTAAAAGTAACCAAAATGATGATGTTATGAAACATCTATATGTAAATGTAACAAAAATCATGATATTTTAAAATATTTCATTTTAAACATTTTAGAAATGAATAAAATATCTTTATTATTAGGACAGAGCCATTGATTGACATCAAGTTGATACGTAGAGGATACGTGTCTGACCTAAGGGACTCCCATTGATCACAAAAATGAGATGCTGGAGTCTCCACAGTGAATGGAGCAGAGGTCACGCATGTACACTGCCACTCCATTCAACTCTATAGGACTGCGGAGATAGACGGGCACTGCACTTGACTTCTTTTCGGCAGTCCCACTGAGTTGAACGGAGCACGCAGGATCATCGCTCCATGAACTTCTGTGTCTCCGACACTTCATTCTGCTGATCGATTGGGGTCCTAGATGTCGTAACCCCTACTGATCAGCTGCTTATCCCTATCCTGTTGATATCCTGGGATATGTTCTTATGGTGCGACAACCTTTTTAAGGATGCCAGATAGACTAAGTGGTCTTATAAGGCAGGCTGCATGACTCTGTCATGGTCTGATCCTAGTGTAAGACCTATTTGTAAGGAGTCGTAATTCAGCTGTTAAAGGGGTTGTCTCACCTCAGCAAATGGCATTTATCATGTAGACAAAGATAAAGGGGTGGTGCAGCCTGGTTGTATTGATGACCTATCCACAGGTTAAGTCATCAGTATCTGATTGGCGGGGACCAACACCCAACACCCCCGTCGATCAACTGATTGATGAGGAGGCGGCTCTCCATGTGAGCACCACTTCCTCTTCATTACACTGCCCATCATCTCAGAAGTGCAGCGTAATTACAAGTACTCACTCTATTTACTTAAAAGGAGTGCGTACTTGTAATTACACCACACCACCACTAGAGGGGAGAGGACGTGCAGACGACTCTGATGGCCAGGACTGTGGGAGTGCATAGGCCGATGCTTCCTATAGTGTGCAAGCATGACCACCGCTGATGAATTGCACTGTGGTCATAACCACTGAAACGAGCAGTGTATAATGTGATGGAAAAATGAATCCAACCAGCAAAGGAGGCAATATGGACAATCGCAATACATTAGTTAGTGCCTTGTATTAACTTTCTCTACATGATGTATGCCATTTGCTGAAGTGAGACAACCCCTTTAATCAATTTCCCCATATATTTTGACATGTAATAGATATATCCTTATAGGAAATATGGTCATTAAATGGGTTGTTCAGCAAAATTAAAAAGTTGTTTCAATCATTTAGAAATTGATTAAACTTATTGATGAATTTTTATTACAATAGCTGTGTCTCAATTCCAGGTAGGCCCCCCCCCCCCATCCCCCATAGTGTCAACATATGACTAGTGACATACCATACCATACCCTGCCTCTGTATCAGCTGTAACAGAGAGGCTGGCTTAGCTACTGAAGTGAGCCACCCTTTAAGAACATAACCAGTCACCTGCCATCTCTGTGGGGGATGGGGAGGCTCCCTTTCTGTCCTGGAACAAATCTGGAAGTGGAGCGGATCCGGGCCAATATCGGAAGATCAGCACAGCTATCATACTAAAAGTATATCAGTCATTTTAAAAACATTGAAACAGCCCCTTTAAGGGTTTCTTCCAGGACTTTAACATTGATGGCTAATCCTATTGGTTTGACCAATGGGGCCCAGCTGTGTTCAGCAGAGTTTTTCATTGATTCCCCAGGCACCTTGGCTATTCTGTACAGCTCAGCATAGATACTGTGTAACGTACGCCGCAAAAGACAAAGATAGCAGCTCCTAACAAAGAGACAAATATACACAGTAAGTACAAGTCAGAAGTCCGTAATACTCTTCAGGTACTATAATTGTAGACTTCTTGTCAAATATATTGTCACCCATTGCTTCAAGAATGAGATATATTCTAAACAACCTGTTCCCTGTGCCATATGCAAAATATGGACTACACTAAATGACCTATATTCTGCTAATATTCTCCCAATTTTACTCACTTATATAGCACTGGCATATTCTTTACAGACATTATCATCACTTGCTGTCTCTAATGGGGTCCACAATCTAAGGTCCCTATCAGTATGTCTTTCGAGTGTGGGAGGAACCCGGAGAACCCGGAGGAAACCCATGCAAACATGGGGAGAACATACAAACTCCATGCAGATGTTGTCCATGGTCATATTTGATCCTAGGACCCCTGCGTTGCAAGGCACCAATGCTAATCACAGAGCCACAGTACTGGTCACGTATCTCTCTAGTTCATGAAGGGGACAATCCGGGTGACTGAAGTTTTGTATATCTGGAAACGTTGGTGACGATCTAATATAAGTCACTTCAAAGTACAGTCAGAACAGGTTTAGCAGCATGTATGTACAACCTAAAGAATTCTTCTACAATTCTACAATGCCTAGGGCTCACCAGTAAAATTCATTCTGGGTGCTCACTGCACAGATACATGCAAATAGTACCTGCTCACACAGCAGCAAGATACTACAAGATGATTGACTATGGGGGTCCCTGCAGCGACTTCAAGAAGGCGGGCCCATGGAAAAAGAGAGAACAGGCTGGACTTCCACTGTACCTACAAGTCACCTCAGCCACCTAGTGCATCTATAATAATCAACTGATCAGCTTGTTACATATTGCCCTATAAGATGTACCTAGGTTTTAGAGCAGGAAAATAAGAAAATAAATATTTTTCGACCTCAGATCAGGCCACCAATGTTAATAAGACCCGCAATCAGACCTCAGCTAAGACTCCCAATCTTAATAAGCCCCCATTCAGACCTCAATGTTAATGACCCCCATTCAGACCTCAGATCAGGGACCTAATGTGAATAGGACCCCCATTCAGACCTCAGATCAGACCCCCAAATGTGAATGACCTTCAATCACACCTCAGATCAGACCACCAATGTGAATGACCCCCATTCAGACCTCAGATCAGACCCCCAATGTGAATGACCCCCATTCAGACCGCTGTTTAGAGCTCCATGCTCAAAGCTCAACTTACCTCTCCTGCTCTTGACGCTGCAAAT